>NC_086229.1:81044238-81353988 GCF_036321145.2 Pelmatolapia mariae | reverse complement strand
TCAGTGTGAGCGCGCTATGATGCTCTCGATGAAGCAACACAAGCCAGTGTCATCAATTAAGGCAACAATGTGCTAAAGCTTTACTGTTCCACTGGTATTATAACGAGCACACACTATAGAAAGCTAAATAATTCCTGGGGACACCGAGAGCTCCTCAAAGGGCTTATTTTCGCCGAAGTCAGTGTCTGCCTCGTGCAAAGGCTGAAGGCACACACAATTGGCATTCAATCAGACAAGAGCTCAGAAGCTCCTTTTTCTTCTCCGACATGTGGATTTAAAGCTCAAATTGCTCTTAACGGGAAAAGTGTGAGCAGTCCAGAGTCACTGTTTAATGATGCCCTGTGTTTGTTTTCTGGGAAATTCACTTTTTAATCTCCTGGACTCTGTGAAGGCTTGCCAGGGTAGCGGTGCCACATAAAACCCCCTTGATTTCTTATTTTATCTGTGGACAACCAAATCGATCGTTGTCTCCCCTGCACCTGCTCACCTCCCTCCTCCGCAGCCCCCCAAAAGAGATAGGCCCACGCTGCCCGTCCCACTCTCCAATCAGGCTGTTTAGACCAGGCTATTTCAGGCAGAGAATGAGGCACCGGGTGGTCAAGCACTCCTCAGTGTCTCCGAGAGACGAGTGCATGTAAAAAAAAAAGAAAAAAGAAAGAAAGAAAGAAAGAAGAAAAGCATTGAAATTTCCCAGGATCTTGACATGTCTAATTGAGATTTCATGCCCTATTTTCTCAAAGATCCGAATCCTCGCTCTGTTCTACTGCAAGCAGTATTTCCCTGAGGATTGAGATGAAAGAAATTGTTTTCAGGTTTTATTTGGTTTTTGTTCCTTTAAGGGGTTTTTTTTTCATCGTGCTAGAGCAGCTTTTCAATAAAAGTCCACCCCCCTTCTTTCTTTTTCTTTCTTTCTCTCTTTCTTTTTTAGACAAAGTGACTGCAGTTGATTTGGTTTGTCTGACAGGTAGTGAAAAAATGAATTCCAATAAAGTTTCGGTTTCTTCCATCAGAATAATTCATTTGACTACATGCATAGATTTGTCATGATTTTTGCAAAAAAGAAAAAGAAAGAAGGACAAAAAGAAGTAGTCTTTGCAGCTGCTCTCATTTGTATTCATCTGTCCATCACAGAGTGCCTTAAGATATTATTGGTGTTCAGTCAAAAGATTTGACAGGGGACCATGAATATTTCACAAGGACATCTATTATAGGGGTAAAAAGGTGAACCCCAGTGTTCCCTACTTTGACATCGAGTACTGTGAAAGTCTTCAGCCAACCATCATTTCTTTATATTTTGCTTCGACAATGAAAAACAGCTGCAGAGATTTATTATTGACACATGTGCAAACATACATAGAAACACAAAACATAAGACAAAAATGGAGTTTGTACACACAGCCTGAAATCTCTTAGGCAGCATTGCTGTGATTGCTTTAAGTAGTCTTCAACACCACTGGCTGAAATGCAGCCCCAAATCACGACAGAGCCTCCACCGTGTTATACAGATGGCTGTAGATGCTCACTTTGACCTCTCTCTCGATGGTCCTTAACTCATCAGCAGGACCGGTATCTGCTCCTTCGTGTAAGGACGAGCAGGATGAACACTGTGAGGTCACTGTGTGAATGTCCCTGACTAAACAATCAGAAACAGATTTCATGAGGGTGGCCTGAGGGCCTGATGTCCTCTAGTGGGCCCTGCAATCACTGCCCGGCAGCTGGGAGCCCAAATGGCATTTGCCTTAGAATACCAGAACTGACAGGTCCACCGCTGATGCCCTGTGCTTTTCACAGATGAGAGCACCCTGAGCATATCTGACAGATGTGAAGGGGTCTGGAGGGGTGAAGGGATGCACAGACTACTACCAGCTAGGCATTGGCACCCTGACTGCCATCGGGCATTAGAATGAAATCCTTGGAGCCATGTCAGACCTTAAGCTGGTGCAGTGGGTCCTGGGTTCCTCCTGGTGCACAACAATGCTCAGAGTCATGTGGTCAGAGTATGTAGGCAGTTCCTGGAGAATGAAGGAATTGATATCATTGATTGACCCCCATGCTGGCCTGACCTAAATCCAAGAGAACAGCTCTGGGACATTATGTTTTCAACGCTGCCAGGTTGTACCTCAGACTATCCTGGAGCTCAGTGATGCCCTGCTCCAGATCCCCCAGAACACCTTCTGTCATCTCATTAGGAGCATGCAAGCGCATCTTCATTTAATATTTTGGCATAAAACCTCAGTAACACAATAAGGTGCATCAAATAATGCATATTCAATACATCTGTTTTTTCCCCATATCACATGTCAGTTTATCTTGCTGCTTCATGCACCACTATGTCACTCTACCACTCTGCTCCCTGTGCTCTCACAATGACATCACCCATTCTTACATTACACATCCCTAACAGTCACAGTGGGAGCACCAGCTTCCCAGCAGGCCCCACATTAGATGGTCTACAATCAGTGACATCATACACAAGCATCAAGCTCAATACCATGGGGAAATACACAAGAAGTGGGAGTGATCTCAGAGCCCCCAAGGCTTTTATTTATTTGTATTTTTTTCATCTGGTATAAAGCAGGTTACATGACAGAAAGATATTAGCATCACATAAGGGAGTGACATTAAGTGATTTTGAGGATGTAAAAATGCTGTATTTCTTTTTTTTCATGTGCTGTGACTTCTAACATAAAAATATCAGGTTACATTAAATGAGACATTTCTGTAGCCACGGAAGATCAAGGCTATATCAAAGAAGACAATGCCTAAATGTGTCTACTGAAGCTTTTCCATTACATACACCATTCTCAGTGTTGCTTTTGTTGAATATATTTATATTTTGTTTATCAAGATATGCTGTATGTACCTTGATGATCCAAGGCAGCTTGTTGAAGCTTGACCTCTCTTGACAGAGATAGTTTTTTCTTTTTTGGAAAGGTTGCTCCCACTTGAAGGTATTTAAAAAGATTCAAAAGCTTGTTTGAAGATCTTCAAAGCAATGCACCAAACCATCGTAAACAAGCAGCTTAGACCAAAGCATAAATCTTGGGTTTTTCTGCTCAGAAAAAAAGTGCCCTTTACCCAAGCTGGCTAAACAATGTAACCCCCTTTCATGGTCACCAAAAGTTGTTAACGGTTTCTATCAGTTTTGTTTTATCCACGTGATGGAGGTAACACAGTTGCTGCCAGTTTTAAAGGTTATTGCAGCTGCAGTTGGTTTGACGTCTGAAAAGTCCAAACCATGTTTCAGCTTGAGGTTTCCACCTATTTTGTGATCTTTTCCCATCTAAACTGTATTAAACCTATCGGTGGCACAATGCTCCATAGAGTTATTAGAAAGTCCTCAGCGCTCGTAGTCCTTTGCATGACAGTCTTTTCCCTCTTGGGGTGGCTGTAGCTCAGGTTATAGATCAACTAATAGCCTTTCGCTAATCAGAAGGTTGGTCATTCGACCCTTAGCTGCTCCAGTATCCAGGATGCAAGTCTAAGTATCCTTGGGCAAAATACTAAACCCCAAGTTGCTCTCCAGTGACTTCATCACAGAGCATCTTGGGGTTGTAAATGCTAGAAGCAGTGTTGTAGAAAAAAGTGCTTGTGTGAATGTGGCATGAGTGAGTGCTGAGGTAGAGTAGAAAAGTGCTAGTATTCCTGATATGATATCAGAGCTCTCGTCTGTTACCTGTGTATATTTTTCATTCTTCTTTTATCTGCAGGTTTGGTTTCACACCACATTTCTTCATTCACAGATTGTATTGCTGTATTATTCTGTGGTTGTGCGTGCGTCTGAGCACTGATGTCCTCTTGTTAGTGATACTATTTTTGGAGATGCATTACTCCATTTATCTAGAATCTACTTTAAAGCTTTTCATAAAAAAAACTTGTATTATGTATCTGAAAACCCGTCTTTTTAACTTGACCTTTGTGAATTCTCTCTAAAAGCTGGAAATCACATATAGGGAATCTTTGTTGTTTGTAATACCGAGCATGGTGCAGAATTTAAAGCTTCTTTATGCACTGAAGAACTCCTCTAACATATTCAAAGAAATAATTAAGCTGTGGTTTCGCTCCCAAAGGAACCCTCGGCAATAATATTCCTGACATTCCAGTTCATTTAGCGCTCGGCGTCTGCACTTCTTTCTGATCATAGCAATCTTTGAGCTCAAAGAAGAAAAGTTGCATTCAAAGAAATCTTTTATGGCAGTTTTGCTTATTACCCTCTTTTACAGCCTTTCAGGAAGCTCATCTCGACACCTTTTTGTCCACTCCCAGCAGGGAGCATTAATAATCACCTCCATGCAACACTGGGACCATTGTCACAGAAGCAGCTCCAGCAAAGGGACCGTTAATGTCTCAAAGGAACCACTATTGACATCTTAGTGCTTTTGGAAGGATCTATTGGAGAGACAAAAATGCCTGTCTGTGAAAAAATGCTCATCCTTGCAGGTTGCCAGTAAGTGTGCTGGGATGTCAAGATCCCTCACCTTTGGCTTTTAGCAGGAGGTGGATCAGTGGATTAGTCATTAACATTATCAATGAACAGAGTGGATTCAAATGGGAAGGAGGCTGAAGTGGGAATATTTGAGCTGAGTAAGTTTCAAATATTATAAATAACAATCGTGCACTTTTTATCTCCTTAATCTTTGAATGGGGGTTTGGTATTATTAAGTATCTAACAGAGGGGGGTAGATTACATGAAACTGGGGGAAAATACTACATTTCACAAGCGCTGTACTACAGTTTAATAAGGAAAGATCTGGAGCTCAAGAAATCACAGTCTGGAAAGGAGAGAGACGTAAGAGCACTGAAATTTAACATAGGCAGAGTGGAGGCTGATTGGCTCAAAGAAGGTGGGCAAGAAGGTGAGTGGACTAGAGCAATGATGTCACCACTGAGTTTGACAGCGTGGCAAAGAGGAAGTGATGTAAAGAACTTAAGCATAAGATTCATGTAAAAAAAAAACCACAGAAGTCCAGAACCGGTAAAATTTTAAATCTAGACTATTTGCTACTTTTGTACGGACAAAAATGTAGCCATATAAACCAATGACTGCATTTATAGCCCACATTCATTTATTATACCTATGACAGTATAGGCCTGAAATACACATGCACCACAGGTCACACTGTGAGATGTACAATACAGACAATCAATAAGAACTCAAAATTCAAACTGATCTCTCTTCACAAACTCATTTGAAGTTTAAAACAACCCCTGTTTGGGTGCTGCAAGTGTAGCAGATGCAGCACACTGGGCTGAATGCACTCCTTAATAAATGAATTTCAATGACTAGCTACAGACCACAGTGATGCTTTGCAACAGAAAGGGGCGCCCCCTACTGTAAGGAGTCAGCGCCTTAATTAGCGACCCAGAAGTTTCCTTCTTTACTGTCCAGTTGATGTGGGACCTTGCTCCACATTTCAGAGATGGATTAGGTTAATGGACCCCGCATTGACCCGCCTTCCCTCTGAGGAGTGCAGATATTACACAGATGCTCCTTTTTTGGGGCCCTGAAAAATAGATGGCTCCGTTTGCACTTTCTCTCAATTAAAGCTATATTGTTTTACAATAAAGAGTCCCCCGTGAAACCATATTTGCTAGTTTTCAGCCAAAGGTCATTAAATACTATAATACCTGGCGTAATCATGGCTGCATGAATATTGGGTTCATAATCTCTTGATATTGATTATCCTTTACTGTAACACTTGTGTCAGGCAGATGACTTTGCATGCAGATTATTCTTGCTTGGATATTTTTATATCTTTATATTACTTTAAGTTGTTAAGGTTAAGAATTAACATCATGATAAAAAAGAGCATTTGGAGGTTTTGATTTATTTTTTTTCATCAGTGTCCCTTTAAGGCCACGCCCTCTGCACAGTCAGCAAATTGTTTGCCACAGCCACAGGTTTCTTTGTGATATCAGAACAGGAAGCCCAATTTAGACAAGTAATGGCAGACAGCACGAAACTCTTAAAACAGTCTGTAAAAAAAATAATGCAAACCAGGGGTAAGAGGTGTGGATGAGTAGTAGTAATCTGAATGTGCCACAGGAAAAGGAAGAAGAAGAAGAAGAAATTGTTAGCCTGTCAAAATACTTTGCTTTCTTGTGTGCTAAGTTCAAATGATTCATTGGTGCTTTTACCTTACAGCTACAGGTATTTAATTTTTAGCATCTTAACTTTCATGCAGTCCTTAGAAAAGGAAAATGTGTGAAAGAATACATTGTGCTGGGTTTGTCTTCCTACTCTCTGGGTAAGGTGTAGCTGACCAGAAGCAGGAGGACAGTGCCGGACCAAAGCTACAGGAGTCTGGTAAGATTTGCTAATGATTGTTGCCTCGGCTGCCACATGGGAAGGAGGTAATGTTTAAAGTTCAGCAAGTATTTATTTGTTCAGCCCCTCAGCCAAAAACAGCAACTGGTGGACTGCAACAATGGATATTTAACTTGATGGATTTGAGAGTAAGCTTGGCTGTACCTGAAGTGAAAGAGCTGATTTATTTAGTTTGTTCAAACGACAGGGGGGGTCTAAGCACCCCCTCTTATTAGGTGGTTATTTGCTGCCTTCATGTTCTTACTGTCCAATTCTGTTACTAGCACTAAGATGCTGACAGCATTATGCCTCTAGCCTGATTTATCCTGATATATTGACCCTTCCTTGTGTCTGATCTTTAAAATATAATCTACCTAGTGGCGAAAGTCTTCCTGACATTCTTTTGGGACACACCTTTACAAATCACCATTAAAAACAGGGCCAACAGGTCCATGTTCTTTCATTTTACGAATTCTTATGTGCTATCTAAATGCTAATGAGCTAATTGATATTTGAAGGCATGAATAACGTCCCCCTCCCCAAAAAAGCCAGAAACCAGAGTGTGCTGTCATCAAGATGTAAAGCCTGGAAACATTGTTGAGAGGATGGATTTGGAAGGGGTCTTTTTTTTTTAAAAAAAGAAAAAAAAAAGAAGAAGCTTAAAATGTTGGAAGGGGGGGGGGGGGACATCAAAACAAGTCTTTTAAATGTTGTTTCCAGGATTTACACACTGATGACATTGAAGTTATGGTAATTTTAAGTAGCCTCAGCCAGAAAACTGGAGCTACATCAAACTAAGCGATTTCCAGTGCTGCACGCCAACGTTACATCCCAGGAAATGTTGTTTTCCAAAACAAAAAAAATGTATGTTCAGTAGCCCAGTGCTTGTTTAAGCATCATTAAAGGTGCTTTGTTGTTGTAGGTCCACATAAAGGAAAACTGACATTGTTCTGTGCTTGCAGGAAATGAAGCATGGCGTGCACCGGCGGACGTCATTCACATCCTGACTGCTTACAGCTGTTTCTAATATGGAGTAATCTGCTCTCTAAAATATTTATTTGTTTCCTTTCTTTCAGTTCAGAGCCGTCGCTGAAGCTGTCAGACCACCGGCGGATATCTCCCAATCTATTTTCCAGCTGCGAGGATCTCCTCCCGGAGCTCTACGCCAAAAGGCAAATTCATTTGCTCTTCTCACTGACACTCTGAGATTTTGTATCATCGGCATCACTCGGGTCATTCATCCATTTTTTTTTCTTTACAGTCCAGCCATGTTTTGTTTTTTGGGCTACACATGTTTCCCAATTTGTGAATTCACCCTGAGAACAGATCATGCATTCGGCACATAGAAGCAGCGACATGCTGAAATTTGAGCGACACGACTTCAATTTTTAATTCATGAAATCCTTTTTATGTGGTTGATTCCCTGGTATGATGCCAAAAATGAAGATGCTGGAAAATGTTCATTAGGCCTCATGACTTTTTTTTTTTTTTTTAAAAATGTAAAAGCGCTTGTGTGGATGCAGGCTTGCTTGTTTATTTTTTTATTTTTATAGATTTGAAGACATTAGAAGTGAATCCAGTTTGTTACTGTGGGTCCTCAGTCACAACTGGGGTTGGGGTGGTTGAAGCAAAGTTCTCATATTATTTCCTGTGTCTAATTTATCATACCTTTTAACACACCAGTGTGAATCACATCAACAAATACAAATTCGGAGAGATGCTGTATTCTGAAGGCTGCCTTTTTTTTCATAGGAGTTTGTGCATCCCTCTTTATTTGTTTTTGGAGTGAGGACAGTGATGTAGGTGCCATCAATTATGATTAAATGTCTGTTGTCACAGCTGATGACACACACATGACTAACATCAGTGTGTTTGAGTTTTTTTTACATCCTATTAAGAGACTACACTAAAGTCCAATTATTATCTGGCATCTAATGGACATACACATAAAGCAAAATGCCCTAGTATGCATGTACATCTGTGTGTCAGGTCCTCTTGTGTTTTGCTGGGAGTTACATTATATACTGTGCCTGTTTGAAACTGTCCGACCGCCTAATAGCACCGATCTCCCCTCTGATTGCATTTACGTTAGCCTAACTGTTGCTCCACCCTCTGAAAGTCGACAAAGAAGGTATGAGATAACTCCTGCTGTAGAGTGTGCTTCACTAGTGCGCATCCAGTAAGGTAAAAACTACGGTATTATCAGTATGCCTTTAAAAAAAAATAAAATATGAAAAAGTGCCAGGGGAGCCCCAATTAACGCCCACCTCTGTTTCTAACCTGTAGGTCGAGGGTTGAGGGCTGACCGTTGACTGGAGGGCTCCGAGTCAGACGGCATGTAGGCTGCCTTTACAGTCACTGTGTTAGAGCAGTGCGCTGTCCGCGGTGCTGAAACCTGCTGATGAACGCGGGGATTCGCTTTCAGCACCAGTGCAAACGGGGATTTTCTTTAAATATATAATTTTTTTTCAAGATATCCTGACTAATGATGATGATGTGAGAATGGGGAAATGGCGCAGACAGTGATGTAGCGGGGTGAAAACGAGTGCGGCTGGCCTGCTAGAGAGTGGAGGGGAAAGGCGTTTCGGAGTAGTTTTATTGTGTCTGCGAGGGCTGGAGTGGAATAAAGAAAAGAGAGAGAAAAAAACCGAGCCGTTTGCAACACGTGAAAGCAGCACACGTCTCTTACATGACTTCAATAAGGTCGCTGATTCTTAGATGATGGTGACAGTGTGGTGATCTGCTGTTAAACAAATTTGTCAGGTTTCTTTCTTTGCTTTTTGTTCTTCCTTTTTTTTTTTCTTTTTGTTAAGGGGGGGCAAAAGAGCGGACTATGCTACTCTCGAGTCGTGGTGTTATTCCCGCCCGCTCCACAGCCCCATACCACGGCAAAAAGGCGATGTTTGACTTCAAATGCCATATTTAGGAAAAATGCTCGGTCGCTTTGAGTGACTGGGGCGAGGACGAATGGCGTCTTGTGATCTGGGAAGAGACGCTCGAGCTCAGTGAGGAACGCCTCGGAGCCAATAGCATTGGAGGGCTTGTGCACGCATAAGCGGTGGATGGCGCTTCTCCGGGTATACTTCCGCGTCCAATGCATGTTCATGTGTAGGTTGAATGGATGAAACGGGGAGTGCGGAGAGGTATAGGCATGCTGTGATACGGCCCTATATATTTGCCGGCAGGACTATCTTCCTTTTAAAGAGAACCTCCTCCGTGCATTGGCTTCCACTCAGTGATGTCGCGTATTTGTGTGGCGCACCTGTAAAGAGCGAGACAGGCAGAAGCCGGCTTTTTTAATTATTTGATTCCTTTTCTTTCTTCTGTTATCTTTTTTTCCCTTTTGTTTCATGCATTTGCTGAAAGGAACTCATTTCTGTGTTTTGATTTAATAAATATTTCATTTCCCTCATTTTATCTTGTTTGTGTTGGCTTTTTATGTTCCCAAGTTTGAACTAAAGAGAGCGGAATTCGTCATTTTACACGCTATTGGCCAGGTGTTTTCATTCAGAGATTGTTTGCCTAAGGACGTCCCTAACTTTCATTTGTAGAAACGGTAAGATATTTTTTACACATTTGCTCATTCACCTGAAACATGTGAAATCGATTTATTCTTCTTTTTATTATTATTACTAAGCCTGTTTCTGTTCGGTGAGGACAGTGTGTAGAGCAGATCATGCATTCACTGTAGTCTCAGGCTGTCTTATTGCATGCAGACGCGATGGGGAAAGTCGCCGTGATGCATTCATGTTTCCCCACTCACGGCTGATTTTCAACTCTTGAATCGCGGTGGCTTGGCATATAGGAGAGACTTACAACAGGCTTTCTCCGCACATGTGCTCAATTTTTTTTCTCCTTCCCCCTCCCACCCCTCGACATGCACGGACGCACTATTGCTCTAGTGTGCAGAAATGCAGGCCTTGTAGAGGGCTGAAACGTGGGATCCGCATAGTAGTCGTTTCACTGATTCCAAAGGGAGAAATGTGGGGTGTATTAGACTGATGTTACATATAGAAATTAATATTACTGGTTACATGATGGAACCAGTAAACAAACTAACAAAATTTAAGCTGTTTGATCTTAGATTTGAGCTCTTTCATTAATATAAAAACTTGCGATTTTATTTAAGCTCTAAATTATAAAAGAGAAAAAAGCGGGTCCAAATACAAATGAGATTTAAAATTAGTGAGTGGAGACTTTATTTTTTTTTCTGTCTTTCTAATTTGGTCTGTAAGGTTTAAGATGCAGCGTAACTGCAAAAAGACTAATGCTATATAGGTTAAGAGCAGCCGGGTGTTGTGCTACTTAGAGTTGCCGGATGAAGTTCTGCTATCACATGCATATTCCTATGCTATTTTTGAATTTCCATGCAGCTCTTATTTGTGAAGAATACAGGAGCTTAGCTACTCGCCCCCCTTTTCAGAAAAAACAAAAAAACAAACCGATCCTAACCTTTGTCAGCATTCCTGTCTTTTGCCCTTTTTTGTCTTTAAATATAGGCCACCTACATATTAAATCCATGCCCATATGTTTGCTCTGCATAGATAACAATGGAGATGCCGAAAACTTAAAAAATATATAAAATGTTTACGTTCACGTCATCGCTGGAAAAGGCTATCTATTATTAGCTGATTACCCTACAAAGAACCCTAGTGACACAATGTTGTTTTTTGTTTATTTGGTTTTATTTTATTTTATTTTGGAGCTGTAGCTATTTCGTAGTTGTAATTTTCCTCTGTGCTGAGCGCTGTTTAAAGCAGCAGCCTACACCTGCAGCAAATCAATTAAGTTAATCGTCTGTTTCCGGTATAGAGAGGGTGGGTCTGCGCTGATTGGCCAAAAGTCTGATTAGTTTATTTAGGGTGGCTGGGTTCCCGCCACTACCCCTTATTCTGCTGCACATAGACTGTGACCAAAGGTTTGATGTCTGCAGGTTGTACCTCAATAAATTCCCGCGACGCCGATTCAACACTTCAAGGTAAGACACGTTAAAGTGTTAGCGTGATTAAAAACAAATAAATATTAAATGTAAAAAGAGGTCAAAATTGTTAGCTAGGCCAGACATGCTAGCTGAGCGCCATTAGAAGTAGTTTTGACTTGAGAAAACTTTGCCTCTTGTAATCTAACCTTAAAGCTTCTTAAGTTAGTGGTGTAACCTAATTCGTTTGGTCTACAAAATAAAATTGTGTGTCCAAAAAAAAAAAAAAAACCGTTCTAAAGCCCCTCCATCACTGGCAGAGGTTGTGTTAGCTAAACCCGCTCGGCTAAACCACAGCGTTGTAGTTAACTTGAGGAAAAATTAGCAGAAAATGGAAGTTCCACCAGGATTAAACGCTCCACCTCTAACCGCTTTCTTTCGTAGTATAATCTGTAAGTAGTCACGGTCTTTAACTGGATGAGCTGGGTTTCAGCACCGGCACAGGTGTCCCAAATTAACCTAACATCACTGGGTTGCGTTCACTTGTTCCCGGTGAGATGGCTTCACTTCACTGTAGAAATGCTTTACTAACAGGAATTTAAGTTCAGTTGGTTTTAACAGTGGCCTTTACGTATAAACACACAAAGCCTAAAAATGTAACCCCCGTCAGCCATCGTTTTTGGGGATTTTTTTTTCTTTTTTCCGTATTTAAGTGACTTGTATACTTTTACTATACTGAGTTGTAGCCTTTGTTGCCAGTTCTGACCAATACTTAGAGATTTCAGCAACATTGCCCAATTGAGAAAATAGAAGTATAGAATATAAGTATATTTTTTGCACAGGCACATTGCTAGCTGTAAGGAGTCCTATGTATTTTCAGAGTGATTAAATTATTGCCTGATCTCATTGCCAGTAAACCTTGGATTATTATTTGGGTGATACTGTTACGCCGGTCAAAGTAAAGAGCCTGGTAGTTTTGTCTTTGTAAGCTTGAACTGTTAAGACTTGGAATTGCGGCATTAAACAAATGCGTTTTCACTCTACTTTGTGTGGCCTTGAATATTGATTGAGTGAATCTGTCGAAGCCACAGGCATCAGTTCGTGGTGAGTAACCTTCAGCTGTGAGGTCACGAAAAGATTACATATCATGGAGTCAGCAGCTAAGAGCCTGACCGGGTAATTTACTAGAAATGCAGGACATCTGTGGTTATGGGGAATAGTCAAAAGGAAAGTGACATCTCTAAGCTTTCAGGTTTTTTGTTTTATATATATATATATATATATATATATATATATACATACATACATGTATGTATATGTTTGTTTTTTTTAATAAAAAGGAGGTCCTTAGTGATATTTAAACCTTATATGCGATTAACAGATGAAAAATCACAGTATTTGTCTGTGCTGCTTTTTGTCTGGGCATCCGATTAAATGCAGTACTACAAAATAATGAAACGCTGTGGGGGGGGATTCATAATTTCTCTAACAGAAATGCTTTTCCCCAATCATGCTGCGTTTTATTTTGTTCTTAGTTGTACTGGCTGTAAGAAAACTGTTCGCTGCAAAGTGATTGCACTTAATTTTTCTGATATCAGTAGTGTTGAACACCGCTCAGGGGATATTAATTCAGATGAAGTGTCACGGCAGATCTAATCATAGGTATGTAAAAGATAGCTGCTGCTTTTAGGCATTTTTTCCCTTCCTCTCTGTTCGTGCAACGTCCACAGCTTCAGCAGCCACCGTTTTCCTGAGGACAAGAGATAAGAGCGGTTGTCTTTATGTATTATTGAGCCCCCACGTCTGCCTTTCTAAATAAAGGCTGCTGACAGAGTGACTAAAATGCAGGACAGTGAGTGAACTTCCAAAGGCCACATATCACTGTGCTCTGCACGGCGATGTGTGCTGCTGTCAGAACTGGGTTAGTATACAGCGTGTAGCTTTGAGGAGAAAAGCAATTTTGCCCCCTTTGTCCTCCTTAAATGTCCGTCCCATCCCCCTTCCCTGTCTTCGTTGCCTAACGCCCCCCACTACAAACCCCCTTGCTGCTGAGACAGGCTAAGGCTCTGTGGCTTTTGCACTTACTATGTGTTGGCCACAGGGTGGCCCTCCCCAGTATGTGCAGGTCATTACTGGAGATCAGCAATACATTGTCCTTGAACCCTGTTACTGCTTTGTCAGGCCTGGATACAGTAGGTGGGGTTTTTGTGTGCGTTGAGTGCTTTTATGTAATTTAACTGTATTGTCTGCAGGCCTGTTTCTGCTGGTGGAAATATGCCTAGTTTTGTGTTAGACGTGTGATTTGGATATTGGTGAACTGGATTCATGAAGGATTTTTTTTGTTTTATTAAAGTAGTAAGTGTTTTTTATTCTTAGTGGTTTTAAGTACCGACTTTTGGATTTCAGCAGTCTCACTAGTATGTGTGTGGTTTTTCTTTAATTCACAAGTATCATGGTGGATTATTCTTGGAGCACAGGAACAGCTTTTTTAATAATGACTTGCACACTTTAAAATATATTGGCAGATAGAGTCCTATTATAATACTGTATATTTTGTTACAGGAGGTTAGACTAATTCCACTCGTTCAACAATTATAAAATTGTCAAACTAAATTAAAAAGAGTCAAATGGTAATCGTGACTCGTGTACCTTCTTGTATAAATGTTTTGTAGATGGCTGCGCGTCAGCTGTCATTTGCTTTTTTCTAACTTCATACCTAAAGATAGTAATAACAGATTGGCAAATATGAAGAATCATAAGCATCGACATATTGATGTTTGTACTCTAGCTCTCCAGCAGCACAGAGCATGAAGTATAAAAATGCCTCTGGTTAGGATTTCTGAATAAGTCAATACTGATGAACATGTGTTGCAGTCTCTTGAGCAATATGAACCCAACTGAATTTTATTTTAGCCAAATTCTGCAGGTTTTTTTCAAATAACATTTTCTTCTGAGATTGCAGGATTATTGACTTTTCCAAAAGTGTTGGTGAGAAATTGTGCACGTGTAATCTTGGAGGCAGACTGCCAATTATAACTCACAGTTGCATCACATTTCAGTATTACTGTGACATGCTCTGGCTGGCATGGGGGAAATGCTGCATAAATACCCTTTTCTCAACCTTAGGACAATCATAACAGAAGTAATAAAAGTTCACCTATAAAGATGCTTCCCCTCCTTATCCTTAAGTTGAACTGCATTGAAAGCTGGTTTGCCAGTAAGAACAGACACACAGCAAAGACACAATGCAGCACTGCAGTTTTTTGAGATGTGGACTACGGAGCAGGACAAGAGGCAGGAGTGATCATGTTGGGCTGTGAGGTGACAGTGTTAATTTATCAGCAAAACTGATTGGATTTCAAGGAAATAAGTAGACCAGGGGCAATATGTCCAAGTAGTAAAATGCATGTATGTGCTTAATTTGGTGTTATGTTTTTGGCGATATTCTTTTTCTCAAGGACCATACAGTCTCTGAGTAACAAACCACATGAATAATGCTGCGCATGTGCAAACAGGTGCTTCACCTAACCCAAAACACACAGAGGTGTGTCTCTGGAGGGAGAGCTGGGACTTAGAAGTCACTGCCTGTTTTATTTATTTTGTTTTTTAAATATAGATGTATGCTGTTGATTATAGGGGAGAAAGTTGCTAGGTTGGCATTGGTGAGGTGAACTGAGACGTGAGGATTACTGCTGCGAGTGAGAGGGATGTCAAACACCCAAGCTGAGATGCAGCATACAGTATTTCCACATAAGAAAACAAATCACTTGATTTTTTTTTTTTACAGTTCATCTAATACCTAACCAATAAATAAAAATAGTTGAATAAAACATCTAAATTTTCTCATCCAGGAACAAGTAGACTGTAACCTTTTCCTTTTCTCCAGCATTTTCTTTTATAGTCTTATCCTTTGTACTCCTGGTGTGTGGGTAGACTAGTCTCATCTATGTTTTCAGCTGGGATATTTTGAACCGTTACTTGTGGGCTTTTAGTTTTCAAGGACAGGTTGTGCATGTCAGTGTGTGCACTCTGGAGTTCTTTACTCTGCAGCTTGTCACGCATACTTGGTCAATTTAATCCTCTGTGGAGTTGGTAGCAGAGATTCGTGCCTCCTCATTTTAAGTGCTCAGTGTCACATCAGTACATGCCGATCTCAATGTTGGCTTCATGTTCAAGTTGAAGAAATTCTATGGTCAGTCAGATCTGTACTAAACTGCCTCTTGTCAAAATCAGGAGGGTTTATTCAGCTCATTTTTCCCCGATGAATGTTTTCTCATAGCAGTCTTATTGAATTTGATGTAGTATTTAATGACTGAGATTAAAATTTTTGCTAATTTTAGGAAGGGGAGGTTTAATTAAAGAAAACAACACTAGTAAATGTTAAGATTCTTGTTTATGCAGTGAACAAAATGTAGTATGTTCAGTAGTGGCCATGCAAAGTGTAGGTCCTCTCAAAGCCTGGATATCTTCAAGTTTCCGTTATGACTTGCGTATGTGATTAATTTAAATTTAGAGCTGAAAGTTGTGGTGTTCTTCAGTAGTCTGTCAAGAAAAATTCTACCAAAAATATCAAAATGGTCTTCTTGTAAGGAACAATCTGTTGAATAAAAATGTGGAAAACTGAGGTATAAAAGCTTCACACATATTTCAAGAATGTTGTTAACAGCACTTTGCTAATTGTCTGAACTTCACCCCCCCAAAAATTTGCTGTGATGTAAAATAGAAACCTGACAGAAAATCGTGATATTGGATCCTAGGAGTGTACAAACACTTTTCTTTATAAATTTACATCTGTCCATCCTCTTGGGCTTACTAAATTTAAGGTTGTGGGAGGGCCGGAGCCCATCTCAGCTGCCATAGCACAAAAGGCGAGGTACATCCTCGACAGTTTGACGCAGCGCTAGCATGGCGTACCTTGCCTTCCTCCCACAGTCCAAAGACACACAGCTACTGGGGTTAGGTTACTTAGCGATTTTAAATTTTCCATAGGTGTCAGTTGGTTTTAAGATCTCTGTATTCGGTTCATCCTTGTAGGATGGATGCAGGTATAACTTCTGTTATACCTATTGGGGTGAGGTGGGTGGGGATTGTGAGGATGAGCTGCTCCTCCACCCTTTAAAGCAGCAGTAAAGAGGGGAAATGCTGAGATTGATTCAATAGCAGTTGATTTTTCAGCTGTATCTCAGTGGAATTTGATCAGCTGTGAAATCTTGCTGCTGAACACCCACTCAGTCACTTTTCTATGTAATTAATTAGCACAATCAGTGAGCTGCTAAAACAGAGCCAGCACCACCAGCTTCAGAGGTTATAGAATGACAAATGGCTTAGAAACAAAAGTTTAGTACCTCAGGTAACTCCTTGCATCTTTGTGACAACATTTTGAAAGCCCCTGTACTTTCTACAAGGGATCGAATGACTGCTAAATTCTGGGTTGATAATGATGCTTACAACACTTTAGTCCATGGATGACACTGATGTTTGAGTTTATTTTATTCATCATTGTCAGGGAAAATGAAGCAAAATCACTTTTCATGAAATTAACAGCTTTAAACTGTTTTAGATCTTCTGTTTAGCCACTTTAAATGCGATCATTCAGTAAATGTGACTTTTGTCCAAAAGTTAATGGCGATCAACAAAGCAAGTCTTGCCAGTATTATCCTACTTTTTACATTATGCCATAGTGACGCTAGTAAAAAAGCGCTCACAGTATTTGAATTGGAAATCTGTATTTTTCTCATAGCAGCGCTGTGCGCAGAGCCTTTTCTTCCCTTGCGAGAAGGCTGTGGGATCTGAAAGTCCCAGTAACTAAACACGCTACACTTTAATGAGTCCTAAAAGGCAGCCTGCTCAGTGGGGTAAAATTGTGGAGGTGGATGGGTTTAGCTTAGCAATGATGGGAAAACAAAAAAGAACCTTGTGGTCTTTATCTGGGCCTGGTTTCTGACGAAAATTGTGAGGCAAAGCCTCTAGGGGAACAAGATGCTCTGCTCTAAGAGGAAGCTGCTGGCTGGCTGCACACAGTGAAAGCCTTGACTGAAATTTTTGGGGAGCGGCATCTTGCCAGGCTTCGTGTTCCAAGTGTTTATCTAATGAAATATTTCTGCCTTGTGGCAGTATCTCAAGTGGGACAGTAGCCAGTGTTTGTGCATTGTACTTAGAATAAAAGGTGAAACATAAAATGAGATTGAAGTAAGTCAATTTCTTTAACAACAATATGTTCTCCTGTGGGCCCTTTTCTCTGTTACTGTGCGTGTGGGGAGCCAGTTTGTAGAGCAGCTAACTAAATTACAAATGCAATTTTTGGTAAATTAAATCAAAGGGCACAAGGATGCTTGTGTGCCCTCTGTCACGTTAACAAAACGGCTAAAAAGTTTTGCAGTTCCCAACTGGTTTCACTTTTGACAATAACAAAAACAGGAGCAGCGGGAGGGTTAAGTCCAGAACCTTTTAGTCATTGGTTTTTAAGCTGCTGTTGTTCTACAGTAGACAAGTGGAAAATATTATTTTAGATGAACACTAATGAAGAGCAGGTAAGCAATAGGTAGCGCTGTATACACTGGCCTGCAGTTTGACTACCTGCAGTGTTTGGCTCTGAAACCTGCCAAGTCCCCACAGTACTGCACACAATACTAATGCTGTCACTATTTTGTGTATCAATGTTTTACATATCTTTAGTAACACAATAACAGGTTAAAAGGGATTTTAATGATGCAAAAATAGTTTAGATCCCCGGCTAATCAGACTTCCTATTTGAGTGAATGTATAATTATTGAAAATCAGGTATGTGAGTAAAAGTAAAACTTGGACAATAACATCATGATGCAAAATTCTTTTTGCTTCATTAAATGAATGTTTTAAATCCCTCATGTCAATGACCATCGTGTTTTTGTTTTATAATAAATACGCCCATGTTAAAAATGAGCCGCAGTATGCATAGTACTCTAAAATCTCAGGGGCATCACAACATCAATTTAAACTAACTCCATCGGAGGAACAGCATAGTGAAGCTGTAGTGACCTTATAAGCTTTAAACGTATGCACTAGTCATGTCAGCTCATGCTGCAGAATAACGTGCACACCTTGATGTTAACAAGTAGCAGCTGATTTTGTGAAACAGAACAAAATATAATTTGTAGTAGGCTGTTGTTGTTGTTATTGTTATTATTATTGTGGGCTCCTTCATAACGCTAATGCAAAAACCACTAATGGGCAACTGTAACCATCTGCAGGTTCCTGGTTTTTGCATCTCTGCCACCATTTTTGGGCTCATTTGGTTCAGCAGCTTCTCTTTTAGTAAAATAACTGTTGTACAGCATTCATTAAATTTACCTCCCACATCATCCCCTCTGTTTCAGTCACAATAGTAGTTTCAGTAACTCTGCCAACTAGCATTTTGGAGGTATAATTACAGAGTGATGCACAAAGTGTTAAAATAGGACATGCTGCATTCCATTTATGATTAAGAGTTTATTAGAACAAAACTAGTAGAGCTCATCAGGAAAGTCAGCACAGCAAACGACACAGGCTGAGAATCCTGGCTGAAAAACAGCTAAGCAAGGACGCAGTCGATTACTGGTGGTCTTTAACAAAATCTTCAGTGTTTCTCTGTATTATTTAGGGTCCTTAGAACTGTTGTTTAAACTGAATTTAAACTTTGACTGCAAATGTATATCTCAAAGCTTTAAAAAAATAATTTATTGAACAATATTTGGTGATTAAACTGTAAATAAACAGTACACTCTTTTGCATCATCCAGCAAACCCCTCTCCCTTCTGTGAGGGGCGGTGCCTCTGCTCAGTGCAGTCTCACCCTGTGGGAGGGGTTGGATCTGCCCAGTCAGCCAGTGAAATTCGCCACCTTAGTCATCCTGGTGACTTCTATATTTAACCCTGTGTGCTCTGTGATCAATTAACAGTTTGTGAACCTCAGAAGTTTAATCATTTACGAATGCGCTGGAAGTGAGTTTATACATTTGCATCATTGCTGAAGCGCAATAATTAAAACATTCAAGGTAAAAAATGAATGGGGAAATAACTGGAATGTGCTTTTTGCATGTTAGTCTTAGTTTTGAAACTTTGTGGAGATAAAAAGGAAAAAAAGAAAAAAAAATCAACATGGACTCTAACTTGGTTTTTCGCATGCTGTGCCTGAAATATGCAGTGTCCACAAGAGCAAGCGAAGTTAACCGGTGATGTCTCTGGCAGTAGTTATTATTCATGAAATAAAGTGAAGGCTGATGCCTATAGTCATGGTTTGGGGTTTCCTCCAGTGTATTGTAAGCTTGCCTGAGTACCCTTAAGCATTGGGGAATTATGTTTTTTTTTTTTTTTTTTTTTTTTGTTTTTTTTTTTTTTTTTTTTTTAGACTTACTGCACTCCAGTAAGCTAATGATGTTTGGCTTATTGTCACCTTGACTGTTTCTTGACTTATAAAAACACCTTATATGTAGCAATAAAATAAATAAAAATAAATCATTAACTGGTCCCTTTAATTATCAAACTCTAAAACACAAATCTGCAAAGAAATTTGCAATGGGGTGCATCTTTGTTGGAAACCATATGGCCTATTGTGCACTTCAAAATCACACTGTATAAATGAGTCTCCTCGGCCTTCGGTTCATCTTCTGTCACGGTCTGCTGAGGTTTTTCTTCTAAGTGAAATTCATCTGTGGTAATGGGTCATGTTGGTAAAAGCAATTTGCTGTGTGGCTGTGTTTTCTATTTTTGCTTGGGTTATGCAGCGAGTGGTTTCGACCTTGGTTTTGGGACATGCCAGCAAATCAAATGACTCATTTATTTGCACTTGTGCAATGCAACGTTAAAATCAACATGAATGCACAAATGTCTTGCCCAAGCTAAAAGCAGTGTTGAACTGAATGTCTAACTTTCAGTTTAAGATATTAAACCTTTATCATCATCCTCACAAGTCTCTCTAAAATAAATTTTGCATTTGTTTAGTGGAATATAATTGATAATATTTTTTTTGATAATAAAAACTGATACCCATTAAGTTAATCACCCAAAATGTTAGACTTTTTGTTTTGTCCAGCCTGTGGCATAAAATTGAAATATAAACATTTGACGCAGAAATGACAACATCTAATGACAGAGTTATCACTGGCCTGAAGACAGAAAAAGCCAGTCACTGTGCGTGGTTATGAAACTGCAAGTGAGGCTGCGACTGCACTGTATTCATTTGCTCTGAGTAAACTGTGCATCACGCCATTTTACACATGGATTATGATCTGCCAAATATCTGGAAACAATGGGATGAGCATATTGTGCGTGACCCAGGATAATTTTAAATTCAGCTGATAATGCCCCGTTCTGAGGAGGTGCTCACAGAGACTTCACTGCTCGAGCACAGCTGACTGTTGTCTAGATTTTACTGTGTCTTGTCATTCTGGCTTTAGTTAGCTGGTAGCAAAGTAATTGCCCAACAACGGAGGGAAAGCAACTGTCTAAAAGTTGTATTAACGTGTAGCCGACAATTCTAAAGTCAGGTTGATTCGTATACTAGCAAAATCCTGAATATTGTCACTATAGAAGATCTCTGTTCTGTACACGAAGAGACACAGCGATATACTTAAAACCCCCGTAAATAACACTGTCCATGAACATTGTCATTTTTAGTCAAGCAGTCGCACTAATAACACATTCACAGTACACCTCCAGGTTTTCACACTTGGATAGACTGAGGTCATAATTATTTTCTAATTGAGAGTCCAGAGCAGTTCTACAGCTGTTTGATGTGACTGACATTGGGCTGTTGCTGCAATTTGTCAGTTCATGTGTATTTGTGTACATAATCAGTGTTGTGTATTTGGTGTATTTTTTTTTTGTTCTCCCCTTGTTTTGCCTCTTTAGACCCATGTAAGACCTTCCCTCCAGTAATAAATCTAGAGACTTTATGGACACACTAACCTCCTTTTAAGAATCTAATTCTCAAAGATCTCAGTTTAAAGTTACTGCCAGGAGGCTTCATGTACAAGCTGTAAATGCTGAACATCTAATACCTGAGATTGCTTTTAGGGTTCCCTCAAATCAGAACCACTGTTTGAGTTGGATTCAGACGATGGTCTGAATAGTCTTTCAATTTAGAAAAAAATAAAATTGAATGTAGGAAAATACTGATCTGTCCACCACTTAAGTTTCATGTAGTTTATTCCATGTTTGTTGCTGAATGGTGCACTAGTTCATACTTACACAGGTTTAAAAAGAAAAAGTTTGTTTACTATAATCTAGCTCATTAGCTGGTAGGATAATTAATAATATTCAGACCATTTCTACATCAGAAGATGCTGTAATAACCAGACCTTCAAATTCTTTTAGGGCAGTGAACATAATACACATCATTTGGACAGGTGTTGCATTGTTGCATGGGTATTCTGTCTCTTGTGCAAATAAAAGTACGTTGTGGATGATATAAACCCTTCCTAACTACTTTTAAACTAATATTTAACTTCCCCTCCATCATTTCGGCACCCTGTGCATATACCAAACTCTTGTGACACTGAGGGATGGCTATCTACATATCAGAAAACCAGAGCAGAAAGGACTAAAGGAGCTGTAATTATAAGTCATAAGCAGTTTTATAGGGTGAATCATCACCTTATTCTACTTCAACACTGATCATGTGACACAGCTATTCCCTTCAGCTCAGTGTTGTGGCAGTGTTGAGGCAAAAAGAGACATTAAAGATGCCAAAAGTACTTAAAAGCTGCAGTTTACATGAATAATATGTATTTTATTATAAAATGACACATGAAAAAATAAGATATTTAATATATTCTTAACTTTACCACAAAATTTGGTCATTAAATTGTAGACTAAGTTCATGCTTAGAGTAGTGCTGGGCGATATGGAAAAAATATTTATCACGATATGAATTATTTTATATCACGATAACAATATATATCGCGATATACCACCTGACCTGTGGTCATCTGGAAAGTATGCAGTCTGTAAACAGCGAGTGGAGAGGGTGCAGTCTTTGTTTTGAGTTACCGTAAAGCATGTCGCAAATCCGGGTGCACGTAAAGCAGCACCATGTCGCAAAACCACAAGACGGAGTTTCTTTGTGAAAAATATCATTTTTTTTATACTTTATTTTCTCTTGCATAAAGTTAAGAGTATGTATAGTGAGAAGAAAACACTAATATATTTGCCACAGGCTATTTAACCCTTTAAGACCTAACATGAGACCAAGTCCGCCAGAGCTTATCTTTACATTTTACATGCTGTAGTGCCATTTGTGGGAGCATTTCAAGTTGCTATACATCAATACAACCGTTATAGCCCAAATTTTAATATGTATGCATTAAGTCCATAGTAACTACATAAATTGCAAAAAAGTGCAATAAACTACAAAAAAATTGAAAATCGTTTTTGTTTTTTTACATATATTTCTAGTTAGAGAAATTTAAGAGGCTTATCCCTCAAAACTGTAAATACAAAAAGTTGCACAAAATAGTTGCCAACCACAAGAAATTTATTTTGAGTGTCTTCATAGTTTTGTTTGAGATACACTAATTTTAATATACTACAGGAAAAATGAAAATAAATATTATAATGCAAATTTGCAAAAAACAGCATGTGCATCAAAATAAACTATTTCCAACAGTGTAATTTGACTTCTAAGCATCCCAGAAATGATACAGAAAAGCATAAAGTCAAACATGACTTTTAGTGGCTTCACAAGCTCGCCACTAAGAAATTGGATTAGTTTGTACCTGTCCATGTGACAATCGCAGCACTATTTTCATTGCATGAGTGGAGAAACTCAATTGGCATGAGGATGCTCGCAGGCAGATTTGATGCAACAAACAAATTGACGAGTGAGGAGCTGCATGCAGTCATCTGTTACTTTTACTTAATGTTTTTCAAAATTAGCCTGCAGCCAAAAGAATCTTTTGTCTCCAACTTTAATTTCACAATACTTTACCATATTATATACAACATGGGAAAATTTTGTTGTGCAGCTTTGTGGCCTGTAAAGTTATCACAGGTGGCACCGCTGTAAATGTGATATTTGATGCTAACAGAGGTATTTTTAATGGTGTGAATTAAACTAAAGTCAGTTTACACTGCTATAAATTTTTTTTGTTGGATTGTTGTATTATGTACATTATTATTGGAGCTTTTGTGTGTGTGTGTGTGTGTGTGTGTGTGTGTGTGTGTGTGTGTGTGTATATATATGGGAATGTAGACATGGGTCACATGGCCACATGTGTTGCTGATATTTGGCATACTGTGTCATGATAGACTTTAAAATGTAACTTCTGTGGCTTGGATTGTTTTTGCCTCATTTGTCTTTATTTTTAGTCCTAAGTGTCTTTGCCGCACTGTTAGTCAGTCTTTTGAATGCACTACTATGCATTTGGGCTCTGCATGTCACCTTGATGAACTACTTAGGTTTTATTTTTGGTGTTTTTTTTAAGAGCAGGTATGTTAAGACAAAGTAAACATGTAGATTATTTCACCCTGGATGTTTCCACTTTATTACTTATGTGCGCCTGGAGTTTTTAAAAAAATGCAGGAATGTGTTGGCTTAGCAGTCTTAGACAAATTAACTTGTGCTTCGCGGTCTTGGTGAGCATCTTTGTATAGTGCACTCATCCATTATACAAATTCCCATTCCTCATGCTTATTGTCCCTGTTGTGGCCAGGTTGCTCTGTAGACTGAACGCTCTACACTTCTCGGTTTTGCTTTTCTCTCCTTACTGTAGATGAATTGTGACCAAGTGAAACATTGCCTTTTGCTTCTTCTTGGTTTTCACCAATCTGCATGGACAGCCAGTTCGAAAAAAGGGGAGGAAAAAAAAAATGGCCTCCTTTTTACCCCCCAAACGCTGACATGTGATCATCTCTGACTGTTGCTTTTGTTGTTGTTGATCTAACATGAAGTACTTTTTGTGTCCACATTTTCAGACGGCAACTCCAAACTAACATGGCAGTCAGACTGTGCGATGTGGCTTCTCTGCTTAGAAGTGGTTCGTGGGCGCCTGAGCCTTGGACTGGGGTCTGTGGCACTTTTATTTTTATTTTTGGAAATTATTTGTCCAGAAGGCCTCTTTGTCTCAGTGCTCAGGCCATACCAATGATAGTTCTTGTATTATAACATTGAATCTAAATCAATTTACGTATTAAATGTAGGTACCTTTTTGCAGTTTGTATGAAAAGCTCCCATGTTTAATGTCTCACTGTATTGGTGTGGTCTAAAACTCTCTACTGCCCCTGTCTACTCTGTATTTAACTTATAGCATCACTGCTTTTAAAATTATAGCCTTGTAGTCTGTGTGACGATAATTTAAAGTGAGAATAATAGTGGTGTGATTACATCGCTCTGCTTTCTGGTGAATCTGTTAATTAAGGATGACTCTTCATACATTAACGTGCTGCTGGTTGCCTTAACTGATTACCGCATTGCTTCGGCCTGTTCCCCGATGCTAGTGTACTGATGGCTGCAGGTTTTGGGCTTCTGTAGGCTTGGCGTTTTCTAATTTTGGTGAATGAAATATTACTACTGCAGTAGGAAGTTTAAAATCCCAGAAAGATAATTTTTAATATTCTCACCTCAGTTGTTGCGCATATGGCAGATTAATAGATTACCTTATTGTACAGGGCGTCTCCTGTTTTCTCATAAAAGCAGCAATAACAAATATCAGAGTAATTAAACAAATTTGGAGGGGTCCAATCTCAACTTCCAGTATTTTTGGGGGTTATATTGCTAAAATCTAACATTTGTCCTCATACCTGAGCTAAAGTTAAATTGACATGATTAAAACCTGTACTCAGTTTCTTCTGTGGTGATAAACTCTTGACATTGACAGCTTGCAGTGTGTGGGGTTTTTTTGGGGTTAATTACCCGTAATGCTGTGCTGCATTAAATGATTAACACTATTTTTTCTTTAATTTTGTGAGCTCTTCTTTAAATTTCACCAGTGGTTGTTATTCCACTAAAACAGTGTTTACTGTGTGAAGAGCGTCCTTTTTTTAACTGCTGGTTTTATGATGCTTTTTGTTTCATTTGCATTTAGTTTTGATTTTTTTTTTTTTTTCTTTGTCTCTTTAGCAGGTAATTGCTGCCATGGAAACACAGCTATCCAATGGGCCCACTTGCAACAACACAAGCAACGGTCCTTCAACTATCACAAACAACTGCTCCTCACCTGTAGAGTCAGGGAGCGTAGAGGACAGTAAAACTAACTTGATAGTCAACTATCTGCCTCAGAACATGACCCAGGAGGAACTGAAGAGTTTGTTTGGGAGCATCGGAGAAATTGAGTCCTGTAAACTAGTTCGAGACAAAATCACAGGTAACAACTGTTTGCATTGCTTACGCTGGTTAATGATTGCAGAGCCACCTATGTGTGCATTATTTTGTTTTTTGCATTGGTGCATTTTTTCCAAATAGTTTTCTTAGAATTTTTATATATTTAAAAAAAAGACTATTTAGATTTTCTTTTCAGGTTAATATAGATTTTGAACAAATGGTCGGCCTGTTTGTGCCGTAGGCTTTTGTGTTGCATGCACAGTGAGTTTTTTCCCTTCTTTTTAAATGAGCCATAAAATAATTGACACCAACAAACAAAGACCTTAATTCTGAAAATCATTGAGCATACATACTGTTTGATTATACAGTCGGCAAAAAGGGAACATTTGAGCAATATTAACATTCATTTTTGAATCCGATGCTCAAAGGGTTGATTTTTGCGTTCCACTGACAGTTGTGTCATTTAAAAAAAAAAAAAAAAAAAAATTGCACGATGTCATTAAAGATTTTCAACCTCGCTGTCATTTATCGAGGCCTGAAGTACAGTTTAAGTGTTCCTGTAACTGCTTTGATGTGTTGGTTTCTACTAGAGCCAGTAGGGAAATGGCATTTTCAGAAAACCCCTGTGGGAACATCCTGTTCAGTGTACAGTATTTGGGTAGGTGGACAATTTGCAAATGATTTCAGGTTTTTAATGGGAGGAATGCAGCTGGCAGAGACACAGTGACACGGTCTATGTGACATGAGCAGCTAGATAATGGTCGAGGCTGCAGGATTCTCACTACTAGCTGTTTGTGGTTAAGGTTATGGAGACCTTTCAGCGTTTCTCTCTGCCTGAGATGAAAATCCATTTGTTTTGTTTGCATTTTCTTCTGAATCAACAGTCAGCGGAGAGAGCGAGCAGAGCTTTTCCTTGAAATGATGCTTGAGGCTGAGAGAGGGGTGGCTGAGAGATGCAGTGACTTTAGATCCTGTGACTCTGACCCTCATTAAATTAACATGTCAACTGTACACCCACCCACTTTGAAATATTCATGTTAATATTTCACAGTTCTTGTGTATACCTGATCATTATTCACAGGTCTGTCTTTGCAGGGTTGCTACCGTTCCCAAAAGTTACTGCTTCATTTTTAAAAATGCTGTCAAATCCTCAGACTATGTCGAGCTAAATTGTCTCTTGCTGCCTCCAACTACACCACCTGCATTCTCTTATGCTTTCTCTAAAAAGCATTTCTGTTATAGCTGTATTTGTAGAGCTGGTATTTTTAAAAGTCTGCTGGATTGTTTGGACTGGCAAAACAGATGTGTAAATCAGAGGTTATATTTCATTGGTGTAAACAAATGATAGCAAGGAGTAGACCACAAACCCAGGATGGTACTTGTGGGCATAGAAGACGGGGGTGGGTCTTATTATTTATTTATTGAATTTAAACTATTTGCATGCAGTGATGATGAAAAATTTCAAGTATTTAGTCTTGCATGGGATAGATGCCCTTGTGTAGCCATGCATAAAAGAAATGTATTTAATAATGTGTGAAATGGGTTGCGTTGACTTGACAAGTGATCCCTGTTTAAAATCAGTGTACAGCACAGCCTACTTGGGTGATTGAAGATAAACAACGTTTGATAGGTTGCATATTTAGACGAGCTAGTGTGAACGCAACATTCAAACTAATTTCTGAGCGTGGCACTAAATGGAAACGTGTTGTTTGAAATCAGCCTGCCCCTGTGTGAAAACGATTTAAGTACTACGAGGTCCTGATTCATGCATGCCGCAGCTGAAATGTAGGATTTGATTCAGGAAACGATAGAAGCGCTCTGTGGACGAGTTTTTTTTTTTTTGGGGGGTGACAGGACATGAACCTGTATGTTGCCTTGTCTTCTTTTAGTATGGGTAATTTTCACTTCAAACAAGACATAAATAGACGTTCGCCTTGATCCAGGTGCTTTGAGCTTGATGATTTGCGCTCTTAAATGTTGGGTTTTATATCTTTTCCACTAGATTTTGTGTGTGTGTGGGGGGGTCCCTGGAGGGCAGGGAAATAGTTTGTAAAACTAGACCATAGCATGTACAAGTGTATCTTGGAGAGATTTATTTTTCTTCTTCTATGGTGGGACTGAGATGGAAGCACGGTGACTCACTTGTGGTTCCCACAGTTTTCCTCAAGTACAATGGGAGGCAGAGCCATTCTATAGAACCAGCTCCCATTTTGGATTCAGGAGACGTGCTCTCTCTGCTTTTAAGATTGGGCTTCAAACTTTCCTTTTTCATAAAACTTTCAGTTAAGGATGTTTTATTTGACCCTGAACCTTTGCATCCATAGTTAAGCTGCTATAGGTTCAGGCTGCTGGGGGATTTCTCACGATGCACTCAGTGTTTCTCCTTCACCCGCCTCTCTTCACTCCCTCTGCGTTTACATGACACTACTTTGTCTTCTTTCTCCAGTGCTTGTTGTGCTTGTCTCTCTGTGCTGTGTGGTTCTGTCCTCTCCTTTCCTATCTCCCTTTAACTGGTTTCTCCCAGCTTTTCCACCCTACCATCATCAGGTTTTGGCTCATAGGGAAGTGCATGCTTGTTAGGATTCTCACTCTTTAACATTGCAGGGTTTTTGCCTTGAAACACAAAGTGTTTTGAGGTGACCGTTGTGATTGTCGCTATGAATAAAACTGAGTGACAGTTGCAGCAGGCTCTTTAGTGAATCAGTGCTTAGATGAAGTCTGTTGCTGCAAACTCTAAAAGATCAGTGTGGCTATTTTGTAATTATATTTGTTGAAGTAGAAATGCAGCCAGCTGGAGATGGTGAATTCTTGGCTCTCCAGCTGGCAGAAGATGCATGTCAAAGAGCATGCTTAAGAAAGGTAAATTATAGGTAACTGTGTGCATTTGCATAAACAGCCCTGCCTTAAGCAAATTAAAGCTCTGAAAAGGGCATTAATCCCCACTGTTGAGCTCTAGTTTCTATCAATGCACAAGTTTAAATTTAATATAGAAGCTGCACTTTTGATTTGAAAATAAGCTTTTAAAGTAGTGCTTTTTATCCTTTTAAGGGAACTTGAATTGGTGCTTAATAAAATGCCCTTGATGATATTCAGAACCTCGGTTGTTTCTCAGGAATGATTCTCGTTTTCAGCTCTGCATAAAACCGTATCCCCTCCAGACTCTGTTGCTTTTGTCTCTCCCTTGGCCCTTTGGCAATGGATTTAAGCCAGCCTACATCTGTGCGCTGCTGCTACATCAGATGTTGAGTAATCACCAGAGAGAGATGCATGCTTCCTCTTTGCTTTAAATGTTCACGCTTTGGCTGCTGCTGCAGAAAGCAGCTTAGTCTGTGTCATTTTCCTCCCACTATGGATAGCACTAGGTCTGTACTGGAAGCTGGGTGCAGCTCTCTGAAAGTGCTTCTCAGCATGTCTCTGCTGCTCCTTTAATGACAGCTGAAAGCCAACAAGTTGTTTGTTAAAGGGCCTCTTGTCTTTACAGTGGATGTGATGGATGTTAGACACTCCATAGGAAGGTGTCACAAAAGCTTTGCATGCTCGTATAGAGCGTCTGTAGGGGAACATTGTACAGCAAGCATTTTGCCCTCAGGGCTCAAGTAGATGTTTCATTTCACCAGCTCATTTCAAAGACTTGGCATATTTCTCCTGGCGATAATGTTCCCTGACCTGGAGGTGAAATTAAGTTTATGAACTTTGTGAGTCACTGCTTGCTCTGCTGTGATCAAGCAGTGAGCTGGATTAAAGCGGTATGGGTGTATATAGGGAGTTCAGCTGCGTAGAAAAACAGTCTCGAGATATTTCATAGTTGGAGGTTTAATTATTGTAAACAAAATTTAATGTGCTCTGAGTTACAGTTCAGCCTGTTTAGGTGCAACACAGAAACCCAAAGATCAGGGACATTTATCACTTGAAAATGCATTTATTACTAAATCGTTACACTTGATTATATGGATGAATATCTTAATATCATAACATTAATAATCCTATAATTAACCAGCAGTGGGATTTCAGTCTTTGAACTGTGCAGAGTAGTAAGGAATTGGTTCATATGAATGGCCTTTTCTCAGCTATTAACTGTAGCGATGCATCAACAGGGACAACTTACTGGTGCAAGAAGCATCACCAGATAGATGCTGAGATAAATGTGTCCATTCTCACTACAAAATACTTCCATGAATGCGGACAGTAGTTTAATATCTAAAATTTAAATTGACAGATTACTTTAAATTCAGCGTATCACCTGTGCAGTGGTGCACAGATGTGACAGTGTCTGTTACAGTATTGCAGCAGTAGACATGAATGTCTCAATGAGAGCTTTTTTTTTTTTTTTTTTTTGGGCAGGAGAAAAAAATGTGTATATTTTTGGCAGTTTGAAGCATGGAGTGAGTTAATATATCATTGAAAGAATAGAAAGTCTAGTTTTACATGCATTTAATTAGGGGCACCTGAGAGATGGAGAAAAGTCTATATTGAAGAGAAGAAATCTGCTACTGCAGGAAAAACTTCTGCTGCAATCATTGCTTTAATATAACTAATCAAAGTGCAGGTTAATGGTGTCATGAGCCTCACTGTCAAAGATTTAAATTATTTTTAATTTCCCAAAACTTTCCGATACTATTCAGCTTGTTTATATATGTGCTGCATTAATATGGTGAAACTGCTCGAGATGGTGAACTTGACCGGCAGTGAAATTGCAGAGAAACCCAGGATGTGGGTGGAGGAAATTGAATTGCCTCTGTGCACATAGAGAGTGGGTGTCAATCTATTGTACATTTTAGAGATAAACTGCAGCGGGAGGGGAAGACATTGAGCCTCGGCTACTTCGCTCTGTCGTAGATGAGTTGGTGTGAAAGCAGAGCAATTGCTTGTCATTTTTAATTTAAAACCTGTTTGTCAAAGAGCGTGTTTAGTTTGTTTACAACCTGTGGTAAATTTCCTGAGATTTGTAGGAAATGGTTTGACCTCTGTGCTGTGCCAGATATGAAATTGTTTGGGGAGGGGGTAAAACCACATTTATGCTAATTCTGCTGATTCTAAAAAGACCTGTTTTTGCACACATTTGTCTTGAATTTCATGTCACATTAATTTTATTTATATTGTGATTGCAGGGCAGAGCCTAGGCTATGGATTTGTGAATTATGTGGACCCAAAGGATGCAGAAAAGGCCATCAATACCTTAAATGGCTTGAGACTTCAGACCAAAACCATCAAGGTAAGACATCATATGTTATCCTTTTTGACAGGTTTGAAAAAAATAAATAAAAAAATGTCTTACCGGTTATATCTGGCTCCGTAGGTTGGAGTCGAGACATAATGAGGCTGGAGCAGTGTGGGGTGTAAAGGGAGCCTATTGTTAATCTGGGCACAGGCGGCTTTGCTTGGGCCTCTAGTAGAGCAGAACTGTTTCTATGGTTGCATGTGCTGTAGCACTGCTGTATGCCTTTACAGGGAGGTGGCTGCCATTAGCATTCATCAGGCAATGTAGCACTCAATGTGCTGGTGGGAAAAACTCATTTGCTTCATATAGTGCTGCAGGATTTGTGGATGGTGGAGTCAGATTATTAGATGTGATACTTTTTCTTTCCTTTTTTTGTGCTGGCCTTACGAGGAGCTAGCCTTCTCATATCAGGCAGAAAGCTATTAGAGATTTTCTGTGGGCAAAAACACATTTTGTAATAGAAAATTGATGTTTGAATAGCACCAAATTTGTAAGCTGTACGCTTGATTATTTCTGTTTTTAACACTTCAATATTGTGCAGATGTGGCATGTCATGACAGTGGAATATGTAGTGTTGTGAGCCATGCTGCTTCAATTCCACAAATCGGAGCCCATCTTTCTCATGTCGCTGCCTGTCTCAGTTCATAGCCCTGAAAGTAGAACATGGTAACATTGCCTTATGCATCACACATCCAAAACTCCAGCTGCCCTGTCAGAAGTGCAAATAAACCCAGTGAAGTGGAGGAATATACTTTGCAAATATTAGCATTAAATAAAGTGTGAAGGTTAGACTATGGAGGAGGCTGGGCAGGGGGCTTTAGCTTTTACTGTTATCAGTCTACTCTTCACCGGTGGTACACGGCAGATTTTGAGGTGTGGTCACTTGACCTTTATTTATTCCCATAAAATGAAAAGGAATAGAGATGAGTGTGACGCTAGGGGGGATGGCACACACACTCTATTCTTTCTTTGTCTGATTCTCTCAATTCTCTTCCACAAAACCATCCTCCAACACTTCTTATCACATCAGCTCTGAAAAGTTAGGCTGCTTTGGTTCCTGCAGATTATCAGACAAATCTCGACATAACCGAAAATGAGATGGTGCATGGAGAAAAATGAATTTGACTGCTGAGGGGTGTAATGATGTATTGATCCACATGACCTGGTAGAGGATTATTGAGTCTACCTCTCTTTGCTATTACTTGTCTGGGTTTCTGGATGGATGTTTGTTTGCGCCCCATATTTATTCTAGCCTGTTGCTGAAGATTTTTCAGATATAATCTGAATTCAGAGGCAACAAAACCTCTAGAGTAGTTCAGATGACGGTAAAGAGGCAGCCACATTGCTGTGTAGAGCGATTTTTAATACTTAGGGTTTTTTTTTTTTAATTTGTTTTATTTTGAAAGATGAGCTGTCTTAACGGGCCTGACGTTTAAATTGTCAGGATTTTGAGTTGAGGGACAAAATGTGATGGGTTAAACTCTTTGTGGACAGGCTGGTTTGTCAGTATCCAATTAATAATAATAATTATAATAATAATAATAATAAAATGTTTTAGTCTTTAGGTTTGCACTGAGGAAGACAGCAGCAGAAACTGGCAATGCACCACCCTAATGTTGCTAAAACCCAACTGCTAACACTTACATCCTTTATATTAACTAATATGTTACAAGCGTTTTAATTCACTGCAGTTTGTGTACACCACTTTTTTTTTCTTTCTTTTTTTTCTTTTTTTTTTTTTTGCAAAGCCCTGATTTCCTTTCACCTGCATAATTGGGGTCCCTCGGGTTAAGGATTGGAAAAGTTGAGCTCATTTTGGGACATTTTCAAATGTAGCCAACGGTCTGTATTGAATGTCTGGTTTGTGGTCTCACTGTATTATCACGTGATGGTTAAAGATGGAGTACAGATGGTTTTACAAACACTGGCGGGTTTGATGTCTGCTGGCTTATAATGTTAGATGTCATACACAGTAATGTATAGGGATGGGTATCGTTTAGGTTTCATCCGATACCGGTACTTTTGAAACGGTGCCGGTGCTTAAACGGTGCTCGAACCGGTGCTTAAAGAATGGAGAACACAAACTCTGTCCAAAAACCTCTCATGTTTAGCTGTTTTTTTTGTTTTTTGTTTTTTTTTTTGTAAAAAGATAACAATGTTAGCCTTTTCTTAAGCTATAGGGCATATTTGGTATCACTCTTGGCTGGAAGCAGTGCTTAAACAATGGAAAAAAACACAAACTTTGTCCAAAAACCTCTCATGTTTAGCTGTTTTCCACTTTTTCTTTGGTCATTTTAGCCTTTTTGGCCAGGGTGAAGGGAGTATCTGCCATCAAACAAGAAGACAGCCGCATGTAACTACGACGGTGTTTGCTAGTTTACCTTGCATGCATTAATTTAATAACGTGATTAGCCTACTCAACGTAAATTACACACGAACAACATTAAGCTACTCACGCAGAGAAGAACGGCTGCTGCTGCCATCATCATCCGTCATCATTTCTGCTACACTGGCAGGGCTAGGGGCCAGGACTCTACTCTTCGGGTTCTTGGGGGATGTTGCTAACTCCGGGTCCGATAACAGGCACCACACCCGCAGTAGATGTGCTCAGTGTGAGGTCTCGCAGCAAGCTATCAAATACGGTGCATTTCTCGGCTTTTAAAAAAACGCTATGCGTCGCCAGGTGTTTCATCAGATTCGAGGCGTTACCTCCTTTGCACAGTATCACCTTAAAGCATTTGTTGCAGGCTGCTGAGTTTGCATCTTTTGCTGTGAAGTACAGCCAGACTTTTGACCGCTTCGCCTTGGGCATTTTTAATCTGTAGCTCTGCTCTAAAAGAACGTACGTACCTGGGCCCGCCTACTATCCTTGGAAAGGTAAAATGATTGGCTAGAATCCAAAGTGTCTCAGGAAAAATAAAGCACCGAAATGTGCGCTGCTTTTCGGTCTGGTTACTACTGTTTATGTCAGAACCGGTACCCATCCCTAGTAATGTAGTCTACAGAAGATGGCGTATTTAGTTTATCATGTGATGCAGTTAGTTTATATTCTCTCTGCTATGAATGGGTTACAGCATCTGTTCGGAGATAAGTTTGGAGATGGGCCATTAATCACCTTTGATTCTTAACCTGCTTGTGCTTAAACTGGCTGTAATATACTGAGGTCGTCAACTGTTTCAACTTGTAGGTTTCCTATGCGCGTCCAAGCTCCGCCTCCATCAGAGATGCAAATTTATACGTCAGTGGCCTGCCAAAAACTATGACTCAGAAGGAACTGGAGCAGCTCTTCTCTCAGTACGGACGCATTATTACCTCACGCATTCTGGTGGACCAGGTGACTGGTGAGTACAGCATGACAGCTTTCCCTCGTCTTTGTTCCATCTTCATTTTGCCACGCCCTTCCTCCCATTTCCCTCCTGACTGCCAGCAAAATGACACAACCAGGACTGAGAAATGCATCAGAGGTGTTGCTACGAGGTTCCCAAAAATGCAATTTTCCACAAGACGTGCTCATAAATATGCATGGATGGAATATAAAATTGAGTATAAAGTAGCAGGACTCGATGCTTCATAATTTCTCCCTCCTGCCTGCACTTACCTTCTTGCTTTTTCCCTTTTCTCTTTCCATCCCCAAGGTGTACATGCGATGCCTGTTTTATGGCAAGAAATGAAATGCATTTAGAGCAGTTATATTCTCCATTCCTCAGCTGTCAAGCAGAAGCCTTATGAAACACTGATAAACAGAATCTTTCACTGGGACATCTCCCAGTGGTTCTGTCCCACTGCTGAAGCTTATTCCTTCTGGCGTGTGTTATGGGAATGGCTGTTTTCATAGTTTTCAAACATAAAACCACTTGTTCCTTGAGAATTCAATGGTTTTATCTCAGTATTAATAACCCAGCTCAGTCTTTCAAACACCAAAGCAGGATTGCAACCTGCAATTTTTTTTTCATGTATAGAAATAATAGAAATTTGTTAATGAGCTAAAAATGTAAAAGTAGCAAAAAGTGCAGCAGAAACTTACACAAATGACATGGGAGGCTGGCCTGATTGACCAATACTGGCAAAGACTGCGCTCATTGGCAGGCAGCAGTCACAAATGTGACCGAGGGGAATGACATGCACTGGTGTCCCAACAGGGCATTAAGAGGGTAAATAAGTCAAAGCAGCAAGTCAAGAGTGATGCAGCCCACTTAAAAGCCATTAAATCACATGGAGCCCACCTCAACTTAAATCCTCTCTAATCAATGTACAGGAGAATGTGTTATTAAACAAATTAAATGTGCTGTCGCCCATAAATTGCTAATGCTAATCAACCCAATGTAAGATTAAGGCCGATGTGTGACTCACCTGCCACTGTGACACAAACTTCAAGTATAAGTGCAGTAAGTTTAGGTCAGACTGTCACAAACTAACCAACTTATATTACCAGTTTTTATTCATTTTTATTTAAATTTATGTAAATACATAACTGTACATGAGTGATTTCAAACTGCATTTTATTACTATGGCCCACCTGCAGCACATTTGCAACCCAACAGGGGGCCCCGACCCACACTTTGGGAATCACTGAGTTAAAGGAATAACTAAATATGAATAATTAGCTTGTGTCTCTAGAGTGTGTCAAAGACCAAGTACCTGCATCATCAGTTTTTCTACTTCTGTGCTAACATAATGTAGCTTTTTCCTAATGTTCAGCTGCTAATCACAGACAGTAAAATGTCACTTTACAGAGAAATTACAGCTGTTAAAGTGCTACCAGCCTAGTTATATATAAAGTTTACTTCATAGATGTCCATAAATACATGTCACGGCTGCTGTATGTCCTCCTCCTGTGTGTATGTTGTGTTATTTAATGAATTTCCAGATGTGGAACACACTTCGCTGTCAATACATACAAATATAAAAAAGCAAATGTTTGTGGTTACGCATGCTGTAAGGTCATGTTTTTAAAACTGCAGTAAGAATTTACTTTACAGTATAGTGATTGACCTTGAAAGCAGTTCACTGTACTACTGGGTAAAATGGTAAAAGTAATATTGGAGGGGAATAAAAAGGCATATCAGCATTAAACGAGTCTACTTAAAAGGCTGATCATTAGTTCATGTTTTGACAGTCAGGTGAAGCTCAGTATGACTAATCTTGAGTTACTGGGCTCTCTCAGGTGTTTCCAGAGGAGTTGGCTTCATTCGTTTTGACCGGCGAGTTGAGGCTGAGGAGGCCATCAAGGGTCTGAACTGTCAGAAGCCGCCTGGTGCCACCGAACCCATTACAGTCAAGTTTGCAAACAACCCGAGCCAAAAGACCAGCCAGGCGCTGCTGTCCCAGCTCTATCAGTCACCCAATCGAAGGTACCCAGGACCCCTCGCACAGCAGGCACAACGCTTCAGGTAAAAGGGGCACACCAAAAAAATGTAATACTGCTAGTGAAGCTGATTTTGTTGACCCTCTGAGGTTTTTGGACATTAGCATTTAAATTGTCTCACTGGCAGTATTGTGAAAATATTCTGTGTCGGAGCTCGTCGGTACTCTGGGCAGAATATATCATCCCCATTATTACATTCTTGACTTTGCGGCATGTTGCAGAGGTAGGCCTACCACACATTCGGGTTTAAACAGATTTTTGGCAAATGTGGAAATGAGATGAGCAATGAATGAACAAATTGTGCAAGTTAGTCCAAAAAATGTGTTAATTTTCAGTATGCTGATTGATGTCAGTGGTTGTTAAAGCTGCCACCCTGTCAGCCTAATTGACCCTTTTCTGTATGAACTGCAAGTCTCCTGTTGGCTGTGTTGTGAAGGATGACTGGGAAAATTTAAGTGGAACAGCAGACTTTAATCGTGGTATCAGACCCATTACTCATCTTTGTCATCCTGTCAAAACTCATCAGTTTCCTGAAAAGTTTCTTTCTTATAAAATTAATTTGTCTGTTGGTGTTTTGCTTTTTTAAGGTTGGACAATCTGCTGAACATGGCCTACGGAGTCAAAAGGTAAATTGACTTTCTGTTTTAGATTCTGTAGTCTGCCTTAATTGATCCTTGAGGGAAATTCCGAGCTAACGCGAGGGAGCTGATGGGATACATTTTGTTGTTTATTTCCTATGAGCTCCATGGCAGTATTGTGTAGGTAGTTAACACTGCATAAAGTGGCACTGATTCAATATGAGACTGCTGCTCAAAGCAAATGCTTTTCTGTGCATCCACAACAAATATATACACAATTCAGTTGGTGTGGGTGAATCAGGCTGTTTGTCTTCACAGTAAGTCATGATGTAAATATTGAACAGCTGCTGCAGATGCCTAAAGGCAGACCTGCGTATGCTGAGAGCATAGACTGGAGGGGCAGGGTCTCTCCATTGTGTTAGACCAGCGGAGGATGTCAAAAACTACCTGCTCTCACCTGAGCCAGTCACGTTCCCTCTACTTTCCTCCCAGAGTCTGTCTGTAAGAATTTAGGGAATAAAAAGCTAAATTTATCTGATTTAAGTCGCTCTCACTGCCTGATGTGGCATCGTTTCTGGTTTGGTTTACCTTTTCTAATGCATAAATAACATGACTGCATTGTCTGTAGGTTGCTAACCGGGAGCTCTGTATCATGTCTGATATCTTTTAATCTAATTGAGTATTTAGTACGTTAATACTAAAGAGCAGCATGTGGTCTGCTCAGCTGCCATGTTGGAGAATCTGAAGTGCAGTTCGTGGCAAAATGTGGTGACACTTTATGGTTTGAACAAAGCAGTCTCTGTATCTGAGGGGACATTGAGGTAACTGTTTTAGTGGCCATGCTTGGCATCCACTCAGTGTTTAACATAAACGGGTTTAGGTGTTTACCCTTTAAACCTGTTCTCTGAAATAAGGAAACTGTATAAAATCGGCTGCTGGTGATGCAGTGGAGTGCTTTAATCTAGAGCTAATGTCACAACATGTGATAGATTAAAGCACTGTCTACGCCGCTTGTCTACATAACAAGGGGCAGACTCTTACAATCTTACTTGGTATTGCACAAAATTGCACGTTTGTATTTTGAGCTTCGCACTCTTACCTTGATCTATTATGGACAGCCCTGTCCTGTTTTAAACTTTGTTGCGTCAGACGTCTTTCAGGATTCGCCAGGATACCAGTTTGTCTCAGTTCAGTTTTATAAGAATGTCTTCCTCGTGTGTGATTGAAGTCCAGTTCCCTGAAAGCTCAAAGAGCCATCACCAGCAGCAATAGACGTGCGATTTCTCCTCTGCCGTGCTCGTTGGCTGACGTCTTGGTTGCCAAATCTCTCTGTGGGTCCTTGATGCTGGGAGCACACCTGTCATAGTGGATGTTCCCTGAGAGGCCAAGTGGAGCAGCTAATCTTGTGTGACACCTGCTGCAATAATTCATAGGCTTTTCATGCACTTTGGATTTTGTTTCTTAAATCTGCAAAAGCACACTTACCAAAGGCCAGAGTCTTTCTGTGCCTCGTTATTATGCTCTTGGCAACCGCCACGTTTATATAGAATTTATTTCCCTTTATAATTTGCCAGTTTTTGATTTGGAGGAAATAATTTCCTTTGCAGTCGTGAAGCTACAAACTAAATGTGTGGGGAGTAGCTCGAGGACTGAATCTGTGCATTTATTCTGAGGGTTGCTGCTCGCTAACAGTGACGGTTCAGGTGACTTGCTGCAGAAGATAAAGGAAGTGTGTTTTGTGAAAAGTCTGATTATGTAATTCCTGAAATGAAAGAATGGCGCTAGCACCATATGGCCATAGAAGCATCCATGGCTCACAATGTGTGGGTAGAGCTGATCCCTGCAGAGACTTGTCACACTCTGTTAGGCTTGTTGGTACGATCTCCTGTCTTATAAAATGGCCCGTTTTGTGCTCATTTTGGCTCTTGCCTTGAACCATGTTACTTTTTGTGTTTTAACAGCAGGTTCTCCCCGATGGCCATTGACGGGGTGACCAGCTTGGCTGGCATCAACATCCCGGGGCACGCGGGCACTGGCTGGTGCATCTTCGTCTACAACCTGGCTCCGGACGCAGATGAAAGCATCCTTTGGCAGATGTTCGGGCCGTTTGGTGCTGTCACAAACGTCAAGGTTATCCGCGACTTTAACACAAACAAGTGCAAAGGATTTGGTTTTGTCACCATGACTAATTACGACGAGGCAGCTGTGGCCATCGCCAGCTTGAATGGATACCGCCTTGGGGACAGAGTTCTGCAAGTGTCATTCAAAACCAACAAAACACACAAAGCCTGAAACTCAGATTGTTTCTAGAAAACTCACCAGAAAATGGAAACAGAAAATGGAAGCGTATTGACCGTAACTTTCTACATTAGTAACAAGAGCTTTGTAAATCAGTGTTGCGAAGAAAAACGATATTTAGCGTCCAACAATGTGATCTTTTTTTTTTTCCTTCTCTTTTTTCCCATTGCTACACTTTGAATCTTCTCTATACTTTAAAACAGAAAAATACCTGCAGGTCTTGATGCCTGTCATGTTGACTTCTCTTGCTGTCTTTACAGATGGACCATCTAAAATGTTACTCTAGGTTTTGTCATTTTGTTGCACATCTGCTTTGAAACAGTAAGTCTTGTAAGGTTATGTGTAGTGATTTTTCTTTGTACTTCTGTGTCCTGATTTGCCACACGTGCGTTTATGCCTTCGGTGGTTAGCAAGTACTTGCGTTGAACTATTTGCGGTTCTGTTAATTTTGTAAGTATTCTGTTTCCTGTAATATCAGTTGGTTATTGGTTGGCTGCATAATGTTGCTTATTGTACAATTAACAGATAAAAAGACAAAAAAAAAAAGATTCTTAAAGCAGTACCTTGCCAAAGAGCTAAGAACCTCTTTGATGTGGGTTTAAAAGCATCTATTTTTATAAAAAGAAAAATTTGGAGAAACTTTTTACTGGACCTGGAACAAAATATTTTGACTTGGATACTTTGAGAAATATCTTCATATGACACCTTGTGAGCTTTTGAACTTTACAAGAAAGTTTGCAGTGGTTGAAATTTCTGGAGAGATTTATGATGTAAAAGATACCTTTTGAGATCTTTGTATTACCTTTAGATTATAGAATCAGTGGCAGTGCTGGTTTCATTTGTAAAATCATCTGTGGGTCCCCCCCCCTCCCCTCAGTCGTCTGGTCGTTACGGCTAGCGACTCGCTTTCCGGTCTGATTTGGAAACGGACAAAACTTCAAAGGTTGATCTGCAAAAAGTGCATGAAAAATTAAAAACATGGAGATATCATAAAGGTAAATGGGGGATTTAAAAAAAAGGGAAAAAAGAAAAAATCAGTTCTTCCTCTAAGATTCCCTTCAGATGGAGCTCATGGTGTTTTGTGGTGTATCTACAATATCATTAGACTGATTTTTGTCTTAATATCAACCGATGAGGGTTTTTACATACTTTGTATGAAAGATTGAAGACAAGCCAGTGAAGGCAGCAGCATTAAAAAACAACTAGCGTGACAAATAGAAGGGTTCCTCCTGAGCTTTGAGCTGTGTAAATAAGTCCTTTTTTATGTTGAGTACTTGGCAGACTTTGGTTTTCGTTTGGACTTCATTGAAAAGTGTGATTATTATATACAACTTAATTTTTCTTTTCAGGACTGTGTAAGGTCTTTTTTTGTTTTTTGGATCTTTATTTTCAGTTTCTCTTCAGTTGAAATACTTGAGTTGTCGTCCTATGGACTAGCATTAGTGCATCAGATTTGTTGGTTGTTAGGTCTGTAGATAGTCTTGCTTCGTTAAAAAAAAAAAAGGTATTAAGAAACTATAGACATTTGTTTTGTTTTGGTTTTTTTATATATAAACATTATAGATATATATTTATGTGGTAAAGAATGGATATAAACCACAGTTTTGAACTATTTGATTACTTTTTTCATACTCATATCTATATATATAAATATATACGTAATGCATATAACCTGTCTTTAAAATCGTAAAAAGGTGTATATTGCTTTATTCACTTTGGGGAAGGGCGGTGAAGCGGTTCCATTAACAATAGCAAAGTTGGTTGCAGAAGTTTGTCAACATCTAGCTCATCTCGAACACACGAATGGAGGCTGGTTGAGCCTTAGATGCACTGAATACTGCACCTGCATCCTGCTTGGTATTTCAACCGATTATTAGTCATGCTTCCCCTTAAACGAGCAGTGTGCTATGCATTATATAATTATCTTTGCAACTGCTTTTTCTTGTTTATCTATTCCTTCTTTGTGTTACTTGTACAAGTTAAACTTTAAGTCTAGATGAGTTGTGATACTTGCTGCTGTAGGGAAGAGACAACATTTGTCATGCCTGACCTGCCACTGCTGAGAATAAGTTTTGTTTTTCCTTTATGTAACCACTTGATGATTTATTTTTTTTCCCTTTATTTTTTTTTGGTCTTGGGAAATTGTGCTGCAGGTCTGGCATGAGGAAATGTTTCCTCCCATCCCTCTTTTCTCAATTCTTAATATGAGAGTGATTATTTATTTGAAGTTGTATAGTCTGACTTGGTTCACAGCATTTTTGGAATAGAATCTTTTTGTTAAGTATTTAAAAGGATGTACATGTTCTTTACTTTGTGTTTGGATACTTTTGGATTTTTTTTTTTTCCATGTTCAGTACATCAATAAATAAGTTGAAGGGCAATGAAGCTTTGTGATTGGATCATTCCTGTTTCCTGTCTGACAGGAAACTGAGTTTTACTAACTACATGCCGAAATGTTTAGTTGTAAACTGTTGTACTTTAAGCTGGAAACGACCCCCATTAACTAGTCAGTCTAATTGCTTTGCTTTTCACTTGACAGTTGCTCAAATGCTTCAGTACAGGCTTCCTTAAAAAAAGCAATATGCAGTTTTTAACTTTGTTTAAATGATATGATGCACTTCCCTGCTGATGGGCAGATTTCCGGGCTTTTAAAGCTCTCTGCTTCTGTAGTAATTCTCTCCACTTACACAAGAAAGGCAAATGGATTCGCAAAATGTTTAAATGCCCGGTGACTCAAACTTTACTGGCAGTAAAATGGTAGGGTTTATCTTTTCTAAATTAAATTGAACAGGATTTATTTTAGAATGAAGTAGCCTTAAAGTGGACCTGCTATTAATGGCTCAAAGTCTTCCCTATTTAGTACTCGTCCTTGGTGCAGCGCTTCAGTTCATCCACCGTCTCAAACGAGCTCGATTGGTACAAAGGGCTGTGCCACGAAAATGTCCAGCAGCAGCCTGAACTGCTCATACAAGCCCGGATGGATCCATGCTTTCATGTTCAAGTCTGTAAATGTGTGAGTCAGGGTCAATCTTCTATCATCCAACTGTATAAGCCTGTGTGAGTTGCAGCCCCAGTTTCCTGTTCTGGGATGACAGTGTCCTGCTACCTTAGTAATCTGCTCCAAGATTCAACATGTTGTTCATTCACAGATGCTCTTCTGCAGAACTTGGTTGTAACGAGCGGTTATTCGATTTAGTTGCCCTCCTATTAGTGCAAAGCAGTCTTGCTGTTTTCTTCTGGTCTCCACTACAATATTTTCCTTTTTGGACATTTCTCTAAACCTTAGATGGTGTTGTTGGGAAACCAGTAGAGCAGTTTCTGAAATATTCAGACCAACCTGTCTGGCATCAACAACCAGTTTGAACTTTAGCAGGCTGTGTTGACGTGTCCACGTTGGCCCCATATAACTTTAACCAAATTTGCATTTTAAAGCAATTGAAAGTGAACCTAATAAAGTGGCCACCTTTTACTGAAACCTTACGATCATGAGACGACACTTTTAACCCACCCAACTGCTTCACTTTGGAAATTTGGGGTGGGAGGAGGGTTGCCACTGTAGCTGTACCTTCTTAGCTTTTCACTGCACTGTAGTACTGAGGTTGGAGTAGTTTAGATACAATATTTGAAAGTGCTGAACTTCAAATGTGTTTAAAAAAAAAAAAAAAAAAAATGCTAATCTATTTTCAGGTTTCTTCTGCAGGAGGTTGAGGTATAATTGGGGCACAGTTCAGGTGCTGACTTGAATGTTCCAACACAAAGAGCAGCACAAGGCTTGAAGGAAGAAGCCTGGTATAGAGTATTGATTTCTTTTTCTTTCTCCCCTTTTTTATTTTTTATTTTTTATCTCATGCTCCACTTGAGGCTGACGGTCGCTGATGAAATGGCCTGCTTTGAAGTGTGCTTCCCTACAGAGCAGCCACCTCACACTGCCCGACTGTCATTTTAGGGGCACTGCAAGGACGTAGATGGGAGCTGCTTTATAAGCCAGTGCCTTTTTTTTTTTTTTTTTTTTTTTTTTTTTCTTCCTTCTCTCTTCCCCCTTTTGTAAAAGCATTTCTGAAGTAACCGCTGTTTTGGGGGGGAGTGGGGTTTCAGCACACTGCTCAGTTTAATGAAAACAATATTTATGGCATGCTCAATCATGTAGTCATTCTAGCTCTGTTTGGCTCCAGCAGATAAGAAGGCTGCTCTTTGAGCTCCTTATAAAGCTTCCCCTCCGATATTTACGGTTCCATTAGCCTGCGTGCGCGAGCAGAAATGTCTTTCCCTGAAAGGAGTCATTTTTTTCAGTTTAAAAGCAGTGTGTCAATATTAAGATTGCATGACACTTCTCTGGTTTGTGGATCCTTGCTGGAAACAGATGATGTGTGAGGGAGCTTTGGCTGAGCGACAGCGTGCTTGGTTTTTATCTGACATGTTAGCGGCTCTTCTCGCAGCTGAAACTGGTCTTATCGTGGCACTACAAATGATTTTGAACTGTGTGCAGTGATTACATGCTGCTAGTAAAAACAGGATTAGGCTTCAGCAGTTAACGGGCGTCACAGACGAGTTGGTGTGAGTTTATAGCACGTCGTGCTTTTAGTTTGACATAAAGAAATGCATTTTCAGTGGGTTTCCTCCAGCTGTGCACTGAATCAGCAGTGTTTTGGCAGGTGCAGAAAATTGCATCGACTTCCCTTGTAATGCTCGTTCAAAGATTTCATTCAGATCGCAAGATGAAGCACAAAGGACTAAAAATTTGCTTTTTGACTTTGGCGGGGATACCGTGTTATCCTCTGACACATTAGTGTCTGCAAGGACAAAAAAAAAAAAAATCAATCTTCTAATCATGCTGTGTATAAAACATGAACATGATCAATGTGTTTTTGACTCCTCCTCCTGAAGCCTTAGCACCTTTAGCTTACACAACTAGATTGCTTGACTAATGCACTTAAGCTTGTGAGTTTCATGATTTTAATGGACGGTTCACTGCAAAATTAAAACTACTCAAGACCATAAAGAGATAAACGAACTTGAGCTGCTGATGTTTCCTCGGCTGTTAAACTGTTTCTTGGATAATTTGAGTTTTCCCGAGTTGTAAAGATGATTTTTCACTTTGCGTTCGTGTATGCAAAAATCAGCTGCTTGTAGCCATGTTTTGTGTACGACATCAAAATCTCTGCATCTCTTACCAAAAGTAGTTTAGTCTACTTGAGAGCATTCATGGGAATTTTCCCAGTCAGAAACGTGTTTTCCACAATTATTCCAGCGCCGGATGAATACACAATGAAGCTATTGTTCATGGACTTTCATTAGATGTACTTCCATAGGCCAGCCTGAATAAACTGCAGTGAAGGAATTTCAGTAAGTCCTTCTTTATTACAGAAAAACAAAATGTACAAACTGGACCAGCGTGCAGGGTTTCGTTTACTGAAGCATTAAAAAAAAAAAAAAAACCCCAAAAAGACCACAAAAAAAAAACCTGTAGTTTGTTGGAGCACAGCGATGCCTCGCAGTTGTTTTTATAGATCTGTAGTATTTAAACACAATTTGGACCTCACGGATATTTTTATGAACCTTGGGATGCGTTCTTCCAATCAGCTTTGGAAAAACATTGTAAATGAAGGTAATGCATTTGAACACAACTGCAAGAATGATTTGATATTTTTAATATCATTTATTAAAACTATTAGTATTGGGTTAAATATTCCATGTAGGAGCCACATTTGAGCTGAAATACCCTTTTGTAGCTGTTTTGTCTCAAAATTCTTCAATTCTCCATGTAAATTAAAAAAAGATTCCAGAGTTGTGATTTTAAAGTTTTATACATCCATATGTAATCAAATCAAATCTGGGCTTTGATTGGCCCACTCCATATAACCATTTCCTCTTTCTGAGCCAATCTTTGGTGCTTGGCATCATTATCCCACTAAAAGCATCCACTTCAGGTTCAACTTGAACTTTCCGGCAGGTGGCTTGATCATCAAGCAGTCTGATGACATGCAGATGTTAGTCAGTGGATACTAGTCTCCGTGACTGTCACAGACACTCTTTGTACAGCTTTATCTTTGATTTGGCCGTTCAGGGACAAATATTCCGAAATCCCCGGTCTTTGTACGTTCATAATTTTTGGAATGCAAAGTTGTTCCACTGGTACGAATCTCATTCCAGTTAAATTTCTCTGCTTTCTCTGATTGTAGATGCATGCACTGAGAGTTACCTGCAGATGCTGTGAAGCTATTTTGTTGTTATTATTGTGTTTATTGGAGACACTTTATCTTTAAAGCCATTAGTAATGATTTTCCTTACAGTGGAAACATTTATTTCAAATAATTTCAGGTTCTTTTCTCTAAATCATGGCTCTTTTAGCTCTTGGCATACTGATACCACACAGTTGAGCTGCAAAGAGAACAGCACAGCCTCCAAGGTTTAAATAACACAATACTCATTTTATGGATTTAAAGGTGTGATAATGTAGGAGTGTATTTAATTCTCTTATCAGCGTTTCAAAATTTAAGGCTATGAATATTGCTGCATGATGTCAGTTCTGTCTTCTTTAAGAATACTGTAATAGTATTTCATTAAGGTTCAAATATTTGACACTTGATCAGACAGCTGAGTCTGAAAATATTGGATACAGTTTCTATTTTCCCTGTGGGATGCCCAGGGTTAGCCCATCATCAGGGGTAATTTGCCAAAGGAGAAATGTGCTTGATGTTGTGTGTGCCTGGTCTTTGCTTTCTAGGGTATAAAAAAAAAACCTTTATCCTCTTTAACCTTGATGTCCAGCTATAATGTGGTGCAGTTTTGACCTGCAGTCCCACAAGTCTAGTGCATAAAGAGTAGAGCTCCAGCGATGTGTCCCCTATACTTCAGCCTACATTTCAGTCAGTGTTGATGAAGAAAATAGTCACACACATGCTCTCTCTCACCATCTCGACACCCGGTTACTGCTCGTACCCTTGTAACTGCTCACCTTGGACTTGTGAAGCCTAGCCTGGTATGTAATGAAACGAGAGAAGTAAAACTCTGCTTTTGGGTTTTGGCCAGAGTTGCTGCTGATGTCAGCAAGCTGCACATAAACACATTTGCATGTGGTCTGTCTGCCCGTCTGATTTATGGCTCACCAGGTTTTTAGTTGTGCTCATTTATAAATTGCTTTTTCACACATGGTTTTCTCCCTTGGTTTTATGGTGGGAGTTACTTTTTCATACAGATAAATTTGGAAAATTGGAAGTTATAAGTGACAAAATATTCTGGATAACTGCAAAATCATTGCAGTAACTAATAGAATTTGAAAGCTTAATAAAAAAATAAAAATCTGGACATGTAAAATTGAGATGCTGTCCAATTAAGAGGAAAAGAGAAGCAATCAAAACTATTCTGGATCTGATTATCGAAAACAAACAGGTTGCCTTCAGTTGCAAATGTTTAGTTCCACTCTCTCTGGGGCTCCAATCACGCAGGCCTATGTGATCCTCTGTCAAGCACTGGTTGCTGGGGGAAAGTGTATTCCCTGACTAGATGGCGAGTAGTTTCTGAAGGTTGCTGGTAGACACTACTGTAGCTGAAGAGAGGTGCATGATGCTAGCAGATTGCCACAGTCAACTGTAGTTTGCATAGAAGATGCTGACTTGTCCACAAACTCACAGCTACACTGCGCAGAGGTGAAACTGAAAAGTGTCATGCAAACCATAAATGGAGACTCTTTGCTTTCAAAGAATAAGTTATGCCTTTTTAAATATGTTCTCTGCAGCAGTGAGGCAGAATATAAACTTTGAAGACAGTCCCCAGTTCTGGTCTGTGCCACTCTTTCAAATTTTCTCTTGACTGTTGGTTTAGCAAGTGTTTGCAGACAGGTTGGCGATCTTTTAGTGACCACAGCGATTATAAGGTGGTTTTAGTGCACCATCCTCTTTGCAAGCAGCTAGCAACTGCAGACTTCCTGAGGAACTACTCGTCTACCAGTTAGGGACACATTTTTCCCTAGTGGCTGGTGGTTGCCCCGCGCACCTGCCTAATGATCTCTATGCCTGTGAATGAGGCCTTACTTTTAAACCAGTTTGATTTAATGTAGTCTTTCAACATCATGTCACCACAGCAAATCGTCTTATACTTTTAACACATGGTCTCTGTTGTAATTAAATGAGGAAAGGGAGCAAAAGGCAATGCATCAATGTATCCTAAATCACCTGTTTTAAGTGCATGGTTGAATTTGGTGCACAACAAGCACCTGCCCTAGTACTTGAGTTCACTTCACAACTTGAGTTCCGCAGTGGTCCTCATTATTGCAACTATTGGTTAATAGGAGGAGGCGATGAGAATGATACTAGCTTTCTAACAGCAGCTGATATTTATCAGACATTGGCATTACGTGTATTGTGGTATTGTGTGATCTTTATGAGTTAGGTTGCCATCTTTAATATGTAAGAGCAGGTTGTCAATGTGCAACAATCACGCTCAGATGCCTAAACCATCAATTTCAATCTGTGCACAGCTGATTTGGTGATTTTTGGTTAACGCTGCCCTATTGAACTTCTGGCACAATGCAAGTAAGGGTGTGGTGTACCCAGTGCATTACATAAAAGTAGTGCAAGTAGTAGAGGATGGATTGCTCTGCCAGTGGAAGTAACACAGTTGACAGACAAATGCAGGTTGGAGTCGATGAGGGGCACGGGGCAGATGGACGGGACCAGAAAACACGAGACATTCTGAAGCTTCGCTTCTTGTTTTTGTTCATAGAGGAGACCAAAATTAGTCCAATGAATAGTTGTATCAAATGATAGGAACAGGAAACTATCGTAGATCAAAGGACTTATTGACCCAGGTAGTTGGCAGCAAATCATTTGCCGGCATCTGATTCAGGTCCTGGCAACCACTGATCTTGTTGTGCCATCCTTGACATTACAAGCGCACAAACCTCACTGCTCGACCCTCCAGGCTAAAAAGAATTTCTCATCTGTCTCATTTCCTCCGATCCACTAGTTCCCTCAATTTTTTTTTTTTTTTTTTTTTTTGTCATTGTCTTTCTTCCATGGATGAAATGCTCTTGAACATGTTAACTGAAAAGGCCTTTAATCTGATTGGGGTGGAGTGGTTGAATAGTGGTGCTTTATGTGGCTTGTATATGATCCCTTTAATGGCCCCGTGTCACAGATAATTACGAGTACCTTCTCTGCGCGTGAGGTTCCTCCATTAAGCACTTCCTGAAATATTCTTGTTAGCAAATGGTTAGGAAGGGTTAGGCATGTTGCAGCTGCCTGTTTAAGAGGATAAGTGGTGATCAGCGGTGCTTGTTTGATTGTGCACAAATTCAAATGAGTCAACTGCAAAGTTGAAAACAGTGAAATGGAGTTGGAGTAGCATTTTTGTCTGGCTTGAAATTAATTAAATGTTGAAGGTCAGAGGAAATAAGACCCTTTTTTCCAGTACACTACACTCAGAAATGCCCCATTCTAGCTGCCACCAACTGTAATGTAGTGTGGTTTTCATTGTATAATATACAGTGTTGGATATTTCTTTTTCATCATATTTCCATTTGTCAGACTTCAAAGGCATTTGGCTCAGTATAGGATCTTGTTCTGCTGTCTCCATATTTCTTGCAGTCCACGGTCAAACATGTTCAGTGATTGGATTTAAGTTCTTACATCACAAATGGTTGGAGCTTGGCTTCCTGCAGCCTCGTCAGATCAGCAGCGACTTCCATCAAGAAGACATCTATCTTCCATAACGACTTGTAACAGGGCTCCATGTTATTCTCCCTATGAGTCCTTGGCACCTCTGTTCCATAATGAGGCAGCAAAGAAAGGGGGTGCAGATTAGAATAACAGCCTTAACTAATCCATAACAGGCCGATGAGGCGCCACGTTTGGGGAAACCGTGTCATTTCTCATTTCGCAGCGCCATGGTAAAATCTCTTCTCTCTCTCAACCCCTACGCAAAACAAGCCCCAAGAATAGCGGCTGTGGCAAGCCGCCGCCGCAAGGACGGCAATCAACAAGCCATAGCTTCTTCTCCTGTCTGCCTTTTCTTTCTTTCTCAGCTCTCGCCAATAGTCTGAGGAGAACACAGAGGAAATCCATGCCTCTCACTGTTGACTCTGGAAATCAAAGATGAGTTTCAGCTCGAAAGGAACTGTGGACTCCAACCCCTCTGTCAGGGACGGAGGCTGTTCTGTCGCTGCTTGGTATTGACGAGTGGTTTTCTACAGTGATGGAAAAAAGGGGTTTGTTACTCATATGCTACAGTTACGGTGATGGATATTAAATGTAGCCAAAGCTTCAAATGATGTTGGTGTATGTAAAAGTCATGCCTGTGAGTCAAAAGCTCAATCTGCTCTAAATGTTTGGTTTCTAACATTTTATTTTCTACTCGAGTCTCTGTGTGAGCCCCGCGACAGACTGGCGACCTGTCCAGGATGTACCCTGCCTCTCGCCCATACACCTTCTATCTGGGAGACAGAAGCTCCGACTTCCTGTTATTTAAATGTTACATTAAAATAAAAATAGCACAACAACCTTGCAACTACGAAAAACAGGCAGTTGGCTGGTGACTGCATTGAATTTTGTTTGCAAGTCACCAGTCTCCAAACAGTTGCAACCTGACTCCAATTGCTCTCAGACTGATTGGTGAGGGGTTTGCAAATAATTGTGGACTTATTTATAAACACAATTTGCCAACAAGTCGCAATCAATAGTATGCCCTGATGAGTGCATCTCGTCTGCAACATGTCTCTTGGTGACTTGATGTGACTTGGTCACTAGTTGATAACTAGTTGGGTTCTGGTTATCTTAGAAGAGCTATGTTACTGAGTATCTGTCATTTTGCAGTTAAATCACGGTCCTGGAGCAACTGCGTCACTATTTGTGGAGGAATTTGTTTCAGACTTGTGAGTTTCTGGTTGAATGTAGCAGTTGGTGTGAATTTTTAACCATAAAGACAAACCCAATCTGTCTTCAAAGAAACCTCTTCAAAGGCAACAAGATCACGTTCATTGCACACGGTCGCAATAATTGTTGTCGTGTTGCGGTCTCTAACCACTGCTTGTTTCCGTGTGATTGTAGGATAACCTTCTGTCAAAAGAAACTGATATTAGGAAGGATGGAGGGTGCTTATCCAGGATATGCACACTCATTTTGGAATGTAAATCTTCAAAAATTGCTGCTCGAGTCCAAGAACAGAAACCTTTTTAATCATGTTTTGTAACTGCTGCCAACGGAGTTACAACCAGTGATGGCATCATCTCCTTTAATCAGCCACTGAACCCGTCGGTGTGTCGCAGGCTAACGCTCTCCGGCCGCGGCAGGATTCAACATGAGTGTCAGTTTCTCTCATCGCAGCAAAGCGGAGTGAGAAGCTGCAGTTTTTGCTATTTTCTACCACTTGCACAGCTACTGCAGGCAATAAAGTGAATGACAGTGTTGGGCAATGCAGAGCCCCTTCTGTTGCATGCGAGTGTCAGGTTTCCTCATTTCATTTTGTCTTTCACTTCAGCAGTGCTCAATTTATTTCCCCATAAACCATGTTAAAAAGGCAATTTTCAAGGTCAAGGATGGGGTTTTGGAAACTCAACAACTGTGTGTGTGTGTGTGTGTGTGTGTGTGTGTGTGTGTGTTGCAATGAGGGCTTGATGAAAGCTCAGCGTGTTTGCATTTACCGCAGAGGTCACTTTGTGCGCTGCCCATCTGGATGCTTTTTGCATGTTTACAATGTGTCCATACATTTATACGATGCCAGGTTTGCATCATTTTGTTTACATGTGGTAGGCAGAGGGCGAATTAGCTGCTGGCTGCTTCACCAGTGTCTGTTCTGTTGTAATAAGGCCTGATTTAGGGTTGACCAGAGCACACCAGGAATAGCGCCTCGTCCCTCATTTCCTCTGCAGCCAGTGGAGATGAGATCTCTTCACAATATTTACCCAGAGAATAATGATGTTTGATTTGACTCGCTTCTGGGTGTGTCTCTCTGAGGGTTATTTTCACCCACTGCTGCCACTAAGAGAGAAAACAGGCAGAAGCAGCTACGTCCACAGAAAAAGGGAAAACAAAAAAAGAAGAAAAAACTCGAATCATTGTTTATGGATGATGCTAGGTTGGTGTATTTCTGTGCTTGGCCTTCACAATGAAGAGCTGCTGTTTTGCAGTGCTGATAGCGTGACTCACTCTCGGTTTCTTCGCTTATTGCATTTCACTAAGATACTCCTGACCAACTAATGTCTGCTTCGGCGCGAGGATGCTCGGCATTGAAAAGAAGAGCTAGCCCGGGAAGAGACGTGTAAAAGCCACATCTTATACAACACAAAGGAGCGAGATTCCCAGACTGAAGGAGACAGAACATGAAGAGCGCTGCCACGATCCATCACGGTCACACTGAGTTTCTCTGTGGTCGCTTAAATCTGCCTTTATGGTCACTTTGTGTCCATCTTTGTGTTCAGCATTCGCGTGCTTGTGCTTGCTTTGTCTCTTTGCACGTTTCGCGTGTTTTGATGCTTCTTATTGCCTCTAATTTTGCATCGTGTGTTCATCCACTTGGTGGTGGTTGTTTGTCCATCAAAGCCCCTTTTTACATGGCTTTGCCGTCATTTGCATGTCTTTTATGGTTATTTTGTTTCTTTCTGGCTGTAATATTTTGCATCTCTGTAGTGGTGGTTTTGCATTTGGACTTGTCTTTGTATCCTTTGATATTCCCTTTGCATCACAATCATTTCGTGTCTTGTGTGTTTCGTTTAGTGGTTGTTTTGTGTCTCTTTAAGGTGGTTTTACATTTCTTTGCAGCTTTCTGTGGCGGCTGTGCAGCTTATGGTTTATACCTGTAGCTATTTTGCATGATTGTGTGTTTGGTCACTTTGGTAACATGTTTAATGTGTTACCAATGTGGTGGTCATTTCATGTCTCCTTATAGTCCTTCTTATATCTGGTGTGTATTTAGTTACTGTGTGTTGCTTTGTTGCATAAGTGCAGCTTAATTTCAATATATGGAGATAAAGAGACAGCCACAGCAGACACGTCTACTCAGTCTTTATTAAACAGTTACTATTTATAATGTATACTCAGGCAAACATATTTTCTAGGCAAAACATAAGCAAAGAGGTGAATCCTTTACACTGGTAAGCTGTACTAGCAACCAGAAAAATAAAACAAATACCTTTATTAAATGTAGACTATCATGTATTCAAATCTAGAGTAAGGCTGGGAATCTTCTGGGTTTGTAGGTTGTATTTCCTCAGCAGTTTGGCTCAAACGCTGCTGACATCCCAGCTACAGTAACCCACTGTAGTCGTTACCTCGTTACAGCCTGCATCCTCTCTGTGGAGCAGAGTCATTTGCATGGCTGCTTGTCAAAGCATGTTAATATTGACAAAGATTTGCTCCCATTTTAATCATGCCACATAAAAGGTATACAAAGTTGTTTATGACTGCTCTACCGCTGAGCAATAGGCACATTTCCGTACTGCTGTGCACATTAAAAAAGATTGCACTTTGTTCCGAGCAGCGATTGCAAATCACAGACGTCAGAGAGGTGGAGGAAAAATAGATGACTGCGATGGCAGTTTGAGTCTAACGAAAATGCATTTACATATTAAACCACACAGCAGCGCGCGGAGCGGGGCTCTGTTTGAATTGCACGCTTCATGCTGCCCCACCACCCCCACCCGAACTGTAAGGAGTAGCAGGAGCCTCGGCGCTGTGACTGCAGTACCGTAAATTTGAAGTTGTTTACGGATGCTGCCATCTTGGTGCGCTCCGGGAGGGAAACTTGGAGCGGGGCCTATTACCGGCAGCTTGATGAGAGTGCAGTGAGGCGAGTTAATTAATACAACATCTCTGGGCCCACAGGCTAGGCTGCAAAGCTAACCCAGGAGGGAGGAAGCGATGGAGAGTGACAGACAAAAGGACAAATCATGAGAAGGATTTATCGCTTTATAGAGAGAAAATAAAACGGTGAAAGGGAGGAAGCTGCAGTACCTGCTGGCAAAACAAAAATCAAGTACAGATACGGCTGATTTAGTCGTCTTGAAGCTGGAGTCTGACTAAATTTAATTTTTTTTTTTAGCTCTCTGAGGCAGTGCTTTTAGAGAAAAATATCATATTGCTGCAACTTGACCAAAGCTGGGATGCTGGACCCTGACTAATCATAACTGAACCAGTCGGGGATCAACCTGACCGCTCCAGCTGACGGCCCAAACACTCAGTGACTCCAAACCTTTCTGAAGCACTCACCATTTAATCATTAGTCAATATTAATCGGCTCGCTTCCACAGTGTGTCTTTGTCCTGTCTTCATCCCTTCACCTCCAACAGATGGGGCCGCCCCTCCCTGAGCCTGGTTCTGCTGGAGGTTTCTGCCCTGTTAGAAGGGAGATTTTCCTTCCCACTGTCGCCAAAGACCTTGTTCATAGGGGGCTGACAGACTTTGTCATTTTTTTAAAGTGCTCACGAGAAATAGTTTTCCAGGCTTGTTCACTCATTTTCAGGATCCCCACTCCCTCCCTTCCTATTTGTTATGACACGTAACACTGACATATGTATCACTGAAGTATAAAAAGGCACCTCACTCAATGCATGAACTGGTGTTATGTCTACGCGTCACAGACATTGCCCAAAGACAGATTAGCTAGCATTACTTATCATGGTGTGCAGTGTGTCCTTAAGAAAATTGAGGAAACTGTACAAGAGGAGGAGAAAAGAAGTGGCAGGCCTAAAAAGTATCTGTACAGGACCTGTGAAGATGCATCTGACCCTTCAGTTGATCCATCTACTGTTACTGAAGCCTCATCAGAAATGGTCTCGGTGGAAGAGTGGCTGTCAAGAAGCCTTTTCTTAAGAAAGGGAAACGGGGAGAAAAGGCTGAGGTACGCCAAATTACACAAGAATTGAACTGAAAATCAATGACTGGAGGTTTTCAGTAAGTACAGAGGCCAGTGATTGTCTGCAGTCATCTGTAAAACACATAGGAGGCTCTTTCCTGGTTCAGGATTGCATTTCAGCCAGTAGGGTAGAAGATCTTATCAAAATTGGTGGAATTATGAACACAGAAAAGCGCTTTCAGATTTTAATCCACAATGAAATGCATCTAGAAATCATCTGACTGGCAGTAGCTTCATTTTTCAGCATGACAATGATACCAAACACCGCCAAGGCAGTAAAATCATACCTGGACAGAAAAACACACAGTGGAACATGTTCAGTCATGGACTGGCCACCTCAGAGCCCGGACCTCGACATTATTGAAGCAGTGTGGGATCATCTTGATAGAAAAAAAGGTTGAAACATCCATAGAAGAGCTTTGAATGTCCTTCAAGAAGCCTGGAGAACTATTCCTGAAGACTACTAAAAGAAATATCAAGAAAGCTGCCTCAGAGTTCAGGCTGTGTTGAAGATTAATGGCCGTCATACCAAATATTGACTTTCAAGTTTGTCGAAATTGTACAAACAGTTTTAGTCTTATATGCTGTATTTCTATGTACGTTTACACTTTCCAATAAAACACTTTCCCCATTTCCCATTTTCCTAACAAAATCTAAAGAAATGAGGGGTGACTCAAAAACATTAAAGTACTTTTTGTCTGGAGGCATATCGCAGATGGAGCGATGAAGTCCTGTAAGAGAAATGTGGATGCTAATGGAAAAAAGAAAATGAATTTCTATAATGAAATGATAGCGTGAATGCCAGAAATGTCTTTCTGAAAATGCTTTCCTTGGAGTGATGATGGTTTAAAATAAAAACAGAAACATTAAAGAATCTCAGGTTTGTCTGCAGGGTTTAAATCCGATTTGTGATTGGAAGCTGTTTTCGAAGAGGCTCATTGTAAGCTCTCCCAGTTGGATTGGATGCCGTCAGGTAGTGAAACACGTCACATGGCAAAAGCAGCAACATTCACATTCCACGTCTGCAAGTTCAGGCGACTATTGGGCTGATATTATGTAAGTATGTGAGTCGATGTCAGAGTTGGCTTCTATTCTTGGAGAGGCACTATCACATTTGACATCGATTCGACACCCTTTTGACACATGGCACATACCTCACTGTCTTTTCTCAGTCACACCTCAGAGGTTTCAACACCGACTTGAATTCTGAGGGTGATGCAGGACGACACCGGCGCTTACTCACCAAACCTGCAAGCTAGACTCCGGTACAATGTTTTGAGTCTTACCATTTGTCTTTTTAACCACCCAATACACAACCACCACCATCCTCCTCCAGGTTTCTCCTCCTGGAATAACTGGATACAAATGCAGAAGATGGAGTGAGACGGCAGCTGACAGCAAACCCATCTCACTCCATCAAGAACCTTAAAAGTACTAGCACACCTCTCACGTGAAGTGGAAAAAAAAAAATCAGATCAACTTTGGTTTCCCTCCCCCCTGCAATCGAGTTTTGGTAAACTGCGAGCTAAGATGTTGTCACCCAGGGCAACGTAGTTGTTGCTTCCCCTTAACTTTGCCTCCATGAGAACACCCGTGTCTGTTGAGCTCCATCAAACAGGAGAAAAACTTGCCTGGAGACAGACGGGTCCGCTGGGAGGTTCTCGCCTCCCCCAACTCTCACTCTTTCTCTCTCCTTCTGTAGCCATTTATTTTAGCTGGCAAAAAAACAACTTTGGGACCAAGGTTGTCAAACATTTTTTTTTGTTCCCCAGCAGGTGCAGTACAAGGGAATAAAAAAAAATAAAAAAGCAAATAACAATCTGCAAACTCAGCTTTCCAAGAGTATTCTTTACTGTAACAACATTTATAGTCTCCATTGTGTAAGGTGGCCTGTGCTTTTAAAAAGGCTTAAACTATATCATTTTTAAATAATGAATCTCCCTTATTCATTGAGTAACTTTATCGCATTTGTGAATCAGCCAAGTGACGCCAGCAGAAATACTGTAAATAGCACACAAAAGACATGGGGAGCTAAAAATACCCTGAATAAATCCTCCTAATCAGGAAGTGAGAGAAGCATGTGTTGTGTCGATATAGGAAACTGGTGGCTGAATCCCATTTAAAATGCTTTCGCCAGCTTTTCCTTTTGGTTAGTGTTTAGAATTTCGCCTGATAATTACCATATTAAAATGCATGTAGGAGTCTGTGCAGTTGTGGTGGAAAAAGATAAGCTAGCGAGAGTGGAGAGGAGTGAGAGGGGAAAAAAGTCAACCGGAGGCCTATCAGTCAGCGCTGAATTGCTTTATAATTACAAAGATTCACAGACATAATTTCCCTTCTAAAAATAATGCAAAGTTTCATTTCCCTCCCCTCTCTTAATACTGTTTGTGAGCGCGTGTTTTGTAAGGTTGGGGTGACTCTTTTTCTCTCCCCCTCTCTCATCTGAATGCATTAACTTAACCTCTTCCTGTATTAGTCAATGTGGTGCCATGCTAAGCACAATGTAGCCTAGTTTCTGCACAGCGTGAATGTTGCCGCCTGCCTGTTTTGGGATTGGAGAGGAATCGTAATTCTGACACATTGGGGTTGTGCTCATGAATATGACACACCGTCTAGCTAAAGTTGAACTTGTCGGAGTTGTATTTGCATAGATTTCTCATAAGTTTAATTTTTTGTGTGTGTACACAGCGACGCTACGATGAATAGCGTGCACGGTTTTCCCCCCATTTGGAGCTGTTGGCTCAGATGTTTGGCCTTAATGAGTCTGAACCTAGAGACTTTAGTGGGCTTTATAATGGAGGTTTGGTTAATCAACTTTGGGCAACTTGGATTTTTCAGGTCAGGGGGATGGCTGGCGTTCAAATGGGGCTGGGTTTGCTTCGTTTGTAATTACCACTTTGTCAAGAGCTTACACGCAAAGGTCATTTAAAACCTTTTCTTGGCTTAGAAATATTTTTTTGCAACATACTGCAGAAACAATGTTTGCAGCCTTTAATAATAGCTCTAAATATAACAACCTTTGGGATGTTTCCAGTGTCACATAATTAAAATGGCAATTCACCTACTTTACACAACTATTTCTTCTTAGTAGTGTACATCTGAAAATAAGCAAGCAACACTACATATCTGTAACTGTAAGAGGCTTCTTGGTCATCTGGGAGGATGGAGTAAGGAAGACGTTTAACCAGGCAGCAAAAATCAAAGACAAGATATTGTAGGATCCATACCAGAGCCTTAGAATTGGGATATCACAGCCTCTGCTGCTTCAATACTGTCCACTCTCTCCTTATTATCTATTTTTGCACATCCATGTCCGATGACCAGTGTCACCAGTCACCTGCGATTGAATCCTATATCACGTTTTCAACTTATAATGTGAAATATCTCAACTTCTATAAAAATACATTCACAGTTCCCAGATGATGGATCTTACCATCTTTTTAAAATTGGTTGTCTCGGTATGGTGCGCATTGTAAGAGCAACCATGGGTGTAGATTTAAGAGGGAACACGGGGGACACTGTGAACATGCACATTTAACGAAGCTGATATCAAAGAACCAGGCAAAAAAAAAAACAACAGAAACATGCCTGTACGTGAGCTCGGAGATAATATTAAATATGAAAGTTGAGAATAATCACAATCCTGACTCTTTAAGAACTTTGTTGCATTTTATTTCTGTACATCTCTGAGGTTTTCATTTTTCCATTACAAGTCGGGGCAAAAATGGAGGCAACATAAATTCTCCAAAACCTGAGAAATCAAATCCTCAAAATTTCCCGTATCTATGTCTGAGATACCAAATGAAATTCACTTATAAAATGTGTCCAGTTTAGGTTAGCTTATTGCTAAAATACTGACTTTTCCCATCAGCTGCATTACACTAGTTAGCTTTGTTCATTTCTCCATTGATGGCTCGTTAAACGTACAGTAAGCACTGCTGTGAGCAGAGGACGGTGAGACTTCCTTTGAAGTGTCACATTGTTGGACTTTTAGTGGACATTTAGTGAAAACACTCCTATATAATGTGAGAATGTAATCAAACTGTTTATTGGAGGGAAAGTGTGATTTTTAGGACACCTAAGTCTGAACATTAGCTGGCATAATGTTAGCTTTTAACCAGCTGTTGTTGTTTAGCTGGCTCATTATTAGCTGTCTGGAGACCAGAGGGCCGCACGTCCACTCTGCTGACAATAAGTGCGAAATTGGGGACAAATAAGCATGTTTATGCATGTTTTCGTGTGTTAGAGCCCTGAGTTCAGCTCAGGAAATGAGACGTGATGTGAGGAGGAAGAGGATGAGGTGGTAATGAGGGAGGCATAACAGAGAGATGATGAAGATATTCATGTACAAATGGTCATATATAGCTTGAAAGTGATAGCGTATTTTCCGCACTATAGGTGCGTTCAAAATCCTTTAATTTTCTCAAAAATCGACAGTACGCCTTATGTATGAATTCTGGTTGTGCTTACTGATCTTGAACCAATTTTGTGATACACAGCGCTCAAAAATCTGTCAAAAAATCTTTTAGTACGACTTTGGTAAGCTACGAAGCCGCACCGCTTGATGGATTGTTGGAGCATTATGGCTACCGTAGTCAGGAGCCTAATAATCTGGGCCCAAAACTCCGTCCGCTTCAGGACCCAAAGTCAAACAACCGTCACTGAGAGTTAAAAACTGTCTAAATTCTTTCATCTTTAATAAAATGATCAGTGTTGCTGCTCTACCAGGTGTAACAATTAAGTTTAACATCCAGGCATCCATGAAAACAGAATTTATAACATTTATCGGAGTTAGAAGTTAGCAGGAAGTTAGCTCGCTAGTTTCCACCTAAACATGATATAGCATGTTCTGACTGAGAGATCTCTGAAAAAAATCAAACTTACAGCTCTGCTATCACTTCCAACATAATTGAAGATAGAAAACTAAACAGCAGTGACGTTTGTAGGGTTACTGAAGTTGGACTAGCTGGTGTATAATGTGCTACGTGATCGCTAGTGACACAGCTATGTTAGCATAATATAAACACAGTGAAGCCGGGACAAATGCAGGGACAAATTCAATCGCATGGCAGGATGCTGTAAACGGACCAAACTTCAGTCAGGAGAACAACTGAGATAATCCATCCCCAATACGAGGTTAGTCATTAATATACTGCAACAACATGGGAATAGAGCAGCTATGAGAGAATTCAACATTAATGAATCAATGGTACGGAAGTGGAGGAAGCAAGAAGAATGAGTTGAGTAAAGTTTGACTTATCTGACTGTTTTGTTTCGCTTAATGCGCCTTATGGTCCGAAAAATACGGTATTTGTGGTCTCTACACATGTGGCCTATCTCTAGCCACATGCATAAAACGCGATTAGGCGATGTCCATCTCGACCAATGTATGGTGGAGCAACATGGTGGCTGCTATCCTGTATATATCGTACTTACTATTGTTTGAGTACTTACGATTGTTTTACTGTACTTTTATATATTTATTATTGCATTTTGCACCAAGGGAGTGGCACTCCAATTTCGTTGTACTCTGTACAATGACAATAAAGGCTATTCTATTCATAAATGCGTTTTCATATATTTAGAATTAATTAATCTTTGTGTATTAATAAATACAATATTCTTTCATTTTCTATGAAATGACCTCAAAAAATAACTTACTTTACCTTTTAAAGCACAACATGAAGAATAATTGAAGAACTTGAAATCCCTGAAAGACTAACAGAAGTTTCTCACTGTCAGCACGTGAAACGAAGCACGATGTAGTGTTTATAATGCAGGTAAAGGCAAAATCTGGGAAAATATGACTTCTTAAGGGTCTGCTGTATCCTACAGTAAGAGCAGCAGAGCAGAGATAAGGACAGAGGGGGAAAGCACTGGTAAGGTTGCACAACGACCGGCAGGTTCTCCTATGATGAAATATTGATGGCGCTGACTTTGATTCTGCAATAGGTACTTTTGATCCAGATCTGTCACGGCAGAGGAGACACCCCCCTTTTCCATTCTTCCTCAGGTGTATCGTTGGTCTTTGCGCTTTCGAAAAATGCCATCCACCCTCCGCTACCTTTGATCAAATGTGTAGACTTTGAAGAAGAACTTATAGAGATCAATGATGTGTGTACACAGGCAGGCGGATACTGTAAGGTCTGTAACTCAATATGTTGCACTGGTTGCTGGATGAGTGCCAATGAAGGGGCTTTGCAGTTAGTCAGTTGTTGACTTTTATTTATCGCGACTGCTGCCGCTGTAATTGATGACTGAATCAACACAGTCTGGAACAGCAGCCGCTGAATTCTTTGCCTTTTCAGCTCAACAGCTATCGTGTCTCCTTTCCCCCTCAGCACTCATTTGAAATTTAAATTCAACACTTCCAAAGAAAGGAAAGGGTGGGGGGAGCTAGCTCTATTATTTAAAGACACCAATTTCATTAACAAAAACTCAGGGTGTTGTTCAGGCTATAAATCCCGAGGCTACACAGTCAGTGTGTTCACGTCTCTTGATTTGTAGACTGCACCCCCAATGCAACGCTGTGCTGCTTTCTGCCTCTTTTACTCTCTTTAAAAGAGTCAAGTGCCCTTTTCTTCCTACTTCCTACAATCCAGAGCGCGTGAGCAGTGGAAAGCATGGTGTCCGGGGCAGAGCTGTGTCCCTGGGTAATGGAGCGGAGAGCCATCTGTCTTTCTGGCCAGCCATCCGTCCGCTTCCCTAAATCCTATTGGTGTGTCTCACCTGCTAATGAGAAGCTAGCAGGTACTCTGCTGCAGCCCTTAAAATGGATGACTTTCCTCCACAGCAAAGACTGCTGTGCACACTTGGCTCCCGACCTGGACTTTTCTTCTATGTCCCCTTTCCTTTGAAGCCCTGCCTGCAGCATGCTAACATCCAGCGCTGACCGTTGCTCCGATGCAAACTCAAAAGAAGTTTCCTTCCTAAAGACTTTGTTTTTAAAACTTAAGCTGGCTCCTCGTGGAGCGTAGAGGAATGCATTTACACTTTCCTGCACCTTCCCCGGTCACCTGTGTTACGCAGCACTAAAAAAAAATAAATGGTCACACTATATGTATGAAATGCAAAGTAGTGCACGGATGTAGCTTTGTTAATAATTGCCATAATTGTATAAGTATGTGGAAGCTGCAACACAAAATGGAGCAATGACTATTATCAGGTTGATAACCAATAATTACTTACAAACTCTGTGCTCATTAAGCCGCTCCTGTGGAGAAACTGAGCTCAATATAGCCCTCCAGAATCCCCTCCCCTCGCCCACCAGGATCCCGCTGCTCTCCGTCTCCCTACATCCCAGTTTCTCTCTCCTCGCTCCCTCCATCCCTGATTCCGCTTTTCATTCACGTCGGTCTGCTTCAGCCACTTTCATACCTCTTCATTTAGGCCTCCTCCCATCTTCGCCTTTTCCCTCTCGTCTCGGCCTTCCGTCCTTTATCTGCTGTAATTTTTCTTCTCTCCACACGTTTTCCTGCTTACATCCTGTTTATTTATGTACAGGGCACACCGGTCTCTACCTCCCTCCTCTCGCTGGTGTTTCTCCCCCTGAAAGATTAACCATCTCCTCTGCATCTCTTCTCATCTGTCATCCTAATGGGGGTACAAGAGGGAAAAAACAACAATTTGCAGAGGGAGAAGCAGCCGCAGAAGGGCAAGGGAAAGTGTCTGGATTGCCACCGTCGATCAAGTTCCAGGCTGTCACCGGTTTAATTTATGCGGCGCTGTTGGCGCAGGACCAGAACTCATTCTAACCGTCATCTGCGACAGGTCCATCTCGCACTGTCTGTGCGCGTGCAGATACCTCACTGACATTTCTTTAATTATTGTACGGTCCAATAAAGAACGGTTGCACTGCAAACAGCACTGATATCACACTGCTGTATATCGGCGTAGTAGCTGAAGTGGAGAGACATGATGGCCGTGTGTTGAGAAATTGATGTCTGCAGTATTCACTGGAACACTAGCGACAAAATCAACAAAACCGGACATGTGGTAATTTCTGGAAAAGCAACATTTAAAATTCCAGGGGAAAAAAAAACCTGCTGCTTTTTCAACATAGTCAAAAAGCACATGATCTGTCGTCTACGTTGTGCCAGATTGGGTATAAATAAGTAAAAAGGAACTTTGTAATGTATGGAATACCTGTGCTTTAAATTGCCTGCATTAGCAAACCTAAATCATAGAGTGCAGCAGTGAGAGTGGCAACCAGAGAAAGATGAGCGGCTGTGTTATCTGACAAAGTGGAGCGATAACAGGCGAAATAAGTATTAAATAATTCAAAGTGGGCAGGTGCTGCGTGAGACTCGTCTTAAGTTTGAGGCAAACGATTGATGCGATTGAACATGTGGCGTAGTGAGGAATAAATATGAGAGTGTGACTGTACTCACACAACCCACAATCTCAACCTGCAACCAGCTACAACATGAAAGAAGGTGGGATAACTGACAACTGAAACACATGACTTTGACAGCAGGTGGGTGTGGCTTCAGTTTCTTCCTGTGAAAAGGGAGTTTTTCCTTCCCACTGTCACCAAGTGCTTGCTCATAGTGCTCCATCTGATTATCTGATTTCCTGTGGTGCACACTGTATACAGTGATTGCCTCAAACTTAAGATTAGTCAGCACCCGTCCACTTTGAATCATTTAATGCTCATTTAGCCTATCATCGCTCCAGTTTGTCAAATTTCACACCCATTTGTCGCTCTGTGGTTGACACTCTGTCATTTAGGTTTGCTAATGTAGGCTATAAATACACAGGTACTCCAAAGATTACAAGGTTCCTTTTTTACTTATTTATACCCAATCTGGCACAATGTAAACCACCGATCATGTGCTTTTTTTGTTGTTTTTTGTTCTGTTACCTCCTGTGATCTCTCCCCACTGCTCGAATAAACTGTGGAAAGAAAAGCAACAACCTGAGAGCGGAGATAAAATGGGTCTGTGATAACAAAACAACAAAAAAAAGATTAAAATTCACTCATTCAAAACAGCCATGTTTAGTTTCTGCTCCCTGATTACTCTTTGAATAAACTAAATCCCTGTTGCAAACACTGCAACAAAGGTGTGACATTATTAAGTTTTATGTAAATTAGGAGTCGCTCCAAACACCGCTAACTCTGCGATATCCCTGTCGGTTAATTTCAATTTGTAATGTGTGTTCATTCCTTTCTGCCTGTCTTTGTTTGATATATGCTGTCACAGCGCTGACGTGTTCCTCTTTGCCAGTTTAGGTTCCTTTCAGTAATGAAGCTGCACTTTGGGAGGATAGGCTCTGTTGAGCTCTGCTGGGTTGTTCTTGGAGCAGCCGTTCATTGGGTGAAAACACTCACATTGTGTGGCAGCTTTCGCGAATGCACTTTTATTGAAAATGATGATTCTATGTGAGTTATAGGAAAAGGCAACCATGCATTTTTGGCTTCCCAGGCCCTGAACTTCCTCTCCACCAGCCTCCTCTCCTCTAAGTGGGAGCAGCCAACTGCGGGAGGCTCCTGGTAACCACATGCTATCACAGCTCGGCCTTCCAGCCTCCAACCGCGACACGCTTACACTCATCCACTCCACAGGGGAAGTGTTGAGCCTCGCTCGCCAACGTGAGAGCACAAACACAGAAACATTCACCCTCCACCAGATAGACAGCGCTGCTTATACCCCCTCCCTCCTCCACCACCAGCTTCACATTTCTCCCTTTCTCTCTGCTCCTCCCATTACTATTCGCTACTCGGGTAGTTTGTCTATCTCCTCCTCTGAAAGAGCAGTTTTCCCTGAAGCATCGTCCGGGTCGCTGTCATTTTTTATTTTTTTTACTGCTGTTTATTTGACTGCGTATCTTCCTCCTCCCCCTTCTCTGCCCCACCCTCCGTCAATATAAGTCTTTGTTCATCTGCATCTCTAATTCTCTCACTGCTCTTCATTTCTTACAGTGTCAGTGCACTCTGACTGAAGCACGGGAGCAACGATGCTCATCCTACAGTGTACCCACTAGTGTTTTGACACATTACAGAGTTTGAACTAATTCCTCAGACTGTTATTAGATTTTGTTTGCCATTATTTTGTTTTTCTCAAACACTGTGCAGTAAAAATAAAAAAAAGTCTGACTAGAAGTCACCCTTAGCTTCTCCCAATTGCTAATTAAGGCACAGAGGAGCAATAGTAACGTTTAGACTGTAACGTTCTGAAAGGGGAAGACATTCTGCATCTTACAAATGAAAGGTAGATTTCATAAGTAATAAACCCACTGAACCCATTGAGTTCTGCTGTTCCAGCCTTATTTGATCTGCCATGACCAGAAGCTTATTTAGAACATTTTAATGAGTCGGCTCATTACCAAAAGGAAAGACTTTTCAATACTTGTGCTCGTGCTAGCATTATCATTATACGTTCAGGCTGGAGCTGATAGTCAGAAGTTTAACCTTAGCGATGGAATGAGTGATGTAAAAGCAGCTAAGACAAACGCAGACAACTTTGCTGAGCTCAGTATCCCTTTTTCAACCTTTTAATGGCCTGCATCTTTATTGAATCCTCAGCAGAGCACTCTACACAACTTTACTTATTTTATGTGCCTACCACCCAACAGCAGGGGATATAAACTAGTGACTAGCTTATTAACATGGTCTGCAACTGCCTGCTGACCAACAGGCAGCTGGGGACAAATATGGATTGCGGGAATGAGTGCTGTGAAATCAACAGCTGAAGGCTCAGTGACACGTGCCTAGAGACCTGTCAGTGACTCCCTGTTAACTGCCAACTGGTTGGGGAGTGTTTGCTGGAGTTTCCAACCAATTTTTCACTTGCTGACAGCCAGCAACCTCTGGCCAACCAGTGAAGGAAATACACATTTTTCAATTAAATTTTATTAATATAGCACCAAATCACAAAAACAGTTGCCTCAAGCTGCTTTATACTGTAAGGTAAAGGCACTGACAAGAAAAATGTACAATAATGAATGGGAGATTAAATTCATTAAATTAATCGATTAAAAGCATCTATTCTAAAGAAGAAATGATCGCACAGACTTGTGTTTGGAAGTAAAACACAGTATCGGTGTCAAAGCTTTGAGTTGTATCAGAAAGTGCAGACCTGAACACACAAACTGTATTCACTGTACTCTCACAAACACTTTTGTTTGTGCAAAATCTGTAGGGCTGACGAAGTGAAGCGTCAGTATCGTGACTGAATAGACTGGAGTAAGTGCGGACACGAGGGAGCTGGATGTGACTGTCGCACGCCGACTCAACGCCAAGGCCCTTTTTTTCACTCTCGGCCCCGAGGGTATAACTGGCCTCCCTTCAAAGGAGGAAGCTTAAAAACAATCTCCAAAAGAGTGAAAGCGGTGCTGGGTTGTGGTGGGCGTCAGTCAACCAGTCAGTCACCAGTCAGTCAGTCAGGCAAGAGCCCCGCTGTCTCCCACTCCAGAGAACAAGGTACCTTGAACTAGTTTCTACAAAGCTGAGTCGGAGATTTAATGCAATATAAAGCCTCTGGGTCCTTTTAGCAATTTGGAGTCAACACACAAATACGCCCACACTCAACTGGAAAGACTTTCCATCCCTGCCCCTTCATGTGCAAATGTGCTGAATGGAGGTGTGTAAGTATGTGCTAGCAAGTGTGTCTGTGTGTGCTCTGTGTGTGCTCAGCTTCCCTACTGAATCCTTCCTACTACTCCCTCCTTCCCTTTTCTGATCTGCTGCAGCACATCATTGGCTGTTCGGCTATAAAAAAAAAAGTACAGAAACACACAGTGCTAGCTTCTTTTTTTTTTTTCTTTTTTTTTTTTAATAACTGTCCATTTAAACCGCAATCTTCCAATGTGTTTCCCACCCACGCTGTGTGGGGTGAAGCACGCAAGTAATTTACCACATGATGATCATTCAGCAAAGTGAGGAGTTGTTAATACCCTGCAGATTGTCAAATCTGTTCCTTTGTGAGAACAGGTTTTATCCGAGGAAAAGTTCTTGATGACACCCAATCACATGATCACCATATGGCGATGCCGCAATATAAAGTTTTCTCCAGATGCCAGTAATGAAATGTTGACTCCTGCAGTAACAGACAGAGGGCTGCTCTTGACACTGTCTGGGTGATTGGCAGTATTTCCAGCTGCTGCCAGACTTGGGAGCCTGTGAAGGCTGAATGTTGTTATGCTGACATCAGCTTTGGCATCTGTTGCATATTTGAAGTAAGGGAACAGATTAAAATCCTCAAACACTGTGTTGTTTCCTGGAGATTGTAGGGACACACAGTGGATTATCCATCCATCCTATCTTATCCAGTTGAGGGTCACAGTGGGGCTGGAGCCTTTCCAGGTGTGATGGGGCGAGAGGTGGACAAATCATGTTTTTGGTCTTTGGGAAGTACTCTGTGAGAACAGGGAAACTCTGCCCCAGCAGGTGGATTCGAACCCTGGATCTTGCTATGAGCTGATGGTGCTAGCTATTGCAACACCATGCCAACCATTAATGTTTTGATATTCTCTTTTTATGGCCAGTTTAGCTGATCATTTAATTTGCCTTTTTGAGGCTAAGGAGAATACAATAATTTTACTGTGAGCTGTCAGATTGAGCTGTATTAACATAATGTGTTTAGTTCCACTCTGAATGCAGAGTGTGTATATGTGTGTGTGTGTTACATATTTTATTGGCTTTGAGAAGTTCTGGCAGAAATGTCCTTTGTCTGACTTGTTTTGCACCTTCAATAAAATTGACAGCTATTCTGAAAACTGAAGCTGAAAGCAAATAGTTTGATTCGCCATCAACCAGTGTGTGCGGATGGGAGCCGACGCCGGATAAATAAAAAGCAACAGTCCCTGGGCTACAGAGCCTGAGGCTATTGCATTGCTAGCAGGCAAACAGCCACCCAGCTGCCCCAGCAGGGTAGGAATATATCAGGCAGCCTATTGGATACCTGACAGCTGATTTAGCTCCCCCTTAATGAGCAGAGGGCTCCGCTGCAGAAACTCCACAATCTGTTACATAACAACATCACAGACAGCACACCCTGTACGATGCAGACCGCTAAGGACGGTGGACTCCTTTGAAAACGAGCCGCGCTACGTTCAGTAAAAAATAACTCCGACGATAATAAATGAAAATGTAAATATACAGAAAGATGTGTGGCTAATGTAATAAATGCAGTTGGAGAATATACTCCTGTGTGTTTAAGAAATGAGTTTTCAAGTGAGCTAGTTAGGAGGAAAAAAAACATAGCGATGCCACTATTTTTATTGGCAATGTTTTTTATTATGTTTTATGATTATGTCGGCCTTTAGTTAGAAAAACACCGGAATGCACACTGCATGAAGGATATGGCTGACTTCAGTTAATTTTTTATACTGATTAGACTGTAGCCAATAATTATTTAAATCATCTCTTAATACTTTCTTAAATACTGGTTTCCACACTCGTTGGAGGCGAAGCTAATCTGTAAAAACAGATTTGTACTCACTGAACTTGCTAGTAGTGGACTGGACCCCTTTTGTTCTTATGTTTTTGTGGTTAGAAACATTCCAGCATTGTAAAAATAGATGGTTGGCAAACGGATGCTGGAGGTTGCTTGCTGTCGCTAGGCAAAAATGGCTGCAAAGAGGTATACGGTGCTGCAAAAAAACCACCTTCCAATTTATTGGGTCGCTGTGGCCGCAAGTAGCATGGAAGATATCGACTTGGTTGCAAACACACAACTATTTGCTAGTTAGTACTGACACTATGAAATGTGCAACACAAAGTGGAGACGGTTTGCCTTTATGTCAAAGTTGAAATGTGCTGGTTTCGGCAGAAAGGCACAACTTTTACTTTGAAAGCGAAGAGTTTCCATTTTTAGTTTGTGCATCCAAAGATACGTCCACACGTACGCGGGTATTTTTGTAAACTGAGATTTTCTGTTTTCGTTTACATGTAAAAATAAAAAACGAAGTCAAAAGCTGTCAAGGACATGACAAAGTAACAGGTGGCAGTATAATCCTAACTGTGTAGAAATGTTGGCCAATCAGAAGTCTAGAAGAGTAAACAAAGATGGCGCAAAGAAGCAGTCTTTCTAAATGGAGGGGCAGTAACTGTGTGTGTATATGTAAGAGTGTAAAAACTGCAGATAGTAAGATTAACAGCAACATTGTTTTGTTCATATCCGCCAATGTAGAAATTCATCTCATGTACGCACAGTGTCATCATAAAAGGCGCACACCTTTGACATAGCGTGACTAAATCTCCATTTTCCTCGTCCACAAGTAAACGCAAAAAACGAGTTTTCGAAAATCTCCACCTTGGCAGGAATTTATAAAAATCGTGTGGACGAAAGGCCCAAATGCATAGAAACAGCTATGTTTTCAAAAATACTTGCATACATGTGGACGTAGCCCAAGTTTCACTACCGCTTGGCAAGTAGTTGGTGAGTGTTTGTAAACAAGTTGGTGTCCACCAAAGCAAATGTGGAATACACAATCTTCTATAAGTGATCAGTGGTTGCTCAGAGGTTGCCAACCAGTCTCTAGGCCTGTGTGACTGAAGCCTATAAGAACTGGGTATTGTTGGTTTCAGGAGTAGTAAAATACATTTATTGGGAACTGTTTTCAGCTGTGGAACAACACACATTTGGTACTGTACTGAATTGTTACAGTAAAGGGACTATAAATTATAAAGTACATGTTTACTGCAATGAGGAAAAATGTCAACCAGTGCAACAACTCTTTTGTTTTTTTGTTTTGTAGTTTTCATAGAATCATTTAGCTTTATGCTAAACTGCACCAGGAAACAGCTGAACATGCAGCTCCTTCTGGGAAGATCATCTGATTCATTTATAAGTTTAATTTGCTCAACATAAGAAACATACAACATATCCTTGATGTTAAGGAAGGCTATTTTTATAAGGCAGTCATAATGAAGAGCAAGGACACAGTCCTTTTATTTTTGCATATTACTGAGCAGTTATTTAAAATGGCAATTACATTAGCAGAAATGTGTTTAGACCCTACAATAGATTGGGTTTCACTTTCTCCCATTATTTACACAGTAATATTGCTTATTGCTGAGCATTGAGTGCAAACACTTACAGGGAATACACAGTAATGTTGAACACGTTGCGTTAACTAAATCATTCAGTAAATGCTCTATTTAGATATTAAAGTGTAACAGCAAGAAAGCAGCACTGTAACAATCAATGGAAACTAAAGTGGCTACTGAAAACCAGACTCTGACCTTAGCCAGACTGCCTTGGAAGTATATATGTTCTGACAACACAGATGTCAGAGGGGACCCTCAGGACCCCAGCCTGTCACCGCGGGCTAGCAGAAGAGAGGAAGGGGTCCAAGTTATTCTGGGCTAGGCCAGTAAGGGAATGGGTCACAGTTCACTGTGTATACCCTGCTGCTTTAGCACCGGCTGACAGGCCACAGGAGTCTGAAAGTCCATGATGTACTGGCATTTGCTGGGCTCTTTCACTGATCGCAAGGCTGTCTCCGTTCCGCATGTCAGTGTGACCTAGAAAAGCACAAAGAAAGAGAAGTTGAGGTTGAGAAGAGCCATTGTTAGCCTGAGTCAAGAGCCATGGCAGTTTGATCACACAAAGGGAGCTGATTAAAGTTGACCTGCCACTTGTTTTACAACCTCTTAAAGTTTTGCGAAGAAGTGGGGCTTGCTACAAATGACAAAATTATACAGAAGGAACCGCTGACTTGTTGTGACTTCGCGTGAATCAAAGTGTTTCTGTGAGTAAGAGAGAGTGTGGATTTATGGGACACCGCCGCTGTCGTACCCGCGAGCGAACAGGACAGGAGGAGGATGCGATTACTGCTGTCACGACTTTAATAGGTGACTTTGACGCCCCCTGCAAGAGAGTGGAGGGGAAAACAACTTCTTTTACTTGGGAGTGGTTTCCATGGCAACCCCTCTCATCATTCAGCACCCTGAACAGACAATCCCTTTGGCGAACAAAAGCACCTGAAGAGGCAGAGATGGGAACCTAGCAGGTATTGTTGTGCAGAAGTTTCAGGCTAGTAGAACTGGTGATTTGGCTTTGTCCCGTAGGTAGACTAAAATAGTCTTTTGTTATGTCACTTAGTATCTTGTTGCACTGAGATATTAAGTGGGTGTGCGCTGCTTGATGAGACAAAGTATTTTCTGTCACGCTTGTCCATGAGTATTAGCGGTCTGGTTTTAATTTGCAGGTGAAGGAGCGATAGCTCAGTCTTGGTGGCGATTTATCCTTTAATACACTACATGTAATAATGTAAGACAGCAGTAGTAGAAAACACATCTTACGAGGAAGTGTGGAAGAATTGGTTGATTAACAGGCAGTTATGCAGCACTGTGGGAAATCCAGATCCATGGATTTTAGATTTTGGCCCATAAAAGGGAACACAGAGCAAGATAGATTGGATTCTGCATTAATTGTGTCCATTGGAAGCCCCTAAACCTTACACTTTACAGTGACGCCACAACACGTGATTAGTCACCAGGGCAGCTATAGCTCAGGACGTAGAGCAGGTCATCAATCAAATGAAAGTTTGGTGGTTCGATCCCTTGCTGCTCCAGTCTGCATCCCACTGTATTCTTCATCATATGCTATGACTTGTTTTGGTCAGCTAGTTCTCCTCTGTGGGGATATGACCCTTGAAAGTTTTACAGTTTTCTTCACTGAAAACTTTCCTCTGTGAATGTAAAGCTTAAAGTTAGGGCCAGAACAGGTGACCCTGAACTATCCCTATGCTATGCTGCAGGTAGGCTGGTGGGGGCTGCGGATCATGCACTGAGCATTTCTTCTTCACTCCCCATATGTTTTTACATCACTGCTGCATCTCATTAAATGTTTTCTCTCTACCACAGCTTGTGTTTTGCCCAGTCTCCCTGTGCTCTCATGGGTTGCAGTTTTTAACAGAGATTAAATGTGTTATTCAGCCCTGAAAATGTCAGCGCTGTACTTACGAGTGCTCAAAAGTGCTGAGAGAAATAAGTCAAATAAAAGCACTAAAATTTCAAACCATGCTTAAGTACATGCAGGGCCTGTAATCTGAAAAAGCTTCATAGTATGAAAGTTAAATTTTGCATACTCCCATTAAATATACTAAAAATATTATTCTGGAGGAAAAACACCCTCTGTGCTTTTCCTTTTTGATAAAACTCATAGTTGGAGCTGGATCAGGTGACCCTGAATCCTCCCTTAGTGTAGTTTTGATGCAATAAGCCTGGACTGCTAGGAGCTTCCCATGATGCACTGTTTCTTCTTCAGTCACTATGTTTATACACCACTCTGGATTTAATCATTAGTGCTTATTAATCTCTGGCTTTTTCCTACAGTGTGCCTTTTGTCCTGGCTCCCTCTTCTCACCCCCAACCAGTTGGGGCAGAAAGCCGCCCCTCCCTGACCCTGGTTCTGCCAGAGGTTTCTTCCTGTTAAAAGGGAGTTTTTTCTTCCCACTGTCACAAACTGCTTGCTCACGGGTGTCATGTGATTGTCAAGGTTTTTCTCTGTATTATTGTAGGGTCTTTACTTTATAATATAAATCGCCTTGAGGTGACTGCTGTTGTGTTCTTGTTGGCTTAGGTTTTCTCTTCAAACTTTTGCTAAAACAAGTGGTTTGGTCACCTGTTCAGGGGTTTTTTTTTACCCATGTATTTAGCAACGCTAACCCACACTCAGAGTTCAGCAGTTCATTCTGTGACTACAATACTGTCAAAATCACAGTCAGTGCCGCAAAAAGCAGATCGCAAATGTAATAATCTGGAATTATCCATGAATGAGTCAATGAAAGGAGCTGGTTTAGATCCGGCTGTGGTAGCTGTAGCTCGTGCTTAATGACCACAGACACAGAACTTAATTAATAACTGAAAGAGTTGAGTTCACCTATCCCCACAGACACACAAGACAAACTGTGCACCGCTTGAATTTGGATTACCCCAATATCCACCAGCAAAACAATACATCACTCGCGCCTCTTCTCCAGCATACAAGATGGTACACTGCAATGAAAGAGTGTGCTACCCAAAGCTGAGGTTCAGCCTTTCAAATATAATGAGCGTCTACTTCTGACAAGACTTTATTTATGCCGTCTGCGCAGAGTTAGGGGGTCGTATCAAAGGACTTCAATTTAGTGTTTTCAAAGGGGGGCCCTGGATGGCATGAGTACATGCATTTGCAAATGACATTTATTGGACTGTGATTTGAAGAGGGGGGCCAGGCACAGAAAATCAGATGATTAAATGTGCTTTATTTTTAACTGAGCAAATTTCTCACACACAAATGTAAATGGGTGTCATAAAGACTGGCTGAGAGAGGGCGTGATGCTGGGAATATGTAGAAGAGGAGAATGCTGCAGAAGAATGCAAACGGAGCAGCAACATTAACCATGAAAACCAGTGCAGACTGACAAAGAGTGTGCGTGTCGGGGGGGTAAGTCACTTTCAATCACTTGGCTCTGGACATAACATATTTTTGCCAGGCTGCTGAGCACGCCATGAGGACTGATTGACTCGATCCTGATTGTTGAAATGCACATGCCCGGGATGAGGCAGACCGGGGGACACAGATCTCATTTTATTTCCTGGTTAACATCGAGAGAAGCAGCTCAGTTTGCCTGTTTCCTTTAGTTTTCTCTTAGTGCAGTGTCCATTTACCCCGCTCTGACTTGGCATCGAGTCAAGTGTTCATCTTGTTGCTTTCCCTAGAACTACAATAAGATTTGCAGCCTTGCCTGCATGTGCAGGGTGGTAGCTCTGCTCCTGGTACCCTGCTTATAAAATGAGAGGAAACATTAGTATAATTACTAAATTATTCTCCAACTGAATTCAAATAAAATAGGCTCTCTATCCCATCTTTTATTTTGGGTGGAGTTATAATGAGTTGTGCACAGCCTTCATCCTTCCATCTGCTTGTCTGACAGTCTGTCAGTGTGTGCATATACCATTTGTTCATTTGAATATCTGTTAGTTAATTCATGTCTGCCTCTTGGTGCTCTCATTACTGTAAGAGGGTTTGGGTTGTAAAGGATGATTAAAGATATATACAGTTTGTTGTGCTTACTGTAGTACTGCGTGAACCTCCTTGCCAGCAGGGCTCTCCATTCTCATAGACCATCTGACTGTAGTGGTTCTTTGGCTTTCCTGTCCACATCCCCCACATCCTGAAAAATGTTTAAAAATGAAATGACGTAAGACATAATATATGTTATTTTACTTAAAGGTACAGTGTGTAAAATTTCACCACTAGATGTCAGTGCATTGCCGATTGCATTCAACAGAGCTTTCTCCTTCAAATTTAAGTGCATTATTGTCGTTATGGTGGCCGCTGCAGGACAAACATGTTTTAGTCGGCCAAGAGAGAGAATTATTTAGATTGTACCCCATGTATCCAACAGGCACGACGTGTAAAAACACATTTTAGTACAAACTATATTTGAATATATTTGAATAATATCAACACTTTACAATAAATCAGGAATTTAAAAAAACAGATAAATTAAATATTTTGCAGTATTTTATGTTTTCACCCTCCCGAGCAGTGATGGGAATAACAGCGTTACAGTAACGAGTAATCTAACTAATTACTATTTCTATCGTTACAACGCCGTTACTGTTACTAACAAGAAAATGCGGTGCGGTCGCGTTACTATTTTTCAACAAACAGACGGCTGAAGCTGTGTTCAGCTTACCATGTCTTATATCAGTTGCATGGAAGTAGCTGTAAGTAATCTGGGCGCTACAGCTTTAAGCAGCTGTGCACGCTCCCGCAGGCGGCAAGCATTTTCTGCCAAAGGATCACTTTTTGGTACAACACCTGGAGCTAAGGGGGCAAAACAATCGCATGAGTGCTGCTGTTTGACTGAGGAAGAATAAAGTAGTCGTGGTAAGTCAATCACACGATTTTTTTCCTGAATAGTTGGGTAGTTTATAGTTTAATAGTTTATAGGCTGTGATGTTCTCCTTTATAGTGGACAAATTATTTTTTTGGAGTGGCACAAATAATTTGTGCGGCATCTTATTGAATGCAGAACAGCTGATTGTTCTGTAAATAGTTTGAAATGGTTATTTTAAAAAAAGAGGGTAAAAGGTAAATGGCTAAAAATAACTTTGTTGTTTGCAAAATTTGTGCATAGGATTTTAAAATTGACAATTTTTATTTGTATTTAAAGTTATGAAATATGATTCAATAAACATGTTTGTGGTTGTTACAGTAAAAATAACTTTTTCTACTCGGATTTTATGTTTTTTTTGTCTGATTTTAGATCAATTGTGTTAATACAGTATGTCAAAATGAAAACATAACTGTAAATTCAGACACGTGAGGTTCTGCTGAAAAGGATGATACCAAACAAGGCAAATTAAATAGTTTTTAAAGGTGAAATGTGGAGGGAAAATCAAAAGTAGTTAAAAATGGCCAATTATACCCTGGACTCCAGACGGTTAAACATTTTTTTTTAAAGTAACGCAATAGTTACTTTTCAAGTAATGAATTACTTTTAGAATCTTGTAACAGTTACTAACTCAGTTACTTTTGAAGAAGTAACTAGTAACTATAATTACCTTTTCAAAGTAACTTGCCCAACACTGCTTCCGAGTCCACAGCTTTGGCCACTGCTCATCAGTAGTGACTGTATTCCAATAATAAAGAGTCTGGATCCACCACAGAGTCTATTGCTTTCTAGGTAGGCTGTCAGTCCACTGTTTACCTCAGCTGCCTATGTCAGTGATGCTTACTTCTGTCTGATGATATTGAGACTGAGTTCCTGAGGATATCGTGAACTTTTCTGTCAGTAAGCGCTGCTGTTTTTGTTGCTGTTAGCTAACGTTGCTGAAACAGATTTTGAAATGGATCTAACACTGGATCTTAGTGAATGATGCTTGGTAAACTTAGCTGGCTGCTGTTTAGTCAGCTTGCTTTTCAGCTGTCCAGAGATGGGAGGGTCGCAGGTGTAATCTGAGGACAGTAAGTAACTGTGACAATTTTGGTAATAAATAAGCACGTTTTTTGTGTTAGAACTCGGACTTCAGTTCAGGAGATGAGGCCTGAGGTGAAGAGGAAGAGGTTGACATTTTTATGCCAGTGATGTTGTCTTTTTCCTTCGTGTTTTTACTTCTTTGGCGAAGCGGACCTCTTCTCCATGAAAATAAAACACAAGTAAGATTCCTCATATTTTGAGCGTAAAGGTTCAGTGAATGTTCCTCCACTACAAGTGGACACCTTCGAGTTCCCCTCTGCATTTCGAATATTACATATTTGACCACCTCTAGCCACGTAGGTAAAACACAAATGGGTGGAAGGGCAATGTCCACCTTGGCCACTGTGTTCAAGATGACGGGGCAACATGGTGGCTTCTAAAAAAGAGCGCCCACTTGTATGTATTTTTAATAGACGTTTTTGAGAACACATCAATTAATTAAACACTAATCAATGTATATTTGAGTATAATATTATTTTTTTCTATTAAATAACCCAATAAAACGACTTAATGTACCTTTAAGTTTGTGCATGTGTGTGTGGAAATAAAGTTCCTATCTAATGGTCAAAAATGGTCTTTTAAGAGTTAACCAGGACCAACTCAGCCAAAAAAAAAAAACAACACAACTTTTTTTCCTTTTTTGTGAACACCACTCAGTTGGCTTATTGAAAAACACTTTCTCTCAGCGAAAATAAAAAGCTGGCAAGATGGGCAGCCTGGCAGTGCCCTTGTTTGGTTCCTGGCACCGACAATCACGTCCCCTCTCCTGTTCAACAATGGAGGGGAAATATTAATTACCGTTTTGTCAGAATTAATACTGTGTGCAGGAGGGAAGGAGAAGAGGAAAACAGAGAAGCCTATCTCGAATGAGGCTGTGCCTGCCCAGTGCTAGCTAATTACATTCTCACCAAACATTTCAAGGGGAGTTATGAAAACCAAAGCAAACCAGGGTGCCAGTGGACTCCATCCAACACAGTAGTGACAGATGCCATTTCATTATGTTTTTACTGGCTAACTTCCTCTGATCTTTTGTTGAGCTCGAGCAGCTTCTTTGAGGTGGTGTCAACTGTAGCGGCGCTGGTGGTAAGCACTGATTTTTAAAAAAGATTGTAATCCTGTTGAGGGGGTGGGGGGGGGAGTCTCGGTGCATGACTGACTGAAGATTTTATTGAAATATGTCTCGCTCTGATCTCTTGCCTTCTTGTTCCAGCTAGGAACTATTTTCCTGTCAAGACAAAGCACGAGTAATAGAATCAATCTTTGCCTCACTTTCCGGAAAACATACAGCAAATGGGGAAAAATAAACCTGCAGCCCCTCCCCCCTCTAATGGCTTGTTGGTCTTCTATTAATCAGCCAAGATAAAGAGCTGCAAAAAGCTATAAATTCAAAGTATTCTTTTAATTTGCCTAAGTGCATCCGTCACCAGTGCCAATCCTGTCACAAGGACCCAGCCCTTGATCAATGTGCTTGCACTGACCTTTACGCAGGGGATGAACATAGCAAGACCTGCTCTGAGTATTGCGTTTAGTATTATGAAGGCTAATCTGCTTTATTTCATGACCTATTATGATATTTTTATTGGTTGTCCTAATTGATCTCAGTAGGATATTACGCTGACAGCTTGACATTGAGTAAAGTGCATTGCTCTTAAGCTCAACAACAACAAAAATTTGTTAGTTCTTTTCGTTTTTGACCCAAGTTATCATAAATCTTAAACGACACATGAAATAATAATAATAATTGTTATTATAGTCATAATGAGAGGCTGTAAATAAATAAAGGACTCTCTACTCTGGGTGTTTAAGTGGTGTCCAAGAAATGCAGAATTTTTCACTCCTCTAAATATTTTTTTCCTCCTTCGACCTTGACGAGAGAAAATATGGAGTCATCTCTGATTTCAAAAACACTCTCCTGCTTGTACGGACACACGGCTGTCTTCAGGTCCCCAAGTGTGACTTTTCTGCTCTCCTTGATGCGCATGGCTTATTTAAGACGCCCGAACGGGTCAGTCGAAGGTGAATTGCTCACACAAGTGGGAGCCGGCTCGGGACCGAGCGCCTCGCCTTTTTCCTTCGAGCCTGTTTGATTGGGTTTTAGCACTCTGTTAGCACCAGGAGGCCCTCAAATGGATTGCTGTCAGGGCCGGCAGACATGCCAAGTGGAGAAAGCGACAGTGCTCCTGCTCTCGTTGCGAGTTGACCGGCGATCCCTTGCGCATCACCTCTGCGCCGGCTCATCCATCGCGACCCCCTCCAGCCCCACAATCCCCCTAACACGCACACACACAGCTCATTCCCTCGCCTCACCTTCGTTCACTTCCTTCCTTAATCTCCATTCTCACTCTGTCAGCTCTCTCGTGCCCCAGGAGGCGGCATAGGCCCCCGTCAATTAGGCTTGAGTTATTGCTGAGATATAGCCAACACAATCCAGTGTTCCAGTCGGGAGATGGAATCTTATTGACAGATCATTCCCCGTAATAATACCTACTCGCAGTCTGTATTGGCAGGCCGTTTTATAAAGCCATTCCACACTTATCAACAGACTAGTGCACTGCCAGGTGTTCACACCTGTGGAAAACTGCTTAATTTCAAGGCACCAGGGTGCATAAACATTACTATATGTTACTCTGACCCCGTGACAGACAATATAGCTGAACCCAAATGTGCAAATTGACCCCTCTGGCTCAGTGACAACTTCATTTTCTCATCCAATTTGTCACAGTTTGGCTTTAAGCTGCAGCCATGACACAAATCATGCTCGCTCACACTTGTAGCAGCAGGGTCAGTCTCCTTAAATGATCTGCTTCACTATATGTATTTTCTTGTTGGCTGATCTACTGCACCTGTTTGAACAGAGCTACAGAGATTCCAAACATTACTATTCAAACAGTGACGAGAAACAAACAAAAAACCAGACGTATTTTTCTGTTTTTAGAAGAATAGCATGGATGAACATATTTTGAGTATGTAAATAGATTAGCGCTGCCAGCGGAGGGTAGAAATTCATTTCCAACCACAGGAAACGAGGGTCCACAAACCCAGACTTCCTTTTTAATGATTAATGATGGAAGATATTGAAGCCATGCTCTTTTTCAAGCTTAAAACGTCCAGAATCTTATTTCCAGATATCTGCGTTACGATCCTTTCTTTGTCTGGCCTCTCTTAATGCTATAAAAGGCACCTTCCATCAAAGATAAACCTGTAATAGCAGCGTATCTGGCCAGCTAAAACTATTATCCATGCATCTAGTTTGCATTGCTGGTGAGATGGTAGGCCTCGGAGAATCCAGACATGCCTCTTACCCGTGCACATTAGGGAGCCAATTTCATTTAATTTGGTCTCCACTAAGGTGTGATTTCTATTGACATACTAAAAAGCAGGTGGAGTTGTGATTTCATTTAATCCAGTGCCCACAAACAGGCCTGCTGTGTGTGTTTATATGTATATATTAGAAAAGATGGGGGTGGGACTACAATATGTTGTTGATTATCCAAACTGTCACTTCAGGAATTTAAAACAATACTTTATAGCTGTCAGAGCAGGTTTTTTTTTTTGTTTGTTTTAATATATATAATCTAATCCTCATGAAGAGTAATTAGCATTAAAAGAGCTGATTAGGCCCCTTTTCTTCTTCTGATAATGACTTGAGCTGATATAAGCTCCTCTTATTTCTCAAAAATGATGTGGTCGCCAGCGATTCTGTTTTAAACTTCATCGCAGTGCTAATCCGTATGCCTCGAGTGATAAATCCCGAAGATCCACGGCTAATCTCGCTCAACAATGACAGGAGAGTTACCCCCTCTGATACAGCCACAAATCAGCCTTTCAGAAGCAATTATCATTTTGGACAACTCTACTCTGGTGCTGAAACACCCTGCAGATACTGAGCGGGGGGAGAATCTGGGCCAGAAGTGTATTTTTGCATGCCTTAATGGGCATGTCAGTGTGTATGTGAGACCCCAGGCCTTCACTGGAGAGGACCATCGGGAAAAGAAGACCATGGTGGCCTCTTTTAGAATGTTTCCTCAACTATTTTTGCCTACAGAGGTTTCTTTGTATCTATGTAGACATTAGAAAGCTGAAGTCAGTGACACAAAGCATCAACCTATCATGCATTAAAACCAAACTACCTGCATAGGGTATATGCATTCATTAAACATGCTTCACATACAGTTAAATGAAAAAGAAAGTAACCCTCTTTCTGTATCGGGACATACGTGAAACTTTAATCATAACATGTTACATCATACTATGCTGAAGCAGTAGCAGAATAGAGCATTGCAACCCGTACTGAAGGCTGATTTTAAATGCTTGTTGAGAATTAAAAACCGAAGGTATCAGTGACCAGGCAAAACGGCACACATTGTTACATTCATTTCTAACCCGACACAGGTTAGATTTCTCTGAATCTAAGTATGCTACATAGCCAACAAAATAATGACCAGCCTATTTGATTGGTGGGTGGGTCAAAGACAACACGTTTTGGCAGGAACAAAATAGTATTTCTTAATTTGCCAGTGTGAGAATGATCCCAGACACACTGCCAATGCAGTAAAAGCATACCTGGATAGAAAAACACACAGTGGAACACTATCGGTCATGGATTGGCCTCCCCAGATCTTAACATTATTAAGGCAGTGTAGGATCATCTTGACAGAGAACAGAAAAAAAGGCAGAAACAACAACAAGAAGAGCTTTGAATGTCCTTCAAGAAGCCTGGAGAACTATTCCTGAAGACTATTCAAAGAAATTATGAGAAAGAGTTTAGGTGTGGTCATACTAAATACAGACTTTCAAGCTTTTAGAATTCTGTTTTTGTCTATCCATCCATCCATCCATTCGCTTCCGCTTATCCTTTTCAGGGTCGCGAGGGGCGCTGGAGCCTATCCCAGCTGTCTTACGGCGAGAATCAGGGTACACTTGGACAGGTCGCCAGTCTGTCACAGGGCTAACATATAGACAGAGACAACCAATCACACTCACATTCACTCCCCCATTCATACCTATGGGCAATTTAGTGTTTCCAATTAACCTAACCCCACTAAGTGCATGTCTTTGGACTGTGGGAGGAAGCCGGAGAACCCATACCATTGTTTATAACAGTTAAAGGGCACATAATGCAGGTTTTCAGCAAATGACTAAAACCAAATCAAATTCAACAGTCGGTTAAATCTCTCGTTAGACTCTCCAGTTTAGACTTTATTTTGATAAGTGGAAGTTCAATCACTTTTTTTCTCTTAAGACAAAATTAAACACGCTTTTCAATAAAAAACTCATACTTGTATTCTTCGAAATGCAATCCTCTCTTCTACAAATGGCTTTCATGTGAGCACCGTGATTAAATATGATGAATTTCACTACCGACAGAACGAGAAAATCTTGATTGAATCTGCAGTGTTTCAGAATGATCACGCAGAGGGAAGAGTATTTAATGCCAACGTGCTTGAAGCCACAAATATTCGCGGCTATTTTAGGTTCTCACTGGGCTTAGTCGAGGTTAGTGAAAGATTGTAGTTCATTAAAAACAAAGTGAACACAAAGACACCCAAAAAAGGACGTGTTTACTTTAACATTTACTCAAAGGACAAGCTACAAAAACGCAGCAGAGACGTTAAACAATCAGGTAGCAATTACATCTCACTGCAAGCATGTCTGGCAACAAGAAACAGTCGAATAAAAACACAACCGTCACGCCAATTTACCGACAGATAAACGGCTTCAGAGGCGACTCCCATCAGTTTCTGTTACAGAGAGCATCAACATCAAGCCCGCTCCTTCAGAAGCGCTCTATTCATTTGCAGCCATGAAGCGACAGGAACTGTCACATCAGATATGCCAGCTCAGCGTCAAATTACTTATAAAAACTTCTTCAACAACCGGCTCCTTATACTGAATCCTCACCACCTGCAGTACTAATGAAATACAGTACCTATGTTAAGATGGTGTAATGTCTGCGCTTATTACTGTCACCTTCCCACTGTAGCATCCACTCATTAGCTGCCGCAGCAAATGAATTATACCTCACAGCTATGCTTTTTGCTGCTTTAACACGGGGTCTGGAGCAGCACGTTAGTCCCCACACTATGCAGTTAATGCCGTAATCATTTACAGCATGAGAGGGGCCAGGGCACCGGCAGGTAGAGAGAGTAATTTGGACGCTGGTGGTTAATTTGGATTTTGCGAAACGGCGCCATAAAATGGAAAAGAGGGGGGAAAAAAGAAAAGGTTTCATCTCGTAGCAAAGCAGCAGCAGCAGAAGCAGCAGCAGGCATTGCTATAACCTTTACTTCCTCATGTCAGGTCACCAATCAGAGAGCAGCCTTCTGAGATGAGCCCAAGCACTGTCATTACTGTGCCAGTCACTGACACTCCTCTCACCCTCCGACCACCCACGGTGCCCAGCACCTTAATAAATAATTCATAGGCAAAGGAACATGTGAAGGGCACACGCTCAGTCAGGGCTTTGCTTTCAATTTGTTTCATATGACTGACACACAAAGAAGACATATTGCCTTTTTTCCAGCATATTTGGGATGCAAGTTTTCAGAACCGGACTGAGATGCATCGTTACATGTAACGGTCTACGAACGAACTCATCTTCAGCACGCGGGCTACGTAAAGACACGGTTCTTTGTTCTGCCGCACACTTCTCCTAAGGTAGAGCGCGCTGACCCACGTCATCGCTGTGGAATTGTAACACACAACAGGCGCGGCGAGTTGTGTTTTGCATTCGACGCACAGACGGCACGCCGAGGCCATTTTATGCGCGGTTATAAAGCAGAGTCGGGGTGCATATTTCATCAACACCTCCTGACAGATATGAATCAGGGCTGATGTCAAACCCAAATCAGTATTCTGTTAACAGCTCACTTGTGCCTCATTAACGACTGGGCTAGATGTTGCCATGACTACCCAGCAGAAAGGCCATCGGGGGTTCACAGTGTCAGCTCCCCACTCCCCATCACTTTAACCCTCTCCTCAGACACACAAGAGTCATTACCCCTTGATAGCGCGTGGGCTGTTAAGTGCAGGGACCATATATCATAAAAACATTAGGAACAGATATATATTTATATATAGGTCTTTCATTTCTTATATCAGTGAGGGTGTTATAGAAATGAATTTCTATATCTGCCTGGCTGTCAGAGTGGGCTGCACTAGTGTACTATTGTATGATCCTGCAGGCTGCCATGTTTCCAGGTAAAGAGGGCCCCTCTCCTCACTAATGGCACTCCAGCGAATGACCTTGACAGCTTGAAAACGAGCACATTAAGTAGAACACTTAAATGTATAATTATGCACTTGTTCCAGTGGAACTGTCGCTGCTCTGTAGGTTAAATCATTACGGCTTAGATAAGATGAAACAAATAAATAAATAATTAAAATAAATACTTTTTTTTAACCCGCTCTCTCTCTCCCCCCACAACTGCCTATCAAAACAATTAAGGGATTGGCTTTGATATGAACACATGAAAGGGAGCATCCCTGCACTCATTAAGTGAGTACATAAAAAAATAGAAAAGCGGAGAGCGGAGCAACAAACAGTCATTAGTCTTTTTGCCACGCGTGGAAATGCAGCGCGCCTACTTTCCACGTGACGGGTCGACTATTATGCATTAACACTGAACTCGCTTGCAACAAGAAACTTTGCAAATAATAAAAAAAGGGGAAATATTAGCTCTAGAAAAAGGTGAGAGTTCTTCAAAAGGATCGGCCTGCTGTAAATATAACCCAGGTGCGATGTCGAGCGTACAGAGACATTGTAATGCCGCTAAGTTCTAACAATAAACAAGTTATATTTGCTCGCATATAAGCGAACCACCTGCAGCAGCATGGTGGGTGTTGAAGGATTAAACACTATGCCATAACATTAGTCAGAAAATACCGTTTTATGCATAATGCCAATTCTATATCGAGCCAAAATTTAAGAGAGAATCCGCGACTTGAACGAACCAAAGCGGCTGAAAGCAGCGGCAGCGTTTTTATAAGAGTTATTTGTGTTTATTAGTCTGTGGCGACAATGTGTGTTTGTGCTGTACAGATATCCTATTGATCTAGCCCACCCACTGCCTCCCAAAATGAAACTGTTGATGTAAGCAACACAATTTGTAACAATGCAAATTATACAATATTTAATCTTGGGGAAAGCAGCCTGACTTTACAGTTTACGCTGGGTTCAGTACTGCCAAAGGGCTGGAGCTGTGAAACTGCTGCATTTATAATAATGTTGATTCATTTTTGTTGTCCTCCATATATACATACAGAGAGAGAGAGTATGTCTAGGTGGAGGTTTAAAACCAAACTTTAATGAACTTTGCATTTTCTCTGATTTGTGGCCTTTAACAAACACCATTTCCCATGAGACCTAGCCAGTTAAATGTCACCAGTTCAACAGAATGAGGAAGTGGGCGAGCCGAGGGGCCGTGGCACTGGGAAAGAGAGTGAATATTGAGTGCGTTAAACATAAAAAAACATACAAACAACATCTTAAACCCATTAACGTCAAGTGTATCATATTTGGTAGATGAGTTTTTGTGAGCGTTGAGACCTCTACACCATCAGTGTGATTTTTTTTTTCCCCACATAAAATGTAAATAAAGAGTACAATAAAGCAGTAAATGTAGTAGAAATTATTTTTGTTTTAAATACACATTTTCAGTTGGTTGAATAAAGACAAGTTTCAAAAAATTAGACTTTTCTGGCTAATATTTCATCTTTCTGGCTTTACGTGGCCATGAGGATGTGTGTGGTTATTATAGATGTGGAGGATGTAGGTTGTGGTTATGTGCATGCTGCTCCACAGCAGCCTTTTTGTTGGAGGTAACGTTAAAAATTCAACTAGAGTCACTAAAATTCTGAATCTAACATTTCTCACGAACACGTTACACAGATTTGTGAAATCTTTAAAAAAAATACTTTCCAAAAAATCAGCTAATAGCACCCTGAACATGACACACATTATTAGATCATATTTTCATTCGTAGCCACCAATCCAAGTAAGGTTATTTCGTCGGGAGACGACGATGTGCATCGCTCCTGTCTCGGGTCGATGTTCAGTTGCTTTGTGCTCATTTGTAATCTGCTAGTGCTGAGTGGTTTTACAGTAATAATCTTAAAACTCCCTCATGATTGCCGTGCAATGAAATGGCCACCTATCGAGATAATTAGCGACGGTGCTTTTCTCCTGTTTATGCGTGTGCAGCGCTGCAGAAAACTGCGAGTGAATAGTAATCAATCTAAAAATGAGAACGGAGCGATATGTTTTCCATCAGGACCTCATTCCTTTTTAATGCTTCTAAAAAGACGTGGCGCTTTTCAGCTGTATTCATGAGGAACTGACTCTTATCGATCCACTGAGCATATTTCATATTACCATGGTCATATGAAAAGAGTGGCCTCTCCTTTCTTAGGTTTGTGCTAAGAAATTTGCTCAAACTAGTGCCCCCCCACCCCCCCCCCCACCCCCAAATGACTCAGACAGCCTGAAGGCATTTGAATAGCTGCATTTCTTTTAAATTTTTTTTTGTCAGTATATGGGAAAATTTTCCTCCATAATGTTCTGGTGATCTTTTGTGTGGTCAACATGGGGTCACGTAAGTGAGCCTAGCCACAGGTGTGAGAAAACACTAGCCCGAGAAAACGCCACTCTGGAAGCGGCATACGTACGTCTGCCGCATACCGGCACAAACACCCGCCCTATTTGTATTTTTCACGATGGCCAGCACATCCCACTCTCTCTGGGGTTGCTCTGCGCTGTCACTTCAACTGCCTGGCTCCTTCGCAGTGGGCATACACAGTCATTCACTGTGGTTTCAATGTTGCTAGGCTACCTCACTTCTCCACTGTTTTCTGTTTGAAAATCTACTGTTCAATAAAGCAGTTCAAGGGAGACCTGTGGGTTTGAATACTGAGCGATATGAACCAGCAGGAGTAACTGACAACACTAATAGCCTTTTTTTTTCTTCCCCCCGTTTCACAATACTCTTTCTTTTTCTCCCTTGACTCGATAGCACACTAGCACAATCTGCGCCTACCTCTACAGCCCATGCATCAGCTTCAATCATAATATTCATATAGTGCAACATTTATAACCTTTCCTTATTATATTTCCCTATTTTGAAAGTGTGAGCCTGAGTCATAGGTGTGGTGTAAATCTTCCCTTTGTAGTCTTCCACTGTTCTTTTATGGCTTGTCTGCTTATAGGCGCCCAGCAGTGTGTCTAGGAGTTATTATTATTCTTGTTTTGTCTATCCTGTTTTCAGCTTTGGATGTTGGGCGCATTCCAAGCTTGGACTGTCAAACACAGCGTGTTTCCAAGGGCAAAGGGTGAGCAAGCAAGCTGCTCGCCGGCCCCTGCACAATTTTAGCAATGCTTTTTTGTTCCCTCCCTCCTCATGTGCTTGCAATGATGATGAGTGTAGAGCGGTCTGACCCCGGCACAATAGAAGGCCCAGCTCCTTGAACTTTGCGGGGCAACATACGCTGGCCCCCATGACCCTGACTGCGTGGCCACCTGATTTCCCTGGAGTCCCAAAACAAAAACTCATTGGATGACCCCTCAACTGATCCCGTCCTCCTTCGCAGATACATTTAAATCATCCCATCCTCCTCTGTCTGCAGGAAAACGCATCTTTATTAATAAGACACCGTCACTCCCTTAATGCATTTTCTTCCTCTTTTGGTTTTGTGTGGCCACACATTTCAAATCTTTAACAGGATTTGTGTTTTTTACATTGTTTATAATCTTTTATTGCATTTGGCGCAAATTGTTTAATGTTAAGAAATTAGTTTGTGTTTGTTGGTATCACTACAGCTCAATCTGTTTCCGTGTGGTTAGCCTAGTGTGAGTTTAAAGGCACCTACATAAATATTTCTGATTTATTACAGCCTGACATCGTGATGACGGCATACCTTCCAGAGATGGGTTTTCTGTAACTGTTGTGGATATAAAGAAAAACAGGGGGGTTAAAACATTAGGCTAACTGCTTAAATGTTGGCAAAACACTTTGTGGAAACTCTTTTAAAAGTTAAATATGTTTAATGCAGTAAAAGGCTAAAGCTTGAAGGAATCTTTGGTCCTGATTCCAGTTTTATCAGCAGCATGAAATTAGAAAACAACAAAAGAAGCTGCTAGTTTCCCAACACAATCAATTCTGTTCAATCCATTTTAATTTTTATATCGTCAAATAACAACAAAAATCGCCTCATGTCACTTTATACTGTAAGGTAAAGACCCTACAATCATAGAGACAGAAGCTCAACAATGAGATGACCCCTTATAAGCAAGCACTAGGTGACAGTGGGAAGGAAAAACTCCCTTTTAACAGGAAGAAACCTCCGGTAGAACCAGGGAGGGGCAGCCGCCTGGGGCAGTGGGGCAGACTGACTTAAAAATGGTAAATGAACTTATTTAGCACCTTTCTACTCAATTTGAGCGCTCAAAGCACGAGTCTGATTCACCCAGTCACACACATTATTTGATCTGTTACCTAACAAACGCACTCAGATAAACGTACTCAGTCCACTCAGGGTTCGGTATCTTGCCCACGGATACTTCGACACATGGATTGTAGGAGACAGATCAATCCACCGACCTTCATATAAGTAGATAACCTGCTGACCACCTGAGGCACCAAATAGCTCATCACTGAGGGAAAACTAAACTACCTGGTTTACTTAGGCCACAGTGACACAGGCCTAGAGACTGTGAGTGAGAGTGTCTCAGAGTGCTTGCACACATCTTCTGTGCTCAGTATAGATGACTTCTGCAATCTGCTAGTGACCACAGCAGTCACTAAGAGGTTTTTGGTGCAGAACCCGCTTTGCAATCGATTTCACTATCCAGCAACTACTCGCCAACTGGTTGGGGAATACACAATTTTCCCCCGTGACCCGTGCGACTGGGGCCTTGGGTCAGCACTAACTGGATGACACAGCAGGACAATAACCTTAAGCATTAAAGCAACTCTAGCACACAATGATTTTCAACAAAGAAAATCTGTGTTTTGGAGCGGTCCAGTCAGAGCCCAGACATCCAGCCATTCACACCAGACACACTAAGAATATGGCTAAACTGAAGCAGTTCTCTAAGGAAGAACGGTCCAAATTTCCTCCCACGTTGTAAGGAGAGATCTCAATACCACATTGGCTTTTTGGAAATTAATGTGACATGCTGGTGACAATATGATCAATGTTCTGTTTGTTAACACAGTATTAATTCTCTGCATGTGGTGTTTCTCCATCAACGGCAGTGCTTGCAATACCTCACATAAGCACAGAGGTAGCAAGAGATCTGCCCGCGTGCGTCTCTGTTTGGACTTTTCCAGAAGCATTTAGCAGCTCTGCATTTGCTGTCTTGTCAATGTACCTAGCATGTCTGCCCTTTGAGGAGGAGGGCGGGGGTGGGTACCGCGGGGACATTATGAAGATGGACGACGCTGTCACGTTGGGATAGTGTTTGTCGCAATGCAAGCATTTTCTCCTATTCTATTATCATTATCATGGCTGATGTTAGTGTTACAATAGCCATTTCAGGAAGCGCTTGTGACGCCGAGGCCGAAAGGCAGAAAAGCTAAATGGAAAACAGAGATATTGGAATTCAAGAGGTGAATATGTGTTGTATAATATCTGCGTTTACAGATAATTGGAAGCACAGAGTGACTGCTGTGCCTTATGAAATCTTTGGCAGTGTGTGGCCACAATATAAGAGCGAGCAGCTGCAAAAGAAAGCGTTGCCAGGTTGATTTATTGTTCCTCGCAAACATTTGTGTAGTTAATGGTCTAACGCCAAACTATGCTGCAAAACCAAGCATGAAGGAAGGTTAAGGCTCAGGGTACAATTTCAACTTTTATGAGCCGTGACACACTTCACAAACTGTGCAGGCCATGAGCCGTAATCGAAATTCGGCAGCGGCGCCATCAATTTAATGCTGCGGAAACGTAACACGACTAATCCAAATTAGTCAAAAAATCGTACGAGCGAGTATTAGCAATGTCATCGCCACGGCAGCCGCGCTTCCAGTGGGAGGCCGTGCATGGTAATGCTGTTTCTCTGACACCACCGCCACCTCTTCTCTGTCTCACATGGTTGTCCTTTAGGATGCTGGAGCAGGTGTGATAAATGCTGCCGTTTAAATCAAAGCACTCCCCTCTCCCTTCTCACCCCCTCTGGGGAGAAAGAGGAGGCCTCCATGCAGATTGATATCAGGAGGCCCGGCCACATCCTGCAAGGCCTGACTGATGGTCTGTCTGGATAAAAAAATGAACTTTATACCCACCATGCGAGCTATGATTCATGTGCCTCCCCTCCCCCTTGCCTCAGCTGAAAGCAGTCCGCCTTCACTACACGCACTCTGGAAACAGTATAGTACATCATATAGAGCCGCACTGCCCGCCTACACCCAGAAAATACCAATGAGGTACATGTGATAGCATGACAACTTATATTAAGCTAGCATTATTATTTTTCTCTGACTTCTATGGAAAAATCCAACATTGTGTTTAGTCTTAGTCATCAGCGTGAAAAAACGCTGGAATGTGGGGAAAAAATAATTAAATATACATTTGAAATCTGTCCCTCGAGTCCTGTTTGGCAGAGATTTTGGCGTGTTTGACCATTGATTTCGTTTAGTCCTTCTGCCCTTCCATACCATGATGAGTGACAGGCAGGCAGAAGCGCTGGGGTCACATTACTCACAGTTAGCATTCTGTTCTTCCTCTTTCCTGCGCTAAAAACATGGTGAAGCATTGCACTTTACGCTCCAAAAGTGAGCAGATAGTGTGGGAGTTGATGGTGGAAAAAAAGAAAAGAAGAAGAAGAAAACAGCTCTGCTTTAGATTCCAATTAATTTTCCACCTGAAAGGGGAAAAAAAACCCCACTGTATCTGCACGGAAGAATAATTGCAGATAAATTATCTCGAGTCTCACTTCAAGTTGGGCCCTAATGGCATCACATCTCAAAGCAGACAAAATGTTTTGACTCCGTGTCGCAAATTTTCCACGGTCATTTTAGACCTTTTTATTATCTGTCCGCAAAACAAGTCGTTAGTCTGTGTGGCCGCTGAGTCGAAAAAAACACCAGCAACTCAGTCCTCCTCTTAGGGGAGGAGCTGACGCGGATCATAAAAGCTTTTTGCATAGGTGTCAGTGTGGATGGAATAGGTTTTCCATAATTGCAGCCTATAAAAGTGTCAGGTGACGGACAGCCAAGGCTAATGAGAGAGTGGAAAAGGACAGTGAGACGACATCCCATAATTATCACCTCAAATCAAAAATTCATAAGAGAAGAAAAAGTAAGTAAATAAACAGGAAAAAACATCTGTTTGATGTATGCTTTCTTTTTTCTTCTTGTTTTTGACAGAGATGTTACGGTGAAGAGAAAGGTGAGGTGATGTGGTTGCTGAAGCGAAACTAATGACTGAATAACAGCCAGCGTTTAAAGTCACACACAAGATAAGAATACAATCAAGTAGTAGATATTTCACTGGTATATACTGCTTAACAGCAGATAGATCTCCAAAGAATCAAAATAAAAAGGCTTATGACAATTAAAGGTTCAGTGGGGACTGAGTGGCTTCTTTCATAGCACACAGCCTTCTTGATACACACCTGTGTCCAACAGTTGACAAAGCCATTCCCTAAGGGTAAGGTAAAAGACCAGAATGTAAACCTTTTGATGAAATTGAAACCCTTGGAGGCTGAGGAAATATAACCCCAGCAATATATGAAAGCTGCTCTGTTTTGTCATTGATCAAAAGGTATTAAAAATATAATAAAGATCTGTTAGTGACTGATTAAAGGTCATACGAAGCTAACAGAGATTGAATAACAATAAAAAAGAATCAATAGTGCAAATATTGGTCTTAGGGTAACTTCATATGAGCACTGTAACAATGATTAAAGAGCTTTCTGGGGAGTGCAGGGGTGGGATTTGTTTCAGGTCGAATCATGAAATGAACAATGCTGTCACTGAATTTATCTAATTGGTAAAAATAAGAAAAAATGCCCTTCTTGGCTTTTAGTGCACGATGAAAGCCCAGGGGAGGGAAAATGTATGTGAATTGTACTAAAAGTGCTTTGTGGCTTCATATTAAAATATTGACTATGCTCTGCTATAGAATTTCAGGCCACAGTGCACAGAGTACTGCTAAGCGCTTTGGAAAGATGTCATTCTATAAACTGTCTTTAATTTTTTCCCACCTGATCCCAGACATACCCCGGCTGGTCAGTGATTGGGATTTTAACGGTGTGCACAAAAGAAACAGTGATTGAGGTACTTACCCTAATGAGACCTCTACTCCTGCCGTGCTCTTCTGTGTAACTTGATTGAATGGGCACAGGGTATAAGTATACCTGCAGAGACAAAATGAAAACCAAACTAAATACATTTTTACTGTTTTACTTACAATATTGTTTGTGTCAGAGTGGGATTCTCTACTTTCTCACCAATATGCTGCCATTAAAGATATTACTGTAGATTTTAGCTGGTCCCAGATAAACGTTCAAGTCTAAATTACAGCCAATAAAGACACAATGGACCAGTGGGACTAGTCCACCACAGGAATTGGTAACCATCACAGTTCTCAGGACCATTCTACATCAGGGCAAGTACTCCTTAGGACAAAAGGAACCTTTGACTGATGTACTGTCATGGCATAAGCAAAGATATTGGTGCAACACCGGCAACCACCATATATACAAAAGAAATTAGCAAGGACATTTAGAAAGCACTCTGGACGATGTTACATTTTATGCAAAAAATAGCTCTAAAAATCTAGAGGTTTTCCAGTAAAGTCCAGGCTTTATTAAGGGTTTATTTTGACTTATCAAAGGAAAAAAACCAAATGGCAGCATTTTCTGTGAACTACGTGGGATAGATGAAGATGAACAAAGATTATAAAACAGTAAAAGACCACAGCAACCAAAGAATATCTGACCAATTATGGATGATGGTAATATCAGCACAAATGATCTGTAAGTCAGGTTTTTGGAGGTTATCAGGAGCATCAGCAGGAGCTGTAGTGTACCCCTAGGAAGCGTCTGTCGAAAGTTAGTAAGTCCTTGTATCCTTATATAAAAGACAGTACAGGTGCTCTTTTTATAATATACTTCACAGTGTCTACTAACAGGCAAGAAATGGACAAAAACATTTCAACTATAAGCTGCCATCAGTCCAACTTCAGACAAACAACAAAGACCCAGCACACTGTTACCTTATATAACATTGTATACTTAGCAATGTAGAGAAAATAGTGACATGCTATTTTAAAAGCCACACGTCTACTTTCCAGTTGAATTGTTTTGCTGAAACCGCACACAAAAAGTACAGAACTCTGAACCCGGTGTTATACTTACTCTGGTTGTACATAGCTGCTGCTGTACATACTGCCAGCTAGCTAATATGCTGGCATTAGCATACTCACTAGCAGTGTGAAATGAAACAAAGTCCCATAGGGAATGCAATTCTCGGGGGCCCACCTCAGTGGACAGTTACCCTCATGAAGCCCTTGAGGGTGCATATATCTAATTTGGCAAGTTGTTCATGGGCGCAGCCAACATACTCAACCCTGCTGCTCAACCCGCAAATGCATTTTCCTTATGTGGCACCATTCAAGGGGAAATAAACAGGTCTTCCAACCGTATAACATTTATTGCCAAGAAGTATTGTTAAAACAAAGAAATCATTGACCAAACTTTTGTGCCAAGTTTAGTTGAACATTTAGCGTGTACTCCAGTAGCTGGTGGAGACTAAACCTCTCTGGATGCAACATTGTAACAAAACAATTACAGTTACATAACGATATTTCAAAGTTATGGTTACTCTGAAAAACTTGACAAAATAATTCCCATGGCTGACACAAGCAGAACTTAAAGCAAGTTACAGTCAATACTCAAGAAGTCAACTAAATCAAAGCTATCTTGTCTAGTCTGTCCTGGCTCAATGGCTTCCCACAGTGACAAAAGATGCCACTATCATCACTAATCTACTAACAAACTGATCAAAGACAATCATGGTGAAACTTACAGGAGGAAAGCCGACCTGGTTTACTTCCTTGACATCCGAACTATTACAGTGGCTGTTATGAGAGGATGCCCACAGTCGAAACGAGAGGAGAGACAATGAGTGAGAGAGGGTGGAGGGAAAGAAAATGGCTATGGTGTAAAAAAAATAGACGTGGGCTGGGAAGTGTAAGGGCGACGAAGAGCCGTGTGCGAGAAAAGGAAGATGAAAGAAATAAAAACGATGAACATCAGAGACAGCGGGGCAGAAAAGAGGTAAGTGATTGGCTGTCGAGTTCATTTGCTCTTATTTACACTTGTTTGCGGATTGAATTAAATACGGCTCATTTTTGAGACTTTTATTTAGTCATTCATCCTTTCATGTCTGCTCTGTATTTCACTGCTCAAACATAAGGGGAAAAAATAACGAGCATCTGCAGCACTACTATGATGTCGGCAAGAAATGCAGCCCCACATGTCTCAACAACTCTTGGATTGACTGCAATGGAATTTGGTACATTTATGGTGCACTCATGCAGTGATGATAATACTTTGTGTTGCAAAATATTGCCTCATTTTTTATTTCTTGGCTGACACAGGGACCTCTGCATAAAGGGAAGCACACAACACTCAAGCTTTACATTAAATGAGATTTATTTATAAGGGTCTATATGCACAGCAGGATCAAGAGTGAGTCAACAAGAGGTCAGACTTAGTGAAGGAAACAATGTTTTGTGATTGAGTTTGAAATTAATTTAATCCTTAAGAGTTATAACATGAACTTTGATGAAAATGTTAACCTCGATTTAGCCTTATGTAGCTTCCTACAAAATGCACAAATAATGACATTAAACAATAATGCCTAGAGTGCATTTTATTCATTGGCACCTTTCTTATGCAGAATAATAAAAACTGTCTGCTTTCCAGGTATTTAGCTGCTAGTCTATTCACGGTGCAGGACTCACGGCCGATTGTAGCCCAATCATCTTTCTGCTCGCTTTCTTTAAACCAATCAGCCTTCACTCTGCATCCTTTAAATCCCACTGTTTGTCTTTCATTCTCCCTTGCAGACTCTTTTGTCCAACCCACCTCCACCCAAGCCTCCATGTGATCCCTTAATACCATCAGGGTCTAGACAGTCCTGCCCTAATTCCTATCACTTCTGGGATTTCATTCTGCTGTGATGGGCCATCAGCATCTAACCACCAAACAGCATAATTGAGTTCTGCAGATCAATAATTAATGTTCAATTCCTTCTAATGGCTTCTTTGCTTGGGATCATTGCTCTGCTGCATGATCCAGTCTGGGCCAAGCTTGAACTATTGGACACACAACCTCATATCTGACGCTACAATACTTATTATTGCATTGCAGACTGTAAGAAGCTCAAGTCCTGCAGCTGCAAAACCACCTAAATCATCACACCTCCACCATCATGCTTTACAGTCAATATGAGGTGTTTGTGCCGTGGTTTGGTTTTCGACAAATGTGATGCTGGCTGGACATCTCCACTTTGGTTTTATCTCTCCGAAGGACATTGTTCCACACGTCTCGTGGTTTGTTCAGATGTAGCTTTGTAAACCTAAGCTGTTCTTCTAAGGGAGAACAAGCAAACTGCCAAATCATCTGCTCTTATGGTCACACTAATAATCAAGCAAGTGGAATGATTAGCAGCACCCGGCTGCTCTAATAAAGGTCTATAAATTTTTTCCCCAAGACTATGTATGACCAACACAAATTTTTCTTTGTGCTGTTCAAAACCCACATCTTGACTTTCACTATTTACCAATCAGTATTTGACATTCTAACTTTAACCACTGATTGTTTATTCAGACATCTTCTTGATCCACTCTTAATGGGTCAATAGCATTGTTATTATCACAATATATTTAAAAATCACAAATGCAACATTAAATATGTTGCCACTTTACATTTTAAAATTAAAGAAATATATTTAAATGAGCTGTGGACTAATTTATTAAATTTTTATTTACATTACATAGTTGTCATAAGTGCTGTAGCTGAATGCTTTGTTTGCATGCTCATATTAAACATTAGCATGTGATTATCCCAAAGTTGTATCTAATATGGGTATAGGCTCTGCTTCCCAGAATCTACACCCAGAATATTAAGCTCCAAAGTCACATGACAAGTCAGCAGGAGACCTACAACTGAATTAAGGTCAATGAAGACCTCATGTAACTGGTTTCTATCATGAACCAATAAAAGCAAAACTGATTGCCAAATAGGACAATGTGATATGTGCCAAGTAGCTTCCCATGCTAAATAAAATAATAATTAATAAATTTGAATTCCCTCTCGACATTGGCTTCATTGTTCCTTATACAAGCCAGGAGATTCATTAAGTTTGTAAAGCAGGTGTTTCAGCAACAACAAACATCCTCATCTGAACTCCGAAACAGATGGCACCTGATAGACAGAAGCACAGTGAGCGAAAGAAGGGGGTGGCGGTGGAAAAGTACGAAATGAAAAAGCTATCAAATGAGTCCCAGAAGGGAGTACCCCTCTATGTCCGTACCTCTTTTCTCCCTCTCTTACCCTCAAGGCAAAGCCATCTATCCCTGTACACTTCTGCTGACACGCCATCACTGTGCCAAAAAAAAAAAAAAATACGGCCAGGCTATTTGTGTGTGGGGGCACTGTGATTTGACCTTGGATGCTCTTCTCCGTGTGGCAGTCTGCAAGAAAACAAAGCAGGCATAGCAACACAGAAAATGTGTCGCTGGGTAAAAAAAAAATTGATTAGAGATTAGAAATGCCGAGCAGACTGTGCTGCAGGTTGATTAGCTGTCTGTCTGCAAGACAGACACTTCACATTTTCCCATGTTATATAAATGGGACATAGCAGAAAGGTCGAAGAGGCACATTTACACAAACTGTCTCTGGCTATCCTAAGCAAATGAGCACAGTGTGACATGAAGGAGGAAGTATTCGTGAGATGGATGGGCAGTGACAAAGGCTTTGAGGAGAAGAGACTGACAGTGCTGGAAATATAAGACTAAGAAGGAGCCAGGAGAACAAAGACAGAGGGAAGGGCAAGACAGAAGGATAAAAAGAATAAAAGTGCGCAAAAGAGAGTAGGAGGGAATCAAAGTGTGCTGGTGGTGACGCTCTGCATATGAATCACCAACTGCACAGGCCTCGAATATGACAGATGATGACGTGCAACACGGGAGACTCTGAGTGGAGGATGCAAAAGAAAGAGAGAAGGAAAGGGAGAACACGATAGGTGACTAAATAAATCTTTGAAAATGATTAGAAGCAGAAAATCAAAAACGACAAGACTGATCCTCCCATTAAGGGCCTGAACTCCAACGCCCACCGCTCGATCTACGACCTTGTTCCAATGCAGCTCTGGCACTAGCCATAATAAGTTGGTAACACTGTGTCAAACTTTGGCAGGTGTTCTAGGGCCTGAAGGTACACATTTACAGAATAAATATCTTAGATGCAACCACTTAGCCCCTCAGGCAGTATTTCATGCTTCACCGGATCAGACAGCAGGCTCAGTTCACTCGTAAATCTGTTGATTTCATAAAGAAAAACTAGTTCTGTATTGAAATTCTGCCCAGTTTAACTCAATTTACATATAACACACAATCACAAAGATTAGTCTTAATGGTGGACAAATTAAGATATTCCAACCATCACACTAATAAATTAGTGAACCTTTGTAGGTGATTGTCTGTTCATCTGGACAACTGGTTATTCAAACTACTTTAAACTTGCTGGTTCTATTGTTAGGGACATGACTAAGTGCATTATTGAGTGTCAGGTTGTTTGCACGATGGGTGGTCTTATTTTAGAGGGCCCTCTGTCTAATGTGCTAGGAAGTAGTTGTATTAAAGCGACAGTTGAGTGTACTGTATGATGTAGTCATCTGAGTCACAGTTTAGACCAGGCTTGGCCAACTCCAGACCTCGAGGGCCGGCATCCTGCAGGTTTTAGATCTCCCCCTGGGTCAACACACCTGAATCAAACGATTAGTTCATTACCAGGCATCTGGAGAACTTCAAGACATGTTGAGGAGGTAATTTAGCCATTTAAATCAGCTGTGTTGGATCAAGGACACATCTAAAACCTGCAGGACACCGGCCCTCTAGGCCTGGGTTTGGACACCACCCATTTAGACAGTAGGCTGGATTTGGCATAACGTCATCATTTTCCATGACTTAAAAAGGATGTCACCAGTTCATACAAGAAATTTTTAAAACCTGATAAAGAAATCTCCACTGGGTGACATCCACCTTTGCTAATGCTAACAAGTGGGCAATGTGCTAGTATTTCAAATAGCTGTATACACACCGTGTCTTGTAAGGCCTCCGTCACATGGGCCTAGAGACCCCGGGAAATCTCTGGTTGCCAGCAAAAATGTGTACTCCCCACCCAGTTGATGGCTAGTCTCGAAGAGAGCACTACACCAAAAACCTGCCTATGGCTACTATGGTTACCAGCAGATTGCCGCAGCTGGCTGTAGTTTGCAAGGAAGGAGCCGATTTGCAACCATTAATCAACTACTGGCTAGGTGGGAGGTTTTCGTGCAGCAAATACCTCTTTCACCTAGCAACTTCTGGCAACCACTCACCAAGTGCTTGGGGAATACACATTTTTAGCTAGCAACCAGTGGTTTCCGGAAGGTTGCTGACCGGTCTATATTTTTCACAGAAAGAGTTTTAAAGAAATTCAATAATAATATATATGCTTGTAACTACAGTGGAATTATTTAGAAAACACTGAAATGTTCACAAACTACTTGTGTAACCTAAATGGAGAACTTAAAGTGCCACTGTAAATTGTGTTCTGTTAAATATGCGCCTTATTTTCATAGTTTTGTCTATCATTTTTGCTAAATGAATGAAGGCGAACAATTAAGCTAATAGGGCTTCACTAGTTTTGTTTTTTCTTCCAGATGCCTCAAAAATATGTGTTTTATCTAACTGAACTTTTTTTAACGGTAGGAAAAAAATACTTGGTTTGACTAAAACGAGGTCTGACACCTGCGCACCACCAGGAAATGCTGGATTACACCAGACTTTTTGGCATATTTCTACATTCTCGTGTCAGTTAAGTCGGTGAGCATATTCATAACAAACATCAAAAGTATGAAAAAAGCAACATTGTTAGAAACTGGAAACAACCTTTAACAATCAAATGTTAATTAGCGTTCCGAGACAATCCCTCAACTAGTTCTCACTGGGGATACGCAGGAAAAAAGGTGAGCATATTTATTCCTCAGTCCACTGAGATCCAGAGAAGAGCAAAAGTAAAGGGAGAGAAAGACAGCAATTAAGCACTTCTCCCACTAGACTGCTATGTGACGGCGTGGGTGGAGTTCACTAGAGGTGACACTGCAACACAGCAACATCAACACTAGCTACAGGTAACACTGTGTACACTCTGCTGGCATGCCAGGAGTCAAAGGTGATTCGGCAATATAAAGTGGTGTGGTTAATTGTTTATTAGCAAACTTTAAGGGAAACCAACACTATTCATCTTGATAGCATACAGCAACCTTAGGTCACAGTAAATAGAATGTGTTTCTGCAGTTGTGTAACAGGTTATACTCTAGATAGCTTTATTTACTTGAGTCATCCTAATGTTGTTGATAATATTTTAAAATTCACAATATTTTGTCATCACACAGAACAGTGCAAAGTCTTGAGCATTCCCTCATTTCTTTATATTTTGTTAGAAAAACGGGACATAGATGCTGTGGTTTATTGAGACGTGTGTGCACAGAAAAATGCAAATAGGAGTTTGTAAAATTGTAACGAGATTGAAAGTTGAAAATACTTGGTGTGACCAATTTTATTGTTCAACACTGCCTAAACTCAAGCTTTCTCGTAGCTTTCTCTCAAATCTTTTCTCTGGATGTCAACCGCCTTTTGTTCCATTCTTTGTCAAGATGATCCCACACTGCTTCAGTAATGTTGAGGTCCGGGCTCTTGGGATGCCAGCACATGACTGATAGTGCTCCATTGTGTGTTTTTCTATCCAGTTATGTTTTTACTGCACTGGCAGTGTGTTTGAGGTTATTGTCATGTCAAAGAAAGAAGCTCTTGCCAGTCAGATTCTTTCCAGATGTTATCTTAGGTTTCTCAAAATCTGACGGTACTTTTCTGCGCTCATAATTCTATTAATTTTGGTGAGATCTCCAGCAACCCTGGCTGAAATGCAGCCCTAAACCATGACAGAGCCTCCACCATGTTTGACAGATGGCATTTATAAAGTAATGTCAAGTGTTTGGTGGATTTATTTTTCCTGTTTCTTAGGGCTATGACTGTCAGATATCGTTTATTTGCTGTAGATTGTTTTTTTTAGTCCAGCTGCTTCTTCTTTTGTCCTCCACTTGTTCAAGTTCCTCAAACTTTTTAAGGACAAACTGCACACCATGCATGCCATGATGTATCAAGCATTTAACTAACAGCTCTTTGGGAATCATCCTGTTACTGCATGTCCGTAAAACTGTGTTAACTTTAGAATTTTTCATAGATTCAACTAAAGAAATGCAAATAATGTTTGAAAAGCTGCTGCTACATAAAGTAAAAAATACAATTTCAAATTCGTTTGTTGTTGTTTCCACAGGTGCACAGTATGACTGTGCAATGACAAGTTGTCTTATCTTGTTAACTTCATATGCTTTAATGATTAATAGATAATTATTATCTATTAAATGTCTAAACAAACAATAAAAATTGGACTGAAAATGAGGGAAAAAACAGCCAATGTCCAAAGAAAAACTGGGAATGCCCAAAGATCTAATTCTCAAGAGCACTTTAAGACATTAAAACAAAAGTCTGGCTCCCTGCAAGCAAAATATGAAGACAAACAATGTTGTTCAGAATATGTAATATGTGCCATTTCTTATTTTAGCCAAAATAACAGTCGTATCATTGTCTAAGTGAGTAATCAAGAGAGACAGAAAGGAACAGGGAATCATTACTTTGACTTTTTCCAGAGACTGCAAAATTACAATTGCTGACAGTCACAAATGAAATAATTAATCAAATAATACATAATAGAAAGAGAAAGAAACTAATATAAGCAATATTTTCAAATAATATCTGCTTCATCCGAACAGAAAAAATAAAGAAAATTGACATGCTGACTACTTTGGGAGATGATTTTTTAGTTTTTTTTTTCTGTTTTACTGGTCCCAAGGTTTTCACAGAGGTGAGTCAATATTGCGTTGTGATAACCTTGAAAAAAAATGAATCCAATTTCAATCTCTACTTAAATTCAGGACAGACTGATGTAACTGATGTAGCACACTTTTTTCATAACTGATTATCAATTTAGAAAAACTGCTTTGAGTTATAGGTAAAATGGCTTTAAACCACTTAGACATAAATTAGGTAAGTAGATATGAATGGACAGCAGGCAGTCAGCTACATTAGCTTAGTTTAGAACAAAGACTTGACACATGGGCACTCTGCTAGCCCAGCTTGAAAGCTTCAATGACGAAAATACTTCTGAAAAAGCTACAGCATACACCTGAGTATTAGCCCTGCATAAATCTCAGATTACAGTGCAACCTAACTTCTTAAACGTTAAGTTATTTTGCTCTTGTCTGATATATTTTATAAGCTAAGCCAGCAAGACTGTATTGACGTTCACTAATCTCTCAGTAACAAAGCAGATAGAGTATAGTGTAGTACGCAGAGTATTTCCCAGGACTAAAAACATGTATATGTTGGCTCACGAGCTGTACAGTAGAAACTTTTCACTCTTAGAAACTTAAGGTCAGTCAAAATCTTTTTTTTAATCACATTCACACACATGAATGTTCAGGCAGAATTACATATTTTGTTTTTATTCACAGTCCACAATTCAATCTGACCCTATTGTAAAGACATAGAGGCAGTCTATCCTGCCTGTCTATTAACCAGCAGCTCCAGCTTTAAGCCGCTTTGTCAACAAGTCTTCACATTGTTGAAGTGTCTTTGGTGCAGGTTGTAGTTACAAATGCACCACTGTCACCCAGCTGATCTCAACATCAATTCTAAAGGTTGACATATAATATATCCACCTGCTATATAATATAATGCTACAGTACCGCACAAAGACCACACTTGCATACCAAAGAGTAAAAACCAGCATTTCACACTGTGATAGTTTCAAATAGAGTAGATGGGCACCTGGAAAATTCCCTATTTCCTGCACCAAATTTGTATTAGTAAATTCCTCTCTGTTTAAGTCTAACTAAGTCTAGGTCTAACTAAGTCTAAGTCTAACTAACTACAACCTTACAGCTTCCATAGAAATTTAGAGGGTAAGTAGCAGCCGGGTACTGCTAATCAAATAATCTTGATTAACCGATCGTGGCCGAGTGTGAGCACATCTGTAAAGCCAAAGTTCTGACTGTAGCATTCTGATGTCTTAACACAATTCCCAGCAGTGGATGTCCCAGCAAATTCACCCAAAAGTAAGGCTGCACAGAAACTACAAAAAACCCAAGAGCTATATCTCAAACTCTACAATCCTTAGTTATCATGTTAAATGTTAAACTTCATGACAGTACAGTTAAAAAAAAGTGTGGCTTGTTAGGAAGGTGAAGAACTCACAAGACTTCTGGAACAACATCCTTTGGATAGATAAGAGCAAAGTGGAGATGTTTGGCCATAATGAACAGCACCGTATACAACACCTCATACCAACTATCAAACACGGTGGTGGAGGTGTGATGATTTGGGCTTGTTTTGCAGCCACAGGACCTCGAAACCTTGCAGTCATTGAGTTGACCATGATCTCCTCTGTATACCAAAGTATTCTCCAGTCAAATGTGAGGCCATCTCTCCAACAGCTAAACCTCACTGAAGTGAAGCAAAGTTGTAAAATGTGTCAAAACTTAACCACAATGATGCGAGAGACTGATAAAGAAATAAAGACTATGCAAGTTATTGCTGCTAAAGGTGGCTCTACAAGCTACTGAATCATGGGTAGATTTTCACAGCATTGCACAAATCTTCTAATTCTGCTGCCTTTTAACTGGAGAGTTATTGCCTTTTATTCTACAGCAAATCATTATGACTAAAAATGAGTAAAATTCCAGCATTTAACATATGTGGTTTATTGATGATTGTCATGATTGATTTTTATTACGTTTCATGATATCACTTTGACAGCTCCTTTAGCCAGAGTCCAATCTTCAAATAATAGTTTCACAAAAGTGCATATCATAGTGTCAGATAATCCCCATCAATCAGATACGTGCAAACAGTATAGGACAAACACATAGCATATACACATTAAATAAGTAAGTATGCACATGACGTTTGTGTAACACTTTAATGTTAAGATTCCAACTGTGACTTATGTTTAATTGATTTGACTAATTAAACTGCTTTGGAACTATTTTACCTCACCATTATATTGTATTATACTTTCATTATATTGTAAGTAGAGGTCTATTCCTACCTTATGAGGTATTTCATTTTCTTGCTGTAGTGTTTTTTTCTCTCCCCAGGACAGCATCTAATATGAGAGCACCTGCTACCAGAGATGAAGGTGGGAGAGAGGCCATTTGATTTATGTCTTGGTTGTTAAAAAAAAAGGGTTCTGCAGTGTTTGGGTCTCTTTCCTACAGTAAAAGTTTCAAATTGCTACCATGGAGAGAGTTTTATTTTTATCCGAAATTTCATCTCATCAGCTCTCAAGCACAATTATGGAGTCAGATTCCAGTATTGTAGCTAATATTAGGACTATTTAAAATTCAATTTCCGGGCTCATATATTTTCAAAAAGAGCATTGCGATCACATCGTTTCTCCACACTGTAATCCTGGCAGCCCAAAGAGTCATACTAAAGCCACTTTTGAAGTAGAGACTTTTTCTTCTGGGAAGGTGAATGTGTAGTGTAAACCTCTTCCACATAAATTACCCTGAAGAAACATAAAACAGAGAATGTAAGAGCCTTTCTTGCTTAGATGCCTTACCTCAATTTAAAGGAAAAAATAGGAAGTGTTACAAGTCAAAATTGAAGCCAATTTGGTTTTTTAGAGCTATCACTGAACATAGTGAAGCAAATAGCCCCTGGCAGATCATTTAGAGCTACATTCTCCTTCCATGTCTGAAGATGTCACTTTATTATCATTGCTGCCATTTTCCTCTCAAAATAGTTGAAGGCTGACTTATACAAAAAAGGAACAGCATAAAAAAGTCTGTTCTCAAAATTTCAGAAACATTAAGGTGTTCTGAGGGTAAAACAATCATATGTAGATATAACTACATTTAACTACGTTTGTATTACACTGGATGCAACTATAAAGTCTCCATGAGGCTCTCACATTGACAGATACAAGCACTTCCTGATGGCTGCAGCCAAAAAAACACTACTACATCACAAAAAGTGCTCAGAAACTGCTTGAGGAACACAACACAAAGCCCAAGGCGCTGACCTGGCCTTAACTCCCCAGATCCCAATCCAATTTAAAATGGGAAAGATGTGGCTCAAAAAGCCAGATTCAGCCATACAGAGGACCCAAAGCATCCGCTACCACAAACCACAGGACACCTCCAGGCATTCTGTCCATGCCCTGATGGATAAGAGCTGTTCTGGTGGTATATGGTGGACCTCCACAATAATAGGCAGGCAGCTTTAATATTGTAGCTTATCAGTATTTATGGTCTTCCTCAAACTTAAGACCTCTACCAGAGATCTGGGATGTATGTCCAATTCTAGGAGTGGACTCAGACTGAGCTGTAACCTGAATATGCTAGAAACAGGTTTAGAGGTCACAGGCCTTAATGTTCCTATTAAGACTGGGACCACTTTCATCTTCACCTTCCATATCTGTTTAACTTGTCCCTTTAGGCAGTGACACCTTTCATATTTTCTCATGCTCCTTCATCCTGACATTACAGTCAGCTGGTATTGCCATATCAATCGCAACTGCTGTCTTATGCTCCTTGTCAACCATCACCATATCTGGTTGGCTCGCCACCAGCTCTGAAATCTTACCTTCATTGTTCTTTTGTAGGTATGTCACAGTGCGACTCCTTTTTCCGAGTACGCTGTCCTGACTCACATCCTTTACATTGCTGCACTGTGTAGATGGTCTCATGACCCCGTTTGCACAGCCTGTAAAGTGAGACCCTTCTGCTTAGGGCTTTTTCTCTCGCTGTCCTGATCAGAAACTCCATGATGTCCTTCAGGCTGGACTTTTTAAGTTCCTGGTAGGATTTCTTGAGGTCAGCCAGTTCCTCTATACGCCAATGATAGATCCAATGAACGGGCTTGGTCTTTTACAATATATCATCTTCATCCTCATCATTCTCTGCTTTTTGTTGCCTGAGGCACTCTCTTGGCAGTTCGTCCCTGGTGCCCGTCTTCTTGATGTATTTATGGATTCTCTGTATTTCATCTTGGGCAGTATCCCCCTCTCTCTTTCATTGTTTGCCTACTCTTAGGGTGCTGGACTTTGCGTGAAGTGTTGATATTATTTCTAACATTTAACTGGCTTCACAGCACCTGTGTTATCCTTTGGAGGTATTTTGGTGCGACTGAGCTGACTTTTCTTTAGTCCTGGATACAGGCCTGTGAAACAGTCAGGCATGTATCCATGTCTGCTATGCTGCCTTCTGTTAATTCTTGATTTCTATCGCGCTACACCAATGTGACTATTAAATGACCATTAAACTGACAATATAGGATAAAATGTATAGATATATGTTTATATAGACACACACACACACAAATATACTCTGCTACCAGAAAACAAAAGAGCCTACGTAGGTGTAGAACTAGTCTTATTTAATAATTATTTCACTTTTCCTCCTCAACTGTGTAAAAAACTGTTCTCAACACCAAAATGTGTTAGTAAATCTACTTTAACATAACTTAAGGTGATAATTAGAGTTCCCACATTAAAAGTGAAAATAAGAACCGAGCCTACAATCAGAGGCTTAGAGAGCAACTGTGAAACATCTGTTCTCACAACACTCAGGCTCACTTCATCTAAAGCCTCCCTTATGCACAATAAGGTTCATGCTTAAAGGGTGCACTAAAAACAACTGAGCGTAGTTTGCACAACTCGTATGGTTTATTCGTATCACACAAAGCATGTAAACACAATTGCTGGATGTTCAGCATACTGAACATGTCCAGTTCCAATAGTCAAAGTCATCAACTTAAAGTTACAAAGTTAAAGATACAACAGGAAAAAGGTCAAAATCTCCATCTAGAAAACGGCTAGTCAATAACCTCATTCTCAAAATATAACCCCACTTCTTCCCAACATACTTTCTCTTTCTGTCTTAAAATGCACATTACCAGCAATGTGCAGTGGGTTAAGTAAATTACTATAAATAACCCGCTGTACATTATCTTTAAATGTTGACCTATTAGATGCTATTATTAACAGTCATCAGCATCAAAGGTTTTTAATCAATATTAACTTAAAGCCGATAGAGACTTTAAATGCATGTTTGTAACTTGTAGATCAACAGCAGCACCTTCAGTCAAAGACTGATAACACCAAAGTCTGAGCGCTTCAGAAGGTCCTTTATACCAGCTGCTCTAAGACTGTTCAGTGCACAGTAATAGTAAAAATAATGATTGTATCCATGTTTGCACATGTTAGTTTTTGCGTATTTTATTCATTTATGTATTTTTAACTATATTAGGAATTCATATTGTCTCTATCGTCTATATTGAAGCTGTGACAATTTAATTTCCTGCAAATTATTAATAAAGGATCTAACACGTATAATAAGAGTCACAAAGGTTATAGTAAAGGTTTGGACACAGTATATTTTCACCATATTACCTTTGGTTTAACTGTGAAATGAAATAACACCATAATGATAACTACTCTTCTTTAATATAACTCTACTTTCTATAATTTGATTTAATCATCTGACATTTAAAATAATGCAGTTTTCAAATGGACGATTTACAATTTCCATTACCAGTTTTGTGTCTGTGTATTTGAACAACATAACGTGTTTTTTCAGGGTGAAACGCTAAGATGTGTTTCCTCTAGCTGTTAAATAGCCCTCTCACTTACAAGTATCTCAACTGTAGATCCGTTTCAATAATTCAGCCCAATTCATACCAGGCCTTTCCCGTTCTCAACACACATTAAATGGGTCATGTGGACGAAAGTCTCAACCCCATTTCTGAACAGGAATTGCTCAAGGTAACAAGGCCAGAAGGTCAGAACTATCAAAGCAAATACAAAGTCTTCAGTAATTTCAGCCCTAAATGTCTAAGAGTGTCAAGAAGAAGCTTCTTTTCACAGTTGGTGCACTGGTTTCTCTTTTTTCCAGTTGAAGTCTGTCTCAAAACAATTTTCTGATGCCCATTTGAACATTGCAACATGCTTTGCATTGTAATGCAGGTGAAGAGGAGGTCACTTGTCATGTATTAAAGTATGTGACAGGAGACAAACCCCAGAGGCTTGTTTCTGTGTACTCTCTACAGTCACATGTAAAACTAGTGTTACGACTGTTGTCGTACTGTTGTCTCATATGATAATCTGAGTGTGCAGGTGACTCTCCGTGATTGGTGGATCCAAGGGACGGATTGATTGGCTAACGACCTGGAGATGGCTTATATGATGACACCGTCATGGACGACCAGTCATTCATCCTCGGCTTACCTCAACCGGCAGACTTTATGTTACCTGTCTGGCGCTGTTTCTTTATACAGGAGCTTGTAGGAGTGGACTGCCTTTTTATTTGATTACCATTTTCTCATGTTTTTGTTAGTTAGGGAGATAAGTCATTGTCATTTGGTTTGATTCTTTTTGTAGGTAAGTTTGGTACATCCTTTAGAGAGGCTCCTTTTGTTTGTTGCTTTGGCGTTAGGTCCACCCCAAAGTCCACTCCTGTCCTTTGTTAAAATTCACTCACTGTAAATAAGTCACCATCAAATTGTACTTGTGTGATGTGCTGCTTGGGGTCAGACGGGGATGGATCACCCTAATGTTATGGTCTGGCCACCCCTAGACAGGCCATGACACTAGCCACACCCCATGGTTCAAAAGCTTGTAGAAGCACCCTTAGCAGCAATAGATTTTGCATGACTTTACCAGTCTGTCACATCATTGTGGCTTTTTGGCTAACTTTTCTTCACAATGTTGCTTCAGTTCATGGAAGTTTACACGAGTTTGTTCATGTTCAGCTCTCTTGAGATCCCACCGCAGCATTTCCATCAGGTTGAGGTCTTGACTTTGACGGTTCCATTGTGGCACCTTGATTCTTTTCTTTTTTAGCTATTGTGTTGTAGATGTGCTGCTGGGCTTGGGCCAAGTTTTAGCTATCAGACAGTTGAATCTAGAATACTTTATTACTCAGTGGAGTGAATGGTCGCCTCAGGGACTGTAAGGTGCACAGATCCTGTGGTTGCAAAACAAGCCCAAATCATCACACCTCCAACCCCATGCTTGATGGCTAGCATGAGGTGTTGGCTGGTGCTGGTATGATGTTTTCGATTTTCACCAAACATAATGTTGTGTATGATAGACAAACACATCGACTTTGTTCTCATCTGTCCAGGGGACATTGTTCCATAAGTCTTGTTTGCTTAGATGTAACTTTACAAATCTAAGTACATGTTCTTTTTAAAGAGACGAGGCTTTCTCCTGACAACCCTTCAGACCAACAAACTGTTAAAACGTCTGCTTTTATAGAGCTGTGCACACTTACTGCTAATCAGTTAATCAAGTGCACTGGATTAACAGCAATTAGGATTAGCAGTAATTCCTACAGAGGGAGTTAGGGTGTACTTAGTTTTTCATCTTTATGGCTCTTTTTACTATCTGTCCTTAGCAGCTCAGCTGGGGAAATTCTACTAAAAGGCAAACCATTAAAGTCTTAGATTTGTCCAAGGACTGGATTTAATCTTCCATTTAAAATAAAAAATGCATTATAAATTGAACTTTTAAATATCACTTTGAATAGGAAAAAAAAAGATGGACTTAAAAATGTGTTAATTTGTGTATAACCACTAGAACGACTATCGACTATCAGAAACAACAGAGTTTTCCACAAACCCCAAAACAGAAACCTTGGACTCGAAACTTGAAACAGTCCAAGTGTGAGCTGTAGGATTCATGTGTAACACTGGAAATATCATATTTTTGTGGAGCTAGTGAGAGACAGCCATTTCTCAAGCAAGCTGCAACCCTAAGTCGAAACAACTCATTGTAATGCATCATCCGAAAGAAAAATATTTGTGTAGGATGGAAATTACATTTTCACTGGAGTTCTTACAGTCACTGAATTGGATCATATTAGATTTGATTAGATAAGATAAACTCAGTTGATCTTGCTAGGAGGTTCAGGTTGCCACAGCAGGAACTGCAAATGAGACACAGCTTTAGAATGACTGGAAGATAAACACTGCTTTACAGAGAGATTGTAATTTTTATACACCAAGACACTTTGTTGTCTCTCTTTTGGGTTTTATTGATTCTTATGTAATGCTTAATCCTATCCTGGGTCTCCCTGTTAAATGTATTAAAGTTTTCATTGTGAGTTTTAGTTTAAATCATAGTTTCCAGTCCTGCAGAGAATAACTGCACTTTTCTCATAGGGGTGCCAATACATACGCCAGGAGGGATTTCACTGTTCTGCCTACTTATCAGCTACTTTAAATTTACAATAAAAAAGAACCAGTAGGGGGGCTAAACCATTCCTTGGGAAGCTCTTTCTCACACTTGAATATTTGCAGTACAAACTAAACAGCTGGGGAAAAACTAATTTTCCAATAAGTTCTTCTGCTTTATCTCAAACTGTGACATATTTATGTGCTGTTCAGTGCTAAGGCTGTGGTTCTCCAAATTAAAAGAATGTGAGGTTGTCTAACTAACAATGGAGTATCCACAGGAATGTGACACACTAACAAAAACTAGGTAAATAAATGCTGACTTTAAATATTTTAATTAATGTAAAATTTCCATGTAATTTTGTTAGACAGGCACAATGTAAAATGTTACATGTAATAGAATATGGTCAAGTTAAATTTACTTGATGGGTGTAGACTCAATTTATAAAAAGCAACATTACCAGCCTTAACAATTAAGTATTTGAATAAATAAACCTTTGATTTTATATATTTCTGTTCTGTTTTACTCAAAATTATTGCTTCATGTTTACTGAGGTTTGGATAACAACTTACTATTTTGTTAGCGTTTGCCTGAAATATCCTGAAATCTGAAAACACTGCACCGCCCTGTGTATTTATAGGTCTGCTCGGTTTGCTATGTTTTGGTAGCAACTCTTCATGTTTTTGAGCGTTATGCACTCTGATGTAAGTTCAATGCCAGTGCAACAGCAAGCACAGCTTGCAAAGCAATCACAAAGCAAAACATATCATACATGTTATATGTTATTGTATCATATAACGATAATGATATCATAAAGGAGATTCACTTCACTTCAGTCTGCTCTCAGTAAAACAGGAAGTCCTGTTTTTTTAAGCTGGACTTAACCAAAAGTCTCCAAGAAGTTGATCCTGACTTTTAAAGACGACCAGCCCACACACGCGCCACTCATCGTCCAGTTCGCTGGCCATAGATTGGCAACTTGAAGCCTGACGAGATGTGACACTTTTATGACCCCACCAGACACACTCGGTCCTGCTGCCAGCTCACAGGTTTATGGACCTACAGAAAACTCTTGCTACTTCAGATGGCCACCCCTGCTGTGGACTGGGCAGAATCACCAAGTGTGTTCAGATGCTTACAGGAAGAGACCAGCATCCTGGCAGCCAAAGTCTTTGTTGCATCACAATTGAGCGAGCGAGGCGGTGATTCAACAAGATAATAAGTTGGCTTTTTTTTTTCTCAGCATGGCTTCTAGGATTCAGAAGACTACATCTTCTCCAAACTTACAGAAATATCTTCAAACAGATATATTTATTTTAATGTGTGCTTTTGGCCATCTGACGAAACCAAACTCAACATCCTGAACAAAGCAAAGGAAGACAACCTTTTAGGTTTGTTTTGGTCTGCTCTTCTGGGATAAAATAGCCTTATTTAATATCTGCTAAAAGCTCGGGGTATATTCATCAGATACTTGCTGAGTTTGTTTTCGTGTTCGTTGATAATGGATGAACGGTGTACAGTTTTTAGAGCTTTTTAGTGAAAATAGCTGTATGGTTATATCAGCTGAGAGACTGGCCCCGAAAACTGTAAAGATGAAAACCCAAAACAAGCTAAAGGAATATAACACGTCCTATAACTGAAGGGAGTAACACCCAAACATCTTCAAATACTGTTCTGATGCACACAGCTGGTATCAGGTTGAACACCTTTTCCCCTTCAGAGCTGCTTCTAATGCTTCACGGCACAGATTCAACAAGGTGCTGGAGATTGTGGTCCATATTGACTTGATAGTATCACACAGTTGCTGCACAGTTGCATCCATGATGAGAATCTCCTGTTCCTCCACATCACAAAGGTGCTCTACTGATTTCAGATCTGGTGACTGTGGAGGTCATTTGAGTACACTGAACTCATTGTCATGTTCAAGCAACCAGTTTGAGATTATCTGAGCTTTTGTGACATGGCTTTTCATGGTGTTTAAACAATGCTCAGTTGGTACTAAGGGGCCCAAAGTGTGCAAAGAAAATATCCCCTAACCCTTACACCACTATCACCAGTCTGAATACATGTATCCAATAAAAAGTGGGCCTCGTTGTGTTGTCTGTCATCCAGCGTTGTTAAGACTGTGCAAACTATAGCCACAGTGTCCTGAGTGTCATCTGCTGCTGCTGGTTCCCACTTGCTACAAGGTACTGTGCATTCAGAGATGCTATTCTGCACACCGTAGTTGTAACCAGTGGTTATTTGAGCGACTGTTGCCTTCCTGCGAACTCAAAACATTCTCCTTTGGCCTCTGAAGTCAACAAGGCATTTTCTCCAGGACGTTTTCCCTTCAGACCAATCCCTATAAACTCTAGAGATGGTTTTGTGGGAAAATCCCAGTAGATCTGCAGTTTCTGAGATACTCAAACCAGCTCATCTGGTTTGAGTATTATGCCACGTTCAAACTGGCTGGTGATTGTATATAAAAATGAGTTCTTCAGCTGTCTGCTTAAAGATATAAGCTTTAAAATTCTATCATCTCTGACACTGCATAATGCAAATCTTTAAGCAGACGAGAGCAATCCTTCTGCCTCCGTAGTTATTGACAGTTGAACAAACGTGACCTTTTGAAGTTAATTAACCGCATGAGCAGCTCCCTAAGAGTGATGTTAAATTTCATGCTTTAATGTAACAACAGCGTCTGTGGCACATCTATCATCATTTAAAAGCTAAGGGTCTGACGAAGTGCTCGTGCTCCAAGGCATGGACCTGCTTATGCAGCTGTGGCAGCACAAGCACATTTTAACAAGATCCCAATTAGGGTTAGCCACGACTTTTGCCTTTCTGCCCCCTTTATAAGCCGGGACAAACAAGGTTTTCATGTAGTTTGTGGTGTGGTTTTTGTTTCTTCAGTGTATCTGCTAGAAAAGCAACAGGCTGCCATGCTTCATGTTAAAGACCGGTACCGTGAATGACTGGCAAATGATTTGCAGCAAAAACGCTTTCTGAAATTAGCTTTTCTGTTTCTAGCATCTCGCTGATGTCCACTGGCAGATGGCAAATAGTTTACTGTCTAAAAAAGCCCACTGGTCCTGTCAAACCCAATTTGCAACTAGACAATATTTGTGCTAAGACGCTATGAAATCTACTTCATAAATCTATATGGCTCTTCATTTCCATGTTACGCTCAGCAGACACATCTAGGACTCCACACCACCCGCATTGCCATGGTTTAGATCCAATTTAAAACAGCTCCCTCTAGGCTATCCTAGTGAATTCCCTTTCTTCACTGGAAGAACCCGGCGCACTGTTAAGGCCATGTGATGTTCTGCAGACAGTTGGAAGTGTCACTTGTGCTGCGTTATCCCTCTCTCTTCTCTGTCAAAGCTGAACAACAGTGGCAGGCATGACTCACTGAAGAGCTGTACTTTCTAATGACACAAGAGCGGAGGCTGAGTCAATCTGACCTGACAGTCTTGCATAAATCACGGCCCTTCGATTTAAGTTGCTTTGAGGAGTGTCAACAAATCCACAGGAGGAATATTAGGCTCTGCTGTAGGTAGGGACTCCGCCTCTGAGAACTCATTATGGGGTGTCTCCCTTCATGCTGTGCCAGGCTGTGTTGACTGAATTGCCAGGCTTATTTTGGATTCGCTGGCAGAAGCTCGCGTTTTAAATTCCCGACTTGTGATAAGGCCTCCGACAGCACCCTAAAGACCATTTCAGGGGGAAATACGTGGATTTTTTAATGGCTAAATTTCAGGAGGTAAACTTTAGTACAGTACTTTGAATGTGATGTAATATAAAAAGAGGAACCTCAGGTCTGGAGAGAGGGGCTTGGGAGTGTAGCAATAAAGGCCATTAAACGATAATGCAGCAAGAATAAGTTCTCTTTGTAAGCTTTTATTCGTTTTGTTTAGTCTTCAGAGAAACTGATGAGAAGGCAATGTGGAGAGTGCTACTACACAGCATTTAGCTTCCAATCTCACAGTTAATCATTCCACTTGAAAGTGTTTCACAACAAAAGACTGTTTTCTTTTCTCTCCTACTTTGAAATCAAAGTAATTATATATTTTTTTCTCCCATGGACAAACAAGAAAGGCCTTCAAGCCCTAGTTTGCACAAGCGATTCACACCATCATGAGGCAAGGCGGCGACGATGCAGAGGTCTCAGGAAAAAAAGAAAGAAAAGAGGGCCCACATTTACAAAGACGAAAGCAGAAATCTCAGCTGGCACCTTCCAATACAGATGAGACTCACTTTTAATAACAAGCTCTGAATGCAACATACGAGCGTGACCAAATCCAGTTTATACAGTTTAGTCTCAATGGGGTCGTCTCATCAACTGCTATCATCTCCCTACACAAACCCCACCCAAGCACCAACTGAATCCCATCCATTTAAATAATGCACAGCTATTAGTCATATTAAAGACAGGCAACATTTCAGCACAGCAAACTTTTATGGCTTCGGGCACTTATCTTCGATATTGGCCGCCACTCAAGAAAGGATGGAGCAATTTAATCAAATGTGAGAGATCTGAACACCAGGGAGGGCGTTTGTAAGACGGTTTCAACCGACGATCAAGAAGCGGGAAAGAGAAGTGTGTTATTCTGCTCCATTATTGGAGAGGAATTGTAGCTTTGCTACTTTGCTACTTGAGGGCATGGGAGGGAGAGTTATAGAAAGCTGTTGGTTTATGTGTCTGTCAATGTCATGTCTTTTCAGGATCACGGTTCAAGGCAAACAGCAAGGATAAAGAGGAGCAGGGAGGGGAACTGGTACATTGGAGAGAGGGTGCTGGTAGGTCAACTGAGTTGATGCAAGTAGATATTGTGCTCTTCGGTGGTTTAAAGGATGAAAAATAACAGAATGTATGATGCCAATAGGCCAGGGAGAGCATACTATGGGTTTCTGTGCAAAAGGCTGAGGGTGTGAGACTGAGAGAAATAGGCTAACTTGATAAATGTGCAAAGAATTGGAGTCAAAATATGAGCAAAAATAATCCGTCCCCTCTTTCTTTTGGCTGTGAGAGCAGAAATTATTTTACTGGTACTGATAATTTTGGCACTGAGGTGAGTGGGTCACATTTCAATGTTAGCAGATGATATATATTTAATGAGAATAGTTAAAAGATATAACATAAATTTGATGGCTACATATGATACACTACAGGTCGCAGGCTGATGTCTGTCAAAGACGCATAAAATAATGATCTTTAATTGGAGATGAGCGCTAGTTACACCCAATATTGTAAGTACAACATGGAACATTTATTTTATTTCAGCAAAGCGAAAGTCGACGTTAGGCATAACAAACACGACAGGTTAGATTTGCATTTCAAAATGTAAGTTTCAGTTTTAAAATTTTAATAAGAAAACTAACTAATGCTGTGACTTGAGGATCCAGCAAGTAAAATGACCTAAATTAAAGAAAAAAAGGTTTTAACATTCCCATCTTAACTTAGCTAACTATGCTAGTAGCATTAGGGGCTTCCATGAAGTGGATGATCTTATTTATTAATTAATTTAAAAATTTTTATGTTATTTTAGCTGCAGCAAACAATATAATCAGTTAAGCCGAGTGATCTTAGAATTACTAAAAGGCAACTAGAGATTAATTTGAAGAAATACACACATTTTTCATTTGTTCCTTCAACCTTTGCTGTTTTATGCAACTAAAAAATTATACCATCCATACAGCCTTTGGGTGTTATGTGACTGATAATCGCCTATGCCATAAACTCCCATGGCTTGTTTCACATATGTCTTTTGGTCATTTAGGCTCTTTTGGATCTCCAGTGGTAAAGCTCAATAAATAATATAGGAGCCACCTTCCCATCCCTTTAGCGTGAAATTAAACCATTTTTCAAGCAGTGTGAAATATCGTTATGTAAAACTATCATGTAATGTAAAAACCCTGAGACGAATTTTCTTCTGGCTTACATGCAAGAAGTTCATCTTTGCTTTTCAGATTTTGCCTCCTAAATGGCAAACTAAGCAAACAAATCACACTGGTGTATAAGGGCATGGGAAAACCACTGATTCCAAGGATGTCTGAAAATGTATTTGCAGTGCAGATCTCTTAGTGCAGATATCAGATAATTTTCTTTCAAAATTGCAACCACCCACAGGCTTCTAAAGCTCCAGCTGGCAAGCAATCCTGAGGAGAACAGATTCTACCCCAGCAGGGGCCATAGGGATGCAGCAGGAGAGAGTAAAAGAAGCTCATTCTGTTGATTAAATTTAGTTGATTTAGCTGCTTGGCTTCTCCAGGGTGACTTGGAGCTCACAAATTATCAATCTTAAATGGTGGATCTTTACGAGATGGTTCACATTCCTTATAGACACAATTTGTTTTAATACAGTTGTGCAAGACAAGAAGTTGATTTTGCGAGTTCTCTTGAAAACAGACTGACTTCCACATCCAGGGAGTTTACGCTCAACTGCAGCACAGAGGTAAAACACAAGCAATAAAAACAAAGTGTTAAAGGCTTTAATGTTTCAAGTAACAGCCTTTAATTGTGACAAGTGCCCTGCAACAACGAAACATGATTTTTAATATGTAGCGTTTGCTTTGAGCTTTTTAACTGCAGAGGCCAAACAGATACAACCGGCACAGGTGCAATGACACCTTGTTTCAATCGTGTTACAAAATGTTACAAGCACTGACAGGACAACTATAGGACCGGATGCCACGTTTGGTGTCAACACTGATAAAATAAGGCTTGACCCTCAAGCCTTAGAATGAAACGACAGCTAGTTTTTTTCTGTTACCAGATAAAACGATTCTTCGTTACGCAGGAAAAGTTATTACAATTAAAAATGGTTGCATGGTGCAAATTTTGTGCTTTGTCAAAAGGTTACACGGATCTATGCACCGAGTCTGGTTTTCATACATTAGAGCATGTTCATATAAAAGATCAATAAGTGAATCATATACTCTGTGTCACTGATGCTTTCAGTTCACCCTGATCCAAGGCCTCCAACAATAAAAAACAAGGCACACGGTTTAAAAGTTATGAGACAAATTTATATATATATGTATACAGTTTTCAGTCAGCATGTTAAATGTAAAACTTCATGACAGTACAAAAAAGAAAGACAGAATAAGTATGGCATGTTTGGCGAAGTAGGCAGTAGAAAGAACATGGCAGCACAGCTGGTTGCATCTTTAACAACCCACAAGACTTCTGAAACAATGTCCTTTAGAGAGATGAGACCAAAGTGGAGATGTTTGGCCATAATGTGCAGCACCACGTTAGGAACTAAACACAGCATAACAGCACAAACACCTCATACCGACTGTAAAGCACGGTGGTGGAGGTGTGATGAGTTTGGTTTGTTTTGCAGCCACAGGACCGGGACATCTTGCACTCACAGAGTCGACCGTGAAGTCCTCTGAATACCAAAGTGTACTAAGGTCAAATGCTAACTAACGCCCGCAAATCTCAAAGAACTGAAGCAACTCTGTAAGGAAGAGTGGGGCAAAATTCCTCCACGACAATGTGAGAGACTGATAAAACAAGATGATATTAGGGTGTACTTGGTTTTTCACATGACTGTTCAAGAAAAGGCAGAAGCACTTCAGGTCTATCAGTACTTACTCATATACTTTCAGCTTGTAACACTGGCCGTTCAAAAACAGAAATTCCCAGTCTGTTCCGTAGTCTATGGCCAACTTCTTCTGTAAGTCACTGAGGAAACCAAAATACACAGAAACACAGATCAGAAGCACATCTGAAGCTAGTTTTGGAAGTTACAATACAGATTACATAAAGTTCCTCAGTTCCATCAGGAAAGAAAACACTCTTCAAAACTCATGATATTTTTAGGCAAATCATTTAAGAAGAAATCCATGAAAAATGATTTTTTAACCTGAACAGAATCCTTTTTATGTTTTAAGACAACACTCTTCAATTCAATTTGTTGTCACTCCCTGACAGGCTGCTTTAATAACTTCTGCATGGCTCACAACTGTGCTGACAAAGTAGCTTTATCTTCCTTGCTTCTTTTAGCGACTAACGTCTCGGATAGTGTGTTGATGAGGTGGCCCGTTAAAGCCCATTTCTATGCAGTGTCTCTAATTATCCGAGCCGGTAAGGGCTGCTCTTCTTCGCTAATCGCAAATAAGGCAAGTGAGCCCTATCTCTAACAGCACACAGGCCCTCATTTCCATATTCATAACCCAGAATTGCTAATGGGGTTAACAAATGTTTAGGGAGGGTGATTGTTCCGCTTGAGGTTGATAAGGCAGGGGGTAGGGGGACGATTCGGGGTCAGGAAAGCGATGCAGGTTGCGTAACCGTGTGCGCATGTGATTCTCGGCGGGGCAGGGGTCGTAACATTCACGCGCAGAGTCAATTTTTGTGGAAATTGCTCTCTTCAGCGCAAAATGTATGGACTAATTAGAAGTAGACCTCGATATCATGTGACTTCTAAAAGGTATGAAACGAGAAAAATGCGCAGGGCCGGGACACGGGGGAGAAAATCACATCCAAGTCCTCAAACACAAATGACAGTGAGTAATTTGGCTAGAGGCAATTAAAGCAAGGTGGACAATGAATAATTAGAACAAATGAAGTCATGCCAGCTCCTGTCCCCCTCCACCACCCTCCTCCTCTCTCATGCAAGTGTTTGGTTGAGGGGAAAAAAGGCTGACCTTTTGGTAAGTGCCACCTCTGTAGTTGGCACTCCTCTCTCCCTACTGTAATGAACAGTTTGGGGGCCTAAGGGCCACAGAAGCTACTAATCAGCAATTGCTGGCTGGCTCTGAGCTCTGTGAAAACATCTGAGAGGGAGCAAAAGGCACACAACAGGAAGTCGTACCCAAAATTGTGTGTGGATTTTACTCCTCAGCTGTTGTAAGCATGACAGAAGAGTGAAGAGCAGAATGAATCCTATAAAATTGTTTTTTTCTTTACTTAAAAGTAGTTGCAATTTCTCTCTTAAAAAAGCCAGAGAGGATTGTGGGTAATTCCCAGCCAGGTGGAGACTCTTCTGCTCACACTAAGTCAGAAGAGGACTACCCAGCAGAGTACAGAAGACAGCCAATAGTGTTTGTTTTTCTTCATTAGCATTAGCTTTAGGTATCACACAGTGCATATTCACCACAGTGCTTCTTTCCATACTATGTTAGCACAGAAGGACGGAGTCTATTTTAAGGCTTGGTGAAATTACAGTCACGCTCCTGCTTGCATTCAAAAAACAAAAACTGTGAGAGGCAAATGCCTCATCCGCAAAAAGTGCAAAATGTTGAGGATTTAGCCACACGCATGCCGCAGTAGGCGCTAACCTCTGCCTCTGTTGCTTTCTTTTTTAGCCTCACCTTATTTCCATGTTGACTGTCTCATAAGCTTCTTCCACTTTCTTCAGATTGGTCGCCTCCCACTCTGCAGCTAGATAAAACAAAAGGTCAGACAAATTAACAATGCAGAGTTGTTGCATCTCAACAGCTGTGTGTTGCCAAACAGTGGGCTCTTGGTGGATCTAAAGACTGTGAGAAGAGCAGTGCTGCGCGTAAACAGGGAAATGCTATTTTCAGGTGCGCTAAGTGCCAACAGGCAGGCTTATTAGGCTCTTCATATTGTGCTAACTGAGACAGGGGGGAAAGAGAAGTCAGAGGGAGTGTTAGAGCAGCAAAGGTAGCTCACTTTTTCATACCAAAATGTTCCAAGTATGACAAGAATTTCTGGAAAAATGAGTGTTAACAGAATCAGGATGAAGTATAATTCAACTCATGAAAAACAACATGTTTGTATCTGCCTAAAGTGGCTGATCTCTCTATAAAAATATAATTAATTAATGTATTTGTTACCACTTACAGTGTTGTATGTCTAATTCCACATTCACATTCAGGAGTTCTCCTTTAAATCATGTTACTGTTACTTTGCAGCAAAATGCTTCAGTATCCTCACTAGCGAATAGCTTAGATTTTCTTTCTGTCAGTTTTTCAGGTGTTTTTCACCGAAAGCAGCCATGTGTTAAAGAAAGGTATGAGAGATGTTGAAATAGAACTGAATAGGCAATACCTTCCTCTGGGTTTCACTGCATATCATAATTTTGCCCAAAATATCAGCGCAGTCTGGATTTAAGTTACTGTTTTGTATTCTCCAATTTGAGGGTTTTTTTTCACATTTTTTTTTAGGATAATTGTAAAATTTAAAAAAAGAAACCTTTTGTGCTGTGAATGTTACGTTTTCAATATGTGACCTGGTAAAACATAGTGCACAAAAGAGAACTGTAAAAACAATAGCAGGTGATAAACATTTAATGATATAACTTTTTACTGTTAACTTGGGTTTGTAATTTGCACTTTGCAGGTATTAGACACTAGACTTTACTTTGCAACACACACAAAAAATCAACCTGAAAGACACTCAGGTTCTGCTGTTAGCATGATCAAAACATCCCGTTTGTGTAGAGCACTGGTTAAATAATTCACATTTACACACCTCTGAAGGCATCCTCATAAGAGTTGGGGGAAAAAATCAATACAGTATAGTATCACGATATTTTGCCTAGCAATATTTTATTGACACAGGGACACAAAATATTTGTATTTTATTAAATACATTAAAATACTCAGGGAATAATACAAACAAGAGGGATTTCCACATGCACCACCAGCTTGAGATTGTATGTACAGTAACTGCAAACTTGACCCCATATCAGAGTGCAGGTTTTAGTGATTATTTCTATGCTTGAAAATCTCATTTTGCAGTATAAAATAACTGAAGGGGGATAATGTTATTGGATAAAACAGATATTGGCAAAGTTTAAAATTAAGGACATAATTTGATGGCCATCCTTCCACTGACACCATTTCTGATGAGGCTTCAGTGAACAGTAGATGGATTAACTGTTGGACCAGGAGACAGACAGTAAAATGAAGCCAATGCAGATATGGGCAGTGTTGGGACTAACGTGTTATTAAGTAACGCGTTACAGTAACTACGTTAATATTGTGGTAACGAGCACGGTAACTAGTTATTATACCAAAATCAGGAACGCGTTAATCGTTACTGGGATTTAGATAGGGTTGTTATTTGTTACTTCGTGTGGTGGCTATCGTGGACTTCCACAGATTCAGTAACATTAGCAAGTGGTGGAGGCCAGCGGGTGGATGAGGGAAAGAGGAGGCAGGAGGAGCAGAGACCCGAGGCGGCCGCCGGTCCGAGTGTTAGGTGAACTGAATTTCAGGTAAGAAGTTATGACCTGCAGTCTATCTGGGTCACATATAAACCAAGTTAAGGTGTAGTTTATTTTCGTTGTGCTGACTTTTTCGTACTGCGTACAAGCTGGCATGATGGGGTTTCTATACAGCTGGGTGGGTGCTATGTTACTGATAGTGAACTTTATTTTGCTCATAAGGTTAATTATTAGAGTTGCCAACCGTCACGGAATCGTTCCGTATTCAGAGAAAGTATTACTCGTTTCGTATTGAGCTGAAAAGGAACACAGTTTGTCCCGTACTTCAGCTACAATGAAAAACAGACAAAGCTGGAGTTATTCCGTGTCTTTGCTGCACAGCTGCCTCTTTTCCTCTCATTCTCTCCCCCTCCCTCTCCCGTTTCTACTTCAATCATGAAACTGATCAATGATCAGCTGATTGGCTTTTCTCTCTTGTTTGTTTATCGCCCACTTTGCGCCAGAAAGAAGAAACCAGCGGATGTCGCGTTAAACAACAGCAGCGTGTTTAAGCTTGATCAGCTGTTGTTAGAATTTATTTAATATTACTTTCTAGTATCAGCTGATGTTTGCTGGAGCCACAGCTGTAAAAGCTGCTGGTCATGACATCGGTTTGGTTATCTGGTGAGAGGGAAACATGAAGATGAAACCAGGAGATGTCCTTACTGAATCATCAGAGCTGAACAGGTGATGGAGAAACAGGTTTACCTTTTAGGTGACATGAATGAGTTGAAGGGAAGTTATGAACTGTTTCTGAGAGACAAGTAACACCAGGATCCTTTTCTATGTAGCTGACAGCTGGTAACTGTGCAGGGGCGGGTCTAGCAAAATGTTGCCAGAGGGGCACAAAGAAATACTTTTCTTTCTTATTCTCATTTAAAATGTCTAGCTTTTATTAAATAAGTATCTGAATCTTACAACAAACGACTGATAAATTGATACATATATACCATCAGAACAGTGTACATCACTGTCACAACAGTGTTTGTTTTCATTCAAAGGCTTTATGATTTTTCCTATAATGGTGGGCCGGTCAGTCAAAACGCCCGGGCCGATTTTTTGTCCCAGTCCAGCCCTGTATGCAGCTCATCTGCAGTCTGGTGTTACCTACATCTTCCAATTTAGAAGGCAGAATTTCCGAGTTCTGAGTACAATCGAAAGCACCACGACTGCAGTTTTCGTGCTGGATGTAAAAAGCGCACATGACGATGTGACGTAGGCTAGAATCATGTCGGCGATCAATGATGGTCCAGGCGTGGGATTTCTCTCGTGGAAATATGCAGATTATTTTTTCCTTTCTATTGGTAGGTGGCACAGTGCACTTGTGGCAAGTAAGCAAGCTAGAAGACTGGCAATCTCGCTGGGTATCCATTTACGGAAGCAACACATTAACAAGAGAATTCTGAGTAAAACCAAAGTTACTTTCCCTAGTAACTAGTTACTTTGAAAGTAACGAGTAACTTGAAGTAACTGAGTTACCTTTGATAGAAGTAACTAGTAATGTAACTAAGTTACTAATTTAAAGTAACTTACCCAACACTGGATATGGGCTACACATGCATTCCACCTGAAGACCCCATGATGCTGAAAATTATGGTTGGAAATACTTCCAATCTGATACAAATCTACGGGAATATGGCTTTCTGATTTGACCCCTGCAAAAGGTTCCTGTTGACTTCATTCTGTGTCATACTGAAAAAAAATCATGGTGTGTCAAACACATCTCCTTAGTCAATGAGCAAATGGTTTCTAACTCAGATCCACTCTTCCCTGTCCCATCAGCTTTTTTCACAACTAAGTAGGTGATAGCAAAAACTATATCTTGAGGCTTCAAAACGGGAATTCAGAAAACAAGGGATAATACTATATCCATCTCTTATCTGCTGTCTCTGCTATCTTTCTTTTTCTCTAAGGACGTGACTTTCAGATACTGTTCAACTACTGTAGAGAGGTTTTTAAGCCTACTACTTCTCCTTCTGTCTGCCTCAAACTTTTTTGTGGACATAATGCACAACAAGCCATTCTGGTTAAAAACCTGGGAATCACCTTGTTGGTGCAAAAATACTATTTCACATTTGTCAGGCTGGATTATATTTTTGTTTCCCTGGAAACAAAATAGAAAAGAGAAAATAAAATACCACAGGTAACACATACCACTTCACACACAAGCACAATGGACTCAGTAGAGAAAAAACTAATTCTGTTCAGCAGGCAGACAGAAATTGAATTACTACTCAAAAATAAGGAGCTAAAATACACATACCACATATAGAAACGTATCAAGATGAAACAGACTATGACATAACCTTGCCTGAGTCAGAGGTCACTATTTGCCAACTACCCCTAAGAGTTTGTAGCCTCCCATGGAACTGATAGCTTAGTCACATGTTTAAAGATGTCTGTCTTTGTATAAAGACACACTGATTGCTTTAAGCCTTTTTGGGAAGGTTTCCAGAACTCAAGAGCCACGAGGAAATGCAACATCAGCCTCAAATATAATATCTCCAAGAACCCAACTTCATCTTTTTAGGTTCCACTTAGGATGTTGTTGAAACAAAGCCCATCTTTTCCCTGAAAAGATCTTCTCTCCCCTTTTCAAGGACCATTTTGCTTGAATAGCTCAGGGAATAACACTGGTTTAAGTGAATTCAAGTGAATTTAATTCAGTTTTATTTATGTAGTGCAAACAATGACAACAGTTGCCTCAAGGTGCTTTATATTCTAAGGTAAAGACCCCACAATAATAGTGAGAAATCCCAACAATCAGATCACCTCCTGCAAGTACTTGGTGACAGTGGGAAGGAAAAACTCCCTTTTTACAGGATGAAACCTCTGGCACAGTTTATCTTCATCCTTTGTTGATCTGGACAGGACAAAGACACACTGTAGAAGAGAGCCAGTGTTTAATAAGTTATACAAAGTGAACTGGAACCAAAAGTTCAACACTGAAAAGAACAGAGACACAATCAAAAGTACCAAAAAGAGATTTCAACATGCCACCAACCTCCTTTTCTTGTGGAAAAGAAATGGGCTGTTTGAAAATTTTGTGAAAATGTATCAAATAACTTCTACTTTCATGCTACGATAATAAAATAACTAATATAACTGCAGACATCAATGAACTTCTTTTGGTTGCACTGCAACAATTAGAGTGAAAGAAAGTGATTTTGCAACTCACACACAAACACACCACACGTCCGCACCTCCTCGACACCACCTGCCCTCCTCCAAAAACACTCAGAGACTTTGAAAGTTGGCAGGTATGTTAATGTGATGTGACACCTGCTCACTGGCTTCGAGCTACAAGTGAATTTATGAGGACGTGGTTTCAGTTCCAGTCGGATCACAGTTCTCCTTTATAAAACGGTTGGTAAAACCAAAATAACGTGCCAATGGGCTGATGGGCACCATGACAACATCTCAAAAGTTTAAAATTTTTATTAAAAATACCCAAAACATATTGTTCCCAAATTGTAGAAATACAGAGATAATAATTCATAGCTTCCAAAAGCCTTGAACAAACGTGTGATCTGCATATAAAATACTTGATCTAAGCCACCACGTTTGGGGGGGGGGGGGGGGGGGGTCTGTTTAAGGAGGCACTGACACCCCAGTGAAAGTGTAAGGGAATCATTTAATTAGTAAACCATAGTGTCTCTGACTGAGCATGAACAAAAGGGGATGAAGAGCTGAAAAGGAGATAAGATGGCAGACAATAGAAGTGACAAAACTCCTGTCTGTTTAACTGACTAGTGCTGATGGACACGGGGATTTACTGGGGTTTCTGTGAGTGGACGGGTTCGTCTCTGACGTCGAAGAAACTCTCTCTGGGGCCCGGCGCCGTGGCAACAGAAAGGAATGTGTATGCAGTGAGGACCGTGTGTGAGAAGCTGTGACAGCCCTGGCCTGAATACCAATTAGGATGTTCCTTGCATGTGGTCTCAGCTGGTTGCCCATAAAGAACCCCCCCTCCACACACCTCGCCTCACCCCACCCCACACACACACATCCACCCACCCGTACACACATAATTCCCTCAGCACCTATTTCTTGCCAAACCTAGTACAGATGTGATGTGTCTAAGAGGCAAGCTGTGATTTACCATGCTGTAATGGCTATTTTTATAGCACCACAATGGGGAGATCTCACTTTGACTCACCCCCAAACCCCTCGGACTCTTTCAGAAAATCGCAGCCTCACACACAAAGCGCAGTCTCTCAGCCTGCTCCTACTCTCACAATCTCTTGCCCTGTTTCTCTCTCTCTCTCATACAAACACACGCAGCAATCATCAAGCTCAGCAATGACAAAAGGAGACGCAGAATCCCGAGAGGGTGACATTTGACCCGTTGCCGCAGCCCAGTTGTATATGGAGAGAGGAGGGGAAGGCCAGCCAGGCGTACAGAAGCACCCAGAGCAGAAAACACAGGGAGCACAAAGCCTACTGAATGGTTTCTGCACCCGTCAGGCCTGACATCACCTGAAGCCAGCGTACAGTACGCAGAAAAGACCTCAGGTTTAATTATTGCAACGATTAGATCAGCGGTCACATGGTCACATGGGTGTAATTGCATCATAAGTGCAAGTCTGAATTTAGGCATTGCAATGCATGGGTGCAAATTTGTAAGAAAAAGGGGCAAAAAAGCTTTCTCTGCAATAGAAAAACATACAAATCGAAGCTAAACTGACCGGTGACTGACATTTTTCTACTTCAGCAAGTGTGCTGTACTTCAATAGGAGCTGTCAAGAGGGGCTGTTAAATCACAGAGGCCGTGTACACAAATAGAAGAGGAGGAACGCACTGCATAGTATAGTCTTCCGACCGAACTCTCCCGTGTATTCGTACCTTGAGCCCAGAAGAACGAAGATGTTTTGTTTACATGTGAGCGGATCAATAGGCAAGGCGTTTCTTCTGCAGCTCTAAGAAAAGAAGCCGGTGCAGCATGCGAGCTGCAGCCGGGCTCAACAAAACAAAGGCGATGCAGCGAGGCCACCCTTGAACCCCGCGCTCGCGCGAGCAGCCAACACCTTCAGCGAGATTATGTCGGCTAACAGGCAGGAATGTAGGAGTTTGTTGTCTGTAAAAGTCTGCTCTTTAAAATAAAGACTGGCAGCATGCTTAAGCTCTCGCATTGATTCCTTTTTACTTTCCTTTATAACCTCTTTTGCTCCCCGCCATCTATCATCCAACCCCCCCCCCCCAACCTTTTTTTTGTATTTTCATTTTGACTTTAACATTCTCCTCGCCTTCAATATTTTCAGCTTGAGCTCCTCAGAGTCTTCCTGTCACCCTCGCTACCTCCCCCTCTCTCCGAGCTCCATTTTTCTCGGTTTTCTCTGCTCGGGTAAAGAACTCGTTCTGACTGCAGAGAGGGGAGGACGAAAATATAGGTTGAGGATCCCTGTAATGAAATGTTTATGGCAGGTTGTAACAATGAACAAGAGACCTTTCAGATACTGTCAGCTGGGCTGTGATAGCACTAATAGCCACCTGCTGGAATTGAACGCCTAGAGGAGCAAATTACTCTGTTTTCCTTGAAGTGAAAATGTTATCAAAGTTAATTCAACAAAGGTAATAAGAGAGGTATGGCTTAATTAAAAAAAGAAACTGAACAAATGTTTGCATTTTAATCGCACACAGAGCGTGCAGAGCTAACATGTGTAAGCCTTTAACCATAAGTTTAAGTGAAACGCACTTTTAAACGTTATATTTCTCTCTCTTTATCCGTCCAAATCCCACAAATGATTGTGAAACTGCAGCACAGGCTGCTGGGAGTTGAGAAGAGGTCAGTCTCGCCCCCTGCATAATCGTTGTGTTGGAGTGTCTGATTGTATTAGGGTTGAGTGAATAACAGTAGCTGGCAGAAATAGCATCATGTTTTGAACTATCAGTGCAATTCATAGCCTTGTGACTGACTCAGTTTGTATTCATTCTCCCACACTCTCCTGCACCTCTCTTTTTTTTTCTCCGCAGTGGTTGAAGGACAGGCGCAGCGTCACGGCGAGCACGTACTAAAATTAAGAATGGATCCATTCACTGGCCAGCTGTCATTATACCAAACGACTGAAGCCAACACTGCAGATGGTGACCACGCAGAATGTGATTTGATGAACGAGAGGCAGTCAGATGTTTTAACTGTAATGCTTAGAGAAAAAAAAGCTGTATTATCTGCTGTACCTAAACAATATGTGATGTAATATAAATGGATCAGATCGACCGGTCAGGTCTTACAGCTTTAATGTAACCGTAAACACTGTGCACGAGTTAGTGCTAAGACGATTGCAGCAGTTTATCATTAACGCCTAGTGTATCATAGTTAATATATGAGTTTTACATCATCAGTATGACTCGATTAAGGAATAAAAGAAAAGTGCAGAATGTAGCAAATATGATACAAATCAAAACTCATATATGCAAAATAATATTTATTTTTCTTAATTTGTCAGAAAGTTCAATAAACACTAAATTAAAAAAAAATTCTAAATTTTCTGTCAGTTATTTCATGGTTCAGGTTTTAAAGGGTTACGTCATTAATCAAGAACAAATGTCTTGTTATGTTTTACTGAATATAGAAAAGGTTTTGCTCTTTTTGAACACTGTAAAAAGAAGAAATATTTAGGTCTTTTTAGGTGTACTGGTGTACCGGACGATAGACAAGAGTGCTAAATTAAAATAAAAATGCATTAATGTTTAGCTTCATGCTGGGATTCAAATGCTTATACATTGGTTTTGGTTAAAAAGTCTACAAGTCTTCAAAAAACAATCATAATTTTTGGAAAGACCAAGTCGCTGGTTTAAAAACTACAGAGCTCCAAACCTCCTCTGCCATTAACATCAGCACAAAAACTGTGCCCTGGGAGCTTCATGGCGTGGGTTTTCTTGCCCAAGCGTCTTCTGTAGATGTAATGTAGGACCCAGTGCTTTTGCCCACTAAGTTTAATTACAGTAAGCAACTAATTAGCTTAGCTAAACTGAACACAAATGAAACGGTGTTACGACAGTAAGCACAATCAGTCCATACACAGAAAAGGCAATGAGTCCATGTTACATTATTTGACAGATGAGACCAATAGCACTTAGATTAAATCACAGTAACCTAAAAGTCTCTAAGTTATAAGTAGAAGAATTTAACAAAGGTACAAAACCAGGTAAGCAAAGAGGCATTTAAATGTTAAGTCTGCTCAGATACGGCAAAAATCATAATTACTGTATAATTATTTGGGTCATAATGAGATTGTTATAATTTAACAGGATTACCAGACTTTGGGAGAATAGCCGTTAGCTATTAAACCTTTTCAAAATAACAAAATAGTCCTTATAATTTAGCGCATTTCCTTAAACTTTTATTACACTTCAACTGAATAAATGAAGTAAATGAATGAATGTGAAGTAAACCTAGCACAGCCTGGCAGGGAGTCAATTTTGATTTTTATGGATATGAGAAAGGAAGTGAGTAAAAAGTACTGCATAACAGTGGGACAATAATTGCTCTGTCTTGATTATATTGCCTTAATTGGTGGAAGGCAAAAATTTTAATTGAAATCAACAGCCCATTAATTGCACAGCCTTATTAGACAGCATTGCTCTCACAATCAGTATTACACATGAGTGAAATGTTTAAAATGTACAACTGTACAATTAATGCATTAAATTGGGCCTGCTGCGTGCACATTCCTGTCATACATTTGTATACGTATACTGCTACAATAGTGGTTGCTGATGGTTAACATGGGCAAAGTAGCCCTTTGAGCCAAAAGCTTCACGCTGCTCTAAACACTCAGTTTACAGCAGTTTTTCCACTCCTGGCTCTTTCTGAGCAATGAATCAGTACGAGCCAGGAGGCTACTCAAAAGTAAAAATAAAGAGCTGGGAATGAGCAGAAGGGGCCTCCTCTAAAACCATGTAGGTTCTTGGTTTAACAGTCCTGGACAGGTTGAAGTGGAAGCAGGTTTTGCATTGCCTAGTTTAATGGCTCGCATCAGCTAAGCAGTCAGTGTTCCCTGGTAGTTTTAGAGCATTCGCTGTCAAACCAAACAAGTTTATCACCAAAAAGATGACTTTTTTTTCCTTTTTCATCCCCCTGTCACTGTAAAACTGCAGAACCACAAATTAGGAAAGCGTCCGGTTAACGGCAGCTTCCTATTCAGCTGAAAATTACGACAGCTCACCCAACTATGAGCAAGAAAAATGTTAAATGCACAGCACGTTTTACAATACGAGATATTGATAGTATAGCGTTGGTATAATAGCGCTTAAGTGCATTTAAATGCAGCAATCAGGGTCTGGCGCTCACATAATCACGGCGATGCGTAATCACTGTTTAACATTTAAACGGAGAAGGGGGCCCAATGAACAGAATAAACAGCCTGTGTGGAGTGAGTTCGCTCTGTAACAACTGGGTGCTGTTTATGAATATGTATGATGTAACAAACGCCTAGGAGCTGACCTACTTCTGTGTCTCCTCTGCTCATGACTTGGTCCCCTTCCGGGGTAACTCTGTCATCTTGCAACATACTGTAATAGCAGGAAGCATGCGACTCCCATGTACAAATCAACATGCACCCGTTTGATGGTTTTGCAAGTGATAATCACCGTCTGTTGAGGGAAAACACTTCAATAGGTGGCTGTGCAGCCGTAGGAATACTCAGGACCCGGCGATGTTGGGTCTTTTTATTCACTCCACACACATTAACCTGGGCTTTCACAAGTTTCTGCTCACCGAAATGTAAACGCTACCATCAACAAGCATCCAAATCACGTCATAAATGCAAACGACTGACATTTGAATGTTTACTTAAACAGTCGTGTCACGTGAATAGACGGGAAATGCAGGAAATGGAGTAAATGTGTGACGGACAAGTAAGTACGAGCAGACAAAAGAGAGCTCTCGACATAACTGGGGCTGCACACTGGAGAGCACTTGTCTGCACCATCTCATAAAATATCTCTACCCAGGATCATCTTGGTATGGTGCCAAACGCGGTTAGCTTCAGGAGCTGGGAAAGCACAAAAAAAAAATCTATTTCAGACAACGCGAGAGACAGAAAGCTGGCAACTGCTCAAATCAGACTTCCAACATTTGATAAGTGAAAACGGGCTAATTTTGTGTATCCCTCGAACGGTTGCAATCCAATACATTCCTCCCGTGGCTATGAAAACGCACGGGCGAGGGCGGGCGAGGCCGAGCGAGGGGTGAGAGGCAAATCGTTTCAACCTCTCGACAGCTTAATGGAAGGAGAGGAAAAAAATGCAGTAGTAACTCATTCTATAGCAGAAAGGAAGCCGGGTGCACTTTTTCCACCCCGCTCCTCTCTCGTGTCGATCGAGCACTCGAGGTGAGGACAATTACGCCTCAAGGACGCGTCAACCTCGGTTGGGGTCAGAGGTCGCGGCGAAGGCAACCGCTCCTCCCCCTCTGATTCTGTTTAACATTTCACATCTAATATGGGAAGTGCAGAACAGACCCTTAAATTAAGATCAGCCCTCTGCTCTCTCACAAACTGAACCTCAGCTGGCTCACAAGCCAATTCATTTGCTGAGAGTGCTGAGACGCATTGGCTTTAAAAAAAAAGAAATAAAATAACTGGTCACCCCAGTGTGGACCGAGGGACACTGTGAAGCGTTCGCACGTGGGAGACTGAAGTGTAGGAGTGCAATTTATATAAAGAGCTGTTATGCCCGTGGCTCTAACACGCAATTAATGTTAAATAACGAACCTAAAGAAGAGCGCTTGGCGGGTATTGTTAGTGTTTAAGAACACAGTCTTCTAGATTTCAGTAGGTATGTGGTCCAAACATGCTCATATTCCTCTCTCGTTTATTGCGCCCGTGAAAAGTTGCTATTTTTAGCGACGCCCTCATATCTGTAGATGCAACCTTGCTAAATTAGATCAAAGTGAACCCTGCCTCACAGTACTCTTATATATTAAGCTAATTTGTTTACTACAGCTACTAAGGGCAAACATCTAAACAAGTTGACAAAAATAGCACCCTGGATCGAAGAGCTGTGACTTCACGTGCTCTGTGGATGTCAGAAAAGCCTCTTCACGCATTTGGGGTCACGTAACGGGTGATTGTTGAGTTTTCGCAGGTCATGTGGAAAGCTTTCTCTGAGATTGTGGTTGTTCCGAGTTTTTGGTTGGGTCACTTGGTGGATACAAAGTTTGAGCCCGAGCATGATTCTGCCAGAGGTTTCTTTCTGTTAAAAAGGACGTTTTTCCTCATAGGTGGTCATTAGTTTGTTGGTGTTTTCTCTCTGTTATTGTGGGGTCTTTACTTTATGATATAAAGCACCTTGGGGCAACTTCTGCTGTGATTTGCTGCTATATAAATGAAACTGAATTGAATTGAACTGTGATTGAATTGAAAGGAGGAGGTGAAGGAGGATGGCTCATCTAGAGTATTGCCACAGTGCAAGGTAGACCACCTTGTCTTAGCAGCATCTCCACTACCATCAATCTGGGATATAGAGCAACAACATGACACACATTTAATAAAGTTAGTGTCTTGATGTAAGCTAAGATCAACCACATCAAGATCTGGGTTGTTTACCGGCTCGGTTAAACATTTGTGAGGACATAAAGTGTTTGAGGTCATATAGATGAGATCAAATAAAGCAGGGTCAGTGGTGGTGCAGTGGCCCTGAGTTTGAATCCACTGAGCAGCTGAGGTCGCTCTGTGTGGGTGCTTTTTAGCTTAACTGGTGATTCTTAATTGACTGTCGGTGTGGATGTAAGCACGAATGGTTGGCTGTCTGTTTGTGTTAGCCCTACGATAGACTGATAGATGGTGATTGTATATGCTTTGATAGTTTTATATCTATTTCAGAGTGCAATGTCATAGCCATGGAGCGAACACTGCTGGAGACTAAAGCTAGATCTGGGTGTCTGGGGCCTGGGGTAACAAATTAGCATGTTTTCAACAAAAATGTTTGCTTCCACTGCAGGCAAACGCCGACATTTTTAGCACATTGTTATTTATATCCACAATTACAGCTGCAGTGCAAAATGATGCATTTACATTAAGGTTACCTTTTTCAGGCACGGCCTGGCTAAGGTGAAGGTGTGACAGTAATAGCTGTCCCATTATCGATGGCTGGGAACAAACAGAGTTTCGTGTTTATTTATTTATATATTTTATATTTATTTCAATAAATATGAAACTAGGTTAGGGTTCAGTTTTAGGCAGAGAAAGCACAGCAAAGTTATTATCCACCCAGAGCAGGAGAGCAACAGCTGCTGTTTTAGTACGCCAAAACCACTTGGAAAAACTACCCAGTGACCCACAGCACGCTATAATAGTGGAACCAGTGAAAATAATGGAAATGTACTCACTTGTGCTCATAAAAATCATTTGCCTGTCACAGCAAAGGCTTTTTTTTTAAACATATTGCAATATGTATTACATTAGGATTATGAGTCAATGTGCCCTCGAAAGAGAGATACTGCACTTAGTGGCTTTTCCAGATTTAATAAAGATAACACGAGTGCTTGCTTAAAAGGGAATCTTCCTTTTTTTGTCCCCCCTCCATCAGATTATGTAATGTAAAGTGCCCTAAAATGACTAATGCTGTAAATGAATGCCATTCAAAAACACAAGTATTAATCTGAACTAAGGAGAAAATAAGTTTTGTGTAGTTTTGGAGAAAACTTACCACATAAAGAAAAAATAGAGGAAGTGCAAGACTCCAGTGATCTGTGTGCTCCACACTTGCTCGGAGCACACAGGAGGAGATGGTCCAGAAACGTGGTCAACCGAAACCGCAGCGCCCCGCTAGACTGTCAGCGGCACTCCCCCTGCCGCGGCCCGCAGTGAGCCGAAATACCGAACAAAGAAAATCCCACTGACACCTCGGGAAAACACCACTGTGCCTGCATGACGATTGAGTCTGGGAGCTAGAGCAGTGGCAAATCTGCTAACTGATACCCATTTAACTGGCAGGATATGAGCTGGGTGCAAAAAAAAAAAAAGGCATCCAGAGTGGCAGTTAGCAGCTTATAATCTGTGGCAGACATAGACTCTGCTTGCTGTAAGTGGCTACTGGGCAGCTCAATCGGCAGAGTGGCCCCAAACAAGCAGCATTAGCACTGCGGATCGCACTGCGGCTCTGTGAGAAACAGATGAAGTGGCACAAAGGTCGGCGCCCACAAGAGCGAACGCAGTCAGCTTACAGCTCAGCAAAGACCGACTGAAACAGGCCGGGTGGTGATAGCACCGTGGACAGCGCCAGTTTGCAACCGTCTACGTCAGCACCATGGAGAGTTCCCGCTGAGCACACGCCAAGGAAAACAGACCGCACAACTCACTGAACTACACTCACAATATAATGTCACTGCAGATAAAGAGTCTAGACACTTCTGGATTCACACCACATGTGACCTGAACGTTTAGGCTGCGTCTGAGATAAACAAAAACAACAACAAAAAACTCCATCCTGTCCTTAAAGGGAGTCATTTCTGGAGACATAACTGCACTCCAAGCGGTGCTATGATAACGTCCCTCCAAAGGGGACCTTTTCAGGACATGTCAGACAAATCTGTGAACGAAAAGGCGAGCGGGGAGGGGAGGCAAACCATGCACACACACACAACTGAGACAACTGAGACAACAACAAAGAGAAGCTGCAAGTGTGACAGAGGTAGCCTGTAGAATAACAGCGAGTATGGGGGAAGGGGGGGTGTTAGTGTGTGTTTTTCTGGTAGGGGATGGGGGGTTGGCATTAAGAAGCCCGGGAGATGTTTTTCTGGAAAGTGGCTGGTTTGGAGAGGCAGCAGCTGCTGTTGGACTAAACTGAGCATCAATGACTGTCTAATCCAAGCGAGGCCACTATCAGCACAGCGAGGGCGCTGCCGAGCAGCAGCTCCACCAACTCCAACGTGCCCGAGGAGGGGGAGGGAGTAGACACAGACAAGCCCGGTGACCTATGGTCTTCCTGCAGGCGACAGCTTCTTGCGAATAAGCTATATGCATTTATATGTGTGCTAGTGCATGTGTGTGTGCGGCCCTGACACGCAGCTAGCTCCACGCTGCATCGGTCGGTCTAATCAGGGGGAAAGAGGAAGAGGGAAGAACGACAAGTGTGAGTCAAGTCGTCACGCAACGGCTGGCGATACACTCCGGGATAGCTCTCACCAGCCCCGAAGCGCAGCTCTTTATAGCAGCGAGCTCGCTTTTGACACACTCTCACAAAAGCACACAATGAGAGGATGATGACACTGCACCTGCATTTTCATCAGCAGGAGCAGAAATTGATATTTTTGCAGGATGGACATACACCGGCCAGCTTTCAGATCAGTGTTGGAGAACTTTCAGGCTACACTTTATTGATTTATGAGCCAAACAGTAAAAGTAGAAAGTCCTAGGCTTGTACGCTAATGCAGGATTATATAATTGCTAAACTTTTGCATCATGTTAAGTCTCTGTAACCGCGCCAGTCATCAGTTTCAAAATACACAAGTGCTTTAGCTTAACTATTCTATCTTTATTCCTCAAAGGGGCTTTTTCCCTTTTTTCCAACACAGACCCATCTGCCTCATTTACTTTTACAACCGTCCTCAAACCCCAGTGGGATGAGCGTGTTACCTCCTTCTCTCCTGGCAGTGTCACAATTATGATCAAAAGCTGCCTGTATGTGCGCGTATGCGTGCTTTGTGTGTGTGTGTGTGTGTGTGTGAGGGACAAGTGTGGACAAAACAAATGGTGAAGCCAACACCAAACCCTCTTGTGTCACTTAATTATTTTCAGTGCTCCAGATGCTGTCTCTGACTGAGTACACAGCTTAAGACTTTGCTCAAGGCAGAGCTTTGCGAAGGCGTCCCGGCCCTTTAAATAATACTACAACTGAAGGCGAGGGATGGGGCAACACTGATACAGCAGCCACAGCCCTGATGGCAATTATTTAGACGTCCACTTGCTAATTATAATAGAGGATGACAGGTGCCCAAAACAATTTGGGCGCAAACTGCCTGTGAGCTTCTGCGTGTGGTTGTCTCTGCTTATGGTTACAGATAAAGATAGCCAAGCCAGTGTCTCATCAAGCAATCATCTCTTACTTTGAGCCGGGCTGTGCTGCGGTTGATGCTTTCTGATGAGCATCTTGTTACTGAGATGCTGCATGCTGGCGGATTCACCGTTTTCCTGAAGGTAATTCACGAAAACTGTCTCCTGAAAAACTGTTTCTCTCGCATCTAAGCGGTGCAAGAAAAGGGGATTTAAGAACCTTTTCTTTAAATTCAATTTAAAATGACACCAGTTTTGTTTGTCTATCATTTTCATGAATAAATATTTAATCACTTGGACTACAAGCTGTCAGTAAATCAAAACCAATGCATGGATTCACATGATTTACGCATAATGCCGTGTTGGATAACAATGGTATCCAATGCAGTTGTTTTATTACATGTAATGCAGTGTGAGTCATTTATCTAGATACAGCACAATATAAGCATAACTAAAGAGCGAGCAGACTTAACAGGGTTTTTTTTAAAACTCTTTGTAGGAGGTTAAACTTAAAAATGGGATAATCATACATAGTATAACATTGACTGTGTGTTCACCCTCTTTCCTTCAAGTACTTCAGAAAATAAGGCATCGATTTTCTCAAACGAGATTACTTCTGCATGAGGGAAAACCTGGTCGCTGGACATTTTCATAAAATGTCTTCAGAGCATGAAAATAAGGCAGCTGGACCACTAGTGTTTTATTTTGTTTGTTTGCTTTTACCTGAGACTGTCCACAAGTTGTTCTGGAAGTGAAGAAGTCTCTTGGCTGAGAGGCGCAACATCTTAAAAACCCTACAGAAGCCCATCTTCCTTCTTTTTTTTTAAGCTATCACGACTACCATGATGTGGATGGCACAGAACCTAGACTGCCATCTAAGAAGCTGGTATCATCATTAGAGGTGGGCGGATAAAGTAAAAGTATCAAATTCAGTATTGATACCGGTCCTGAAGTTACTCTGTATTGGACCGATACCAAAATCTGCAGTGTCACACACCACTTCTCTCTGCAGATAAGTCCTGATCAAAACCATCCAATCATTTGTGTTCTCATCATATATCCCAATAGCCCTCTTACTGAGACACACCAAGAACCATTAAACATACAGGCATGCAGTCATACACACTAAATTAGCCACACAAGAACCCTTCCCATGGGACAGAAGAAATAGGGGTGGGAGGTGGCAGAGGGTATATCCAATCACTGAAATCAAGGCAGCTGACTGGTGAATAATGAATATAAATTGAATGCTCTTCACTTGCATCGCCGTGCACGGCTTCAGTGAGTGGGAGACGGAGCTGATACACAGCTATTGACATGATGGGGTGATTGTGGGGTGTGTTTATACATGCTTAAGATAGGACTGTATTATTGTCTGTCATTTTGTCTGCTTCTTTCCTTTATGGCTTTCCAGTGCATCTGTGTGTGTGTGTGTGTGTGTGTGTGCGCCAGTCTGAGTGTGCGTATGTGCTTCTCCGTGTCTGTGAATGAGCCCTATTGACATCCTCTACTGTGACCCTCTGACTCCTGACAACTCCAATCAGTAGGATGAGTGGGAGGCGCAGGGAGGCAGTGTGAGTCCACAGCAAACTGCTATGTTGAGGGTGTGTGTGTGTGTCTGTGTGTGTCTAAGAGAGGAGTCAGTGTGTGTGTGCGTGTGTGCGCGAGCAAAGATATAAGAGGTTTGCACATAAATTGGTCCTATCCAGGTACAAATTCAGAAAAGGCGAGAAAGTTTGATACTCGTGTGATGCACTGTTTTGTATATACTGCAGTTTAAGTTGTTATACTAGAGGTAATGATGAGTCTAGATTCACTCTAAGCTTTATAAAAATTACAACACATCATTTTTCAGTTTTATCTGATAAACTAAAATCTAAAACGTGGAGATTTTGAAGTAAAAGCGGAGCTACTCGCAGGCAAAGTCGTCGGCTCCGAGTCTGTCATCATGCAATATGTCACCTCCTATTATGCTGGCAATTATCTATTAGCACCATTGCTTGCACTGGGGTTTGTGAGAGTCACATGCCAAACAGTGTGACCTGCCATTTTCTATCAACAAGGTCCAGATTTAGATTCCACATTAGTCCCTGCATGATGCCAGGCGCCTGTGTGAATGAGAGAGAGGAAAACCGTTGCACTTTGCTTAACACAAACACAATCCCAGATGGTTTTCTTCTCTGCTCAAGAGGAGAGCGAACCTGACGCTGTTCGCACACACGTATGTGTGATATTTAACACACACCCCGAAAGGGAAAAGAAACACACACTGTCATTCTCCTCCAGCCGGATAAACCGTCATTCAGTCTCCTGTTATCCTGGGGAAGATGTGACGATACAGATGTGTCGCCATTTCCTTTCTTTTAATCTGTTTATTAGTCTGTAGAATGGCATTGGGTTCATTTCAAGGCGCAACTCTGACAATGCTGGCAGGATAGTTTCTTACAGTGTGTGATATATCTTTCTGTTGTCGGGAATTATCAAGCATTACAGCCTCGCTATCAGCACGCTAGTATGCTAACTAGTAGGTAGCACTGCATTTGGCACTTTCTAGGATAATTGTTCTAATTCATGCTTAACACATGCTTTTACTCAATCAGTAACTATAAACAGGTAGCTTTGCAGTGCATGTCATTGCCAGCAGAAACACTGAAAGACAGTTTGTCTTAAAACCACACAATAAATGAATGAGTCTGCAATCATGTAAAAATTGTGTTTTCTGTTCTGTGTCCTGCTCTTTTTTGTATATGTGTGGGTTTTTTGCTGCTGATACAACCAAATTTCCCCTTGTGGGACAATTAAAGGATTATTCTATCTAAAATAAAAGTATTTGGTGAAGTTTAATGTCATTATTTAATTGTGTTAACCAAATGTAATTAGTATTCCAAACCAACAAGTTCTTAAACCTCCCAGCTGAATAGTCTAACAAGCATGTTGGCTAACCAGGCCTTGTTCTTTATCCTCCTCATCATCTTGTACTGCCAGCATCATGCCCGAGCTGCCTAAATCAATATTAAGACTTTCTGAGGTCCTGTGACCACCCTGGGTCTATCTTACTTGTTATCAGTACACATTTCAAAAGCCAGCATCTATCATATGTACAGAGGGGGAATTATTTTTTGAAACCCATCTGAGTTTGTATGTTTGCTCACTTACAAAGGACTCACAAGTCATTATTATGATATTGTCATAGAGAAAGAATAACCAAAACACACTACATACAAGTTATAAATTATTTTGCATGTCAATGAGGTAAATACACACCTGATCCCCAAACAAAACATGACTTAGTACTTGGTGGAGAAACTCTTGTTTCGCAAGCACAGCAGTGAGATGCTTCTTGTAGTTGGTCTTGAGGATTTTGGTCTACAGAAACTCTTTATCCTTCAGGTTTCTTGGCAGCAACTTAAAGCTTCAGCTCCCTCCACAGATTTCCTATAGGACTGAGGTTTGGAGACGGGCTAGGACACTCCATGACCTTCTTTAGTCACACCTTTGTTGCCTTTATGGTATGTTTTGGCTCACTGTCATGCTGGAAGACCCATCCATGACCCATCTTCAGTGCTCTGGCTGAGGGAAGGAGGTTCAATCCAAGAGGTTCGTCCAATATTTTACTGTACATCCAACAGAAAAACAGCCCCAAAGCACAATGTTTCCACCTCCGTGCTTGAATTTGGGGATGCTGTTCTCTGGGTTATAGTCAGCATTTCTCTTTCTCCTAACACATCGGGTTGGGTTGACGCCAAATAGCTTGATTTTGGTTTCATCTGACCACAGCACTTTCTCCCAAGCCTTCTCTGAATCACTTAAATGTTTAATGAAAAACTTAATACAGGCCTTTATATTTTCTACTCTCCAATTTTGGTCAGTCTGTGTGAATTGTAGTGAACTGGCAAGAGTGGCACATGGTGTGGTCTTCTGCTGCTCTAGCCCATCCACTTCAAGGTTCAACATGTTGTGTGTTCAAAGATGCTCATCTGCATATGTTGGTTTTATCAAGTGGTGATTTGAGTTACTGTTGCCTTCCCATTGTCAACCTCTTACATTAACAAGGCGTTTTCATCCAGGGAACTGCTGCTCATTGAATATTTCCACTTTTACCGACCATTCTCTGTAACCTCTGTAAAGGTTTGTGTGGGAAAATTCATCCCAGAAGATCAGCATATTCTGAAATACTCAGACCAACAACTGTATCACATTCAGAGTCACTTAAATCACCTTTCTTCCCTACAGTGATGCTTTTTTTTTTTTTTTTACCTAAACGCACATACAAACGAGTCATAAAGATGATGTCTTTTATGAAAGAAGGCCAGATAAAAGCCACATTCTGCACATGGTACACTTAGTGTGATGAATAATTAAATAAATAAAAAATCTGGGTGCTAAACCTACAGCGCTAACATGTTAGACTCTGAAAATAAGTCCACACAAACTGGTAAAATCCTTCATCAAGCTAAATGGGAAAACATTTTGCTTTCAAAACTACAATAGCTGGGCTCTTTAGTCCCCAAGAGCTTACAGTGTTGATTAAAGAAGAGGTGATGCAACATGGTGGTAAACAGCTAGCATCCAATTTTAGCCAATTTTAAAAAACACAAACACACACAAAAAACAAAACAATATAAGTTTTTTTGCTGAAATATTACATTTTTTTTATATTTCCATATAAATGCTAGATTTGACTTATTTCCAAATCACTGCATTCTGTTTTTTTAATTTACATGTTACATCTTTTTTTATCAGCCATTTCCTGCTGAAAGACAATTATGTTTATCAGAGCTTTGTGCATGTATTAAACCAACTGAATCAAATATGTAGCATGCTGAATGTTATTCAAACAAATAGGTTTTAGTTTGCACGCACAAAAAGAAAAACTTGCCTCTGCTCCAAGTTCTCATTTTTCTCTTATAACACAAAGGAAAAAAACGGGTTAGCGCGCTTGCTGAGCACACAAAAGTCAGGTGGCCAATCTGAGCGCAGATTGAAAGGGCAACAGAAGAAGGTGTGTGATTTATGCTTAATCCAAGCACTGTGTTTCATAAGGCTGTAACTGCACTTTCATTTCAGGGAGTAGTTTGTTAGCCATGTGGAGCCCTGTAAAAACCCCTGCTTGGTGCGATGATATAGTAGAGGTATGCGTTACTCGCGCTACACCTCAGTTTTGCAGGTAGACCCGCTTCACATTTCTACAAGGGCAGAATTAAAATGTGTTCCACTGCAGAGGTCCTTCGTGAGAGGTTTAATATATGTTTCACCTGCATGACATATCAGGCGATAACAGGCTTTCCGTTGTTTACAACCAAACATGATTTTTTTTTTTCCTGCCAGCAGTCTCGGGCTTTCAGGCACTCTTTCATAGGCACGTAAAAAGCATCACATTATAAATTCCCTGGTCTATTATTACCTTTGCTGTAATGGCACATCCCACACAGCCGGTGCCAAAGAGCTCCGCTTGGGAACAGGCCCAAGGCACTGTGTTACACCAGTTACACCTAAGTAACTGCATTGTAGTGATTGAAATTTGAAAACCTCGAGACCTCATTTTTCTTTTACTCTGTATGTCACACTCCTCTTCTATCTGTAGTTGCTCATTCACTGACTAGCGCTTACACTATCTTGCTTTTCCTCTCTTTTTTTACGCTGAGGACATGTAGAGTCACTCTGGGTTCGTCGCGGGGTTCAAAAGCGCACTAAAATGTATGAATTACAAACTAAAGACCGGAATTCTCAAGCGCACAATTGTCACAACAATAACACAAACCAACAAGACAAAAAGAAGTCATAGTTTGGCCTTGAACAACATGCTACAAGGGGGCATAACTAGGAAACAAGTTCTTGTATGTGTTTAGAAAAGAAAGCAAAGGTAGCACTAGGATAGCCAATTAGCGACACTGGGTTTGTTGTTCATAAATAAAATGGAGCCACCGGTTCTGCAGAAGCATTTTAAATGCTGCCACAGCACACTGAATTTTTATTTCCCCTACCTCTGCCGCAGTGTCTAGTATCTCATTTCTCATTCACATGTAAGTACAATCGTGTTTTGAAACATAATATCGGAGTGCTTCACTGTCCCATTGGCATAAGTGCAAACAGCCATGGTAAAATCTGAAGTAATGAAGCGATGCTTTGCAGGGGGAGCGGCGCTGCCCCCTCGATACGCAGCGCTCTGAGAGACAACAGCGTAAACTACACAGATATGATTGACTTGTCTAATCCAATTACACGAAGAAAGCGCTGTTCATTTAAAGTGTACATTAAGCTCCAATTTGGAGACTATTTTCTGATTAGCAGACTAATTGTTGCGTCTTGTCGATTTGCGCTACCTAACGTGATCCCGGCGCTGTCAATCTAGGCCGCGACTTCTGGACTGTCAATCATCGCGAGCCCAACATGCAAATCGCACGGAAACACACCCTTCACGTAGACTCAGAGTGTCCAAGTCAGTGCATTGAGCTCGCTTACATTTGTTTATCCATAGTTGTATTTAACAGCCTTGACATTTACCAAAATTGATTTCTTTCACAGCCTTGCATTTGTTTGAACATACAACAGCGATGACTCTGTAATCCCATTTTAATTAGAAAGATGTAGCAAGCATGCTAAGCTCACGCGCTCTATTCCCTGCAGCGATGCCACACTGGCGAGGAATCAATCACCAAGGCACCGGTTGCCGGGGCAACAAACAGGGGGCTTCTTCACTACTGTCTAAGTGGTAAATGATTGCCAGTGTAACTCATTGGCGGATGTGAGGAGTTTTTATCTGTCTGTCTGCACCCCCCCAACCCCCCCACCCCGCATATACAGCGAGTTAATTAAAAGCAGCCGACATGAAATACATTTAAATATGAGCAGGAATGAAACATACAGTACAAATTGAATGCCAACGTCAAGGGGGTTTGAGGTTGGGCGTGGAGTGGGGGTGGGGTGGTAGCGGAAAGGCAATAGTGAAAAATGAATATGCAGTGTGAGGGAGGTGTGAAATGAAGAAAAACACACACACGCTCGAGGAGACTGGTGAATGGAGCAAGAGAGGGAGGGGTGCGAGGAGCCAGGTGAATCCAGAGCGTTTTCCGATTTTAGGTCGGACTGTCGGTTTCAAAACTCTCGAGCCAGGCACTGCTCACACTGTTTTTAGTTCATGTTTCACCCTAACAGTCCCCAAGCTTTCCTTATAACTGTGCAGCTCATTCTTTGCTGTAGCACAGATTTTACATTTTTATCAGCAAAATATTTACTCGCAATGCTCTTAATAGGGTATTAAAATATCTGCATATAGATACTGTACTTTATACAACTATTTTATAGTATCGTATTGTGTGTTAAAGGGTAGGGCTGATGTTTTCTGCCTTTCATTATAAAGATGAATATCCAGTATATTGGTGTAAATGCCTTTCGCACTGGTATACAGTGTTACACTTAGCCATTATGACTTTTAGCAAACACTAGCCAGTATATCCAATATATAACATACCACTACAATATTGCATAATACATCATATATAAGTATTCTAAGTAAGCGCTTAAAATACTTACTCAAAAACACAAAAAAATGAAAATAATGTCACTGATTTTAGTCTTGTAAAAATTACAAGTATTTTGGGGCATTGGTACAGGAGTCTAAAACACAACTCTGAGTCAGTTGTTTGTTTACTGTAACACCTATTCTGAAATTGCTAAATCATGTCCCTGACCACTCAGATAATAATACAGCAAGATAAAATCTAAATTAAATCTACACATTTTTCTGCAATAAAAAAAATAGCTCTAAACAAACCCATGAGTAACTAGTGAAAAATACAAACCCATAACAACTCTGGTGGCAGCTAGTAGTTTTGGATGTGGAAGCCACCTACTTTAGTGTATTACAAATATTCATGAAAATTAACATTTTTGAAATAGCGGGGAACAAGAGTGCTGGAAAAGTTGATATAGTACAACTCTGCACAACACAGCCACCCAGCACAGGATTTGTTATTTCAACATTTTGACTTTTGTCGGAGCTTCATGCACAGCAGGGTTTGCATGGAGACTGAATAAATGTGAAGGCACCCACTGCTGCACAACTGCTTGTTTATACTCAGGTTCACAATGAGAAGTTTGCAAAAGCAAAACTAAAACTGATCATACTGACAAACCAACAGCACACCTTCCAAACTCTGTCTCTCATACATAAATTAGAGAGCAACCACATCTCTGCCACTACCTACCATCTTTATAATTTAGCCATATCATCTTATAATGAAAAACACACTGTACTGTATTATGCTTACATGAATCTGGCAAACAAGCCCAACCTCAATAAATGACATTATGTAGGCACATATATTCCGTATAGCAAACCAATCAATTATCAATTAATTCTACATCATTAAAAGGAAACCAGTAGTAGTAATTTCTAACAAAACGGTACTTCTGGATTCTACTAGAGTAGCTTTGCATGACTCACAGTTTAATATAACCCTACATGGGGAAAATACAGGGCCATCTACACATTACAGCCACAGGAGTTGTTTGAACCCCACGCCATGAAGCTGCCGGCACATTGTTTTTGAGTCACTATGCACCTCAGGACTCTGATACTTTCTATGGTCTGCCACTTCGTTGCTGTGGTTCCTAAATACTGCAATATTATCACTTACACCTGATCGTGGAATATCTAGGAGGAAAGACATTTAATGAACTGATTTGTGTCCAATGTGGCATCCTATCACAGTACCGCACTCGAATTCAGTGAGTTCTTCTTTACTGCATGGATAAGTGCTTGATTTTATACACCTGTGCAATGGGACTGAAAAGCAAGGGTTCATGACAGCGGGTAGCTCCGCATGTTTGATTTGGCAGATTTTTCACACCGGATGCCCTTCCTGACACAGCTGGGGCTCTTTCGCTTGTTAGCCGACTGTATAAACCACTACATTACGGAGCCCCGGCAATGGGACTGTAAACATCTGAATTCAAAGATAAAGAGGTACACTATATACACTATATTAACTCATGTCCATATAGTGTATCCTATAGTGTGCAGCTGCTCAGCCTCTGTCTGTAATTAGCCATGTTGCTATCCTTAAGCCAGCTTTCTTCTGACTGGTCGCTGCTCTAAAACTTGAGGTTTGAAAACCAGGTGGGTGGAGCTGCTGTGCTCACAGTCAGAGGAGTTGGCCTGAGATGACCATTATTAATGATTTCTGTTCTCAGTGTTGGAAAACACTGTCTGAAAAGGCGCATTCATTATAGAGCACTCTGAAGTCTGAGCTTTTGGCTCATAAGGATTATTGGTAGACACTCTGAAGTCATTATTTAACATTGTGACAGTATATAATGCAGAGATGTAGAAGATGGGAAAGAATGATGGTCCCGATTTAAATCAAAATTGAAATTTTTTATCTAACTTAATGGGTTTGTACAAAGGACGCAGTAAACGGTTAGTTCCACCTAATGTTTTTTCTTTTGGAAACAGAAAACAAGCGTTGCCTGTGCCTAATCCTGCCAGTGAAAATAACATCATTTTGCAGCACTTGGGGTGCCCTGGACTAAGCAATGGCTCTCCATCAAGCGCTTTAGAAACAGAGCACAGATCACATTGGCCTGACAATAAAATGGTGTACACACCAGCAAACACAGGTTGTCCATCTGGCAGCAGGCGCTGCCTGTCTATCCACTGGGATCATTCCTTCCTACTCTTCTGCCTCCCACTACTGTCTCTCCAATTAAAAGTTACACATCAGCCTCAAGTCTGAGCCAGACTTCCAGATGGTTGGAATGATAGAGCAAGCTTTTTCTTCTGTTGCATTGTCAGCGGAGAAATCAGTTACCTGTGTGTCTATTTTCCAAAAGTGCTGTGCAGTTGGGTGGTTGGCGGCTGCTTTGGGAATTGAGCCGAGTTCTCGTGCTTAGTTAAATCTCCAAACTGTGCTCTGTACTTTCAGACACAGAAGCTCGGAGCTGAGTGAGGAACTGCAGATTTCAAATGCTAATGCTGAGCCACATTTTGTTCCCTTTTAGGTTAGATGAGACTGTTTGTTTTTCAGTTTTGCTTTCACCGTTTCTCCTGACATTAAAAGGGACACCGAGACTTTTGTTGAAATGTGAAGAAATGCCAATTACAGCTCTGCATTCTGACATAATAGGTTGCAATTTAAGTTGCACTCCCAGCATACGGTGAAGCAAACGTTTCTCTATGATCGGCTGGAGTGAGAAAGCTGAATATCACAAGCACTCATCCGACTGTCTCCATTTATTTCCTAGCTAGCTTTCAGACGATGATGTACATTAAGCTGTCAGCGACCAAACACCGCAGATATATGCCATGATAGGCGCATGACTTTTGTTTTTTTTAACCATCACTGCATCCACCGTTTGTTATCTCGCACGTGTTCTAAACGCAGTTGACAAGTAAATCCCACGGCTCAGTATTTGTGCTGCCTCCTTGTGAAAATCTTCCTGTGTATGAACAACGAGCACATCTCTTGAGACCGCAAGACTGCAGCCCTCACAAAACACAGAACCTTACTTAAACAACTGAGAACTTAATCATAGCAAGCACAGGTAGAGCAAAGACAGCACAAAGGAGAGTACGCTGTGCTGGTATGGTCAGCATCCTCTCAGTGTATTCATACCAAAGCCAGCAGAGCAGCATCAGTTCCAACTGCATCCTGCAGCTCACACAATCCAGTGTGGGAGACAACTTATGGTTTTTGTGTATCATTAACAGGCTGGCAGCCACCTGTCTTCATGATGTCCTATGCTTGGATTTTTTAATTCCTCAATAACTGTTAGTTTTGTTCCAATATCATCTGACAGGCACGTCTAATGAATAACAGATCCCGCCAACAGCCCAGTTTTTTAAAGCAACATGGGACTTTAGATGAAATCCATCCAACGGTTTCTTGAACTGTTTTACAGTCGGCTGGTGCCAGGATACATTGTAACAGAACTTGAAAGCCTCACGCAGTCAAGTTGAATATCACTGTGGTAGATCAAAAGAAAACAGAAGAAGATGGTTGTGTATATATCCAATAGGTAATTTCAGTTTTAATTTCTCCTTTTTCGAAAGGAGCCAATTCAGTTGGTTTGGGGATCTGACCAGGATCCCTCTTGGTGAGGTAAGGTGTTCAGGGCATGTGCCACTGGGAGGAGGCCTCTCAGCTGGGAACGCCTCTGTGTTTCCTCGGATAAGCTGGAAGAGATGGATGGGGAGAGAGAGGTCTAGGGTTCTCTGCTTAGGCTGTTGCCTCAGTGACTTGGCCCCATGTAAGCAGGAGAAAATGGATGGATGGATGGACAGATGGATGGATGGATGGATGGATGGATGGAATTTCAGTTTCGCAAAATAAACTGTTTACGGCAATATTTTTCATCGTTTTGATGGTCACTGTAGAATTTCTTAAAGTTCTCTCTTTCTCTTATATTTAATATAACCACACTACGGACGGACAACCGACTGTTTTTTTGCGTTGTCGTTAGCAACAACGACGGAAAAACCACTGCGTGGCTCCACCGTCCGCTTGTTTATTTTCCACATAAACCTTTCGCAATAAAGCTGAAGATACTGTTGAGATTTTTCAAAATAAACAGAATCACGTGAAATAGTATGCAGAGTGTTTACGGACGAGAAGCTAAAAAGAGCCGTCAGGTGCTAAAAAATAAACCTTAGAACAGGCTTTTCCTCGCATCACGCCATGTAATAAATACTCACAAAGAAAATTGCGGCCGTTTCAACTTATGTAACACTCGACTCCAGGTACACGACGCCCAGCTGAAAACACTTCACGCAAGTTGAGTTGCCCAAGATTCACAGAATTTACAGAAAAAGTAAACTTTTTGTGATATATATCGTTGTCGGGACGATAATTGTCTTATATCGGGATATGAGATTTTGGTCATATTGCACAGTCCTAGGAGGATGCTAACTTCTCTACAATTGCTCGTTTGCTAGACTGAGCAGCAGTGAAACCTGAAAAGGTGTGATGCAAACTGGAAGCAACTTTCAAAGTAAAAGATTTGCCGTATCACTCAAATCAACATGGTTACTTTGAACGGGAGCAGTAGCCTTTCGCGGTTTGTGTCACACTCTTTACAGTTTCTCTACCGCTTAGCAGGCAGTTGGCGAGTGTTTATGCCGTCTTCCAATACAAACTATGGGCTTGTGACCAAACGCAAACTAAAGATTTTCAGTGCAGCCTGTTTACCTCGTTGCAACCAGTTTCACCTAGCAACAGCAAGCAATCTCTAGCAACTACTCGCTAGCCAACTGGGAAATACACATTTTTCACTAGCCGCCTAGAGACCAGGTCACTGACTGGTCTCTAGGCGTAGATGACTGGTGCCTTACACTGTTATCCAACTGATTATGGCTGTCAAGTTAAATTAGTTAATCAATGAATGAGGCAACACAAAAAACAGAAGCTAAAAATTGTTCCTGTTTTTCAAATATGGGGTCTTGCTGCTTTCTTTTCTATGTACGATAGCCAATGTTAGCACTCATTAGCTTAACTGTTGTTTGTCGCTAAAGTGCAGCAGTCGCCAAGCAGTAATATTTCAGGGAGGTTATTTTCAGTGTCAGTTTAAATGACCAAACATTATGAGCTGCTGTGGCGTTTGGCTGCCTGTATGGTAAGAATAGAAGTAAGGGTGTTTGCATGCAGTGCCATGCAGTATACTAGCTGCTGTGACAAAAGGGTATGCACTCGCTTTTATATTATAAATAACAGAATGGAAACTGGCAGAAGAGCAAAAGAAAGCCTGTTGTTGTTGTTTCATGTTCAAGCTGGGCATTTCATATAATGATGTGACATCATGAATGAAAAGGTGCCTTCCAATGCAATGCTTTTGCTGACTGAGCTAAACAGATCGTCAAAACCCAACAAAGAAACAGACGTCAGTTATACAGCAACAAAATCTTCCAGAAATAATAGGAAGTAAGGTCACATGATAATTAAAAATGTGTATCGTTTCATCTTTGCCAGATTTTCAGAGCACAAATCAATACAAGCCGCCACGCTAGCATTCAGCAGGGTCACCACTCAATGATCTATTTGTGTCTTCTTCTGTCTCCTCCGTCAAGCTCATTACCAGCAAAATGTGGGCTGAGGGTGAACTGTGTGGCTGAGCCTCAAGTATGTGCCCCTAATAAGTGCTAAAGCAGTGTGGTGGGCAGTGGGGGAGAATGCAAGGTGATAATTGAGAGCACAACAGTCACTTACAATATGTGCACCCTTTGTTTTAAATGTAGCATGCATTTCAGGCGTCCATAGTAACAGTAAGTACTATATGCATATATACATACTAGGGGTGCAACGATACACAAAATTCACGGTTCGGTTCGGTTCGATACTTTGGTGTCACAGTTCGATATTTTTTCGATACAAAAACATGTTCATGCTTTTTTAATTTGTCATTTATTAAAATTATAAATATATATTTTAACTCAAAAGTACAGTTTTTAAATCTAATGTTGCTGAAACGACAAAGTAATAAAAAAAAAATATATATCTGATTGAGAAATCCCTCATCTTTGGAAAAGAGAGTTTATTACAGAAAAATGGCTCTTTCCAAAATAAAAGCTATACTATACGATTCTTCTGGGGTATATTCTCAGCAGCATATTAAACATATCAGGTCCCCATAAGGAGAATCATGTGCTAACGGCTGTCTAAATGACTCGGGTAAAGTCTGTAGCATGCGTGCTTGTTGTTTTTGTCTGCTTCCACTTGTCTTTGCACTAGGATGATGTCGGAGTAAATGTGCAGTCATATTCGTTGTGTTCCCACTAGTACCGTCAGCGTTAATCTGAAATGACGTTAACGCCACAACACGGCAAATCTCCATTAACGAGCTACCGCGGATCGCCCCGTGCGTGGGGGCAACACGTTAACGAGCAAACTGCGCTAACGCAGTAGTTCCCACCCATGTAATTGAGCATTGCGTGGCACATCCGACATACTGTTTTACTTTTGTCCATGACGCGCTTACCTTCAGGCTCATACTTCACATGAAAACCAAGATAGTTCCAAACGCAAGATCTGAATGAGGGTGGGGGAGGTTCAATTTGCCATGTTGCAACGATTAGCTTCTGTCTTGCTAGCTTGTGCTGCGCTCAGTGGATCTGCGCTCGACAGTGCAGCCTAGGCGGAGTAGTCGAACGCAGATCCACTGAGCTCTCAACACAGACAGCATCGTCAGAAGAAAAGTTGATAAAATAAATTAAAAATTTTGTATTGTTCGATACACATGCGTACCGAACCGAAAGCACTGTATCGAACGGTTCAATATCGATACGAGTATCGTTGCACCTCTAATACATACATACATAATTAAATTACCAGTACTGTTAATTTAAGGCAGCTGTGGCATAAACCTTACATTTGGTGGTGGACTAATATGTTTTATATATATACATAAAACTTAAACTTACCAGATTACTAGACCTTGACAGATTTCTAAACATGTTTCAACACAATGTTGAGCAGAAATGCTGACAGCCAGAAATGAGGAAAAACAAAAAATGATGTTACAATTTCATATAAACCACACGTACAAAGATACTGGGAACCCATCTCAATTGAACAAATCAATATAACAATGTAACAACCTCAATTATATCTTGCACATGGGGAGATGAGACCGTTTTGGAGGGAGATAATCTTGACTGAACAGATCAAAGTGAAAAGAGTAAATTGAGTCCACAAAGGTTTGACATGAGTTTGCGTGCATCTGAAATCTCAATTACACTATTTTATTAAATTAATCTTTCAGTAAACCCCTCCCTTATAGAAGTGCCTAATAATAGCTAAGCAACGATGGCAAGTATGTCTCAGTTTGGTTACTTATTTTAGTGCATTTTCATTTAGTCCACTGTGACCTTACTTGTGTAGTGCATATGTTTGGAAAGGTAGCACTGTCTCAAACTGAACACAGCGATTAGGGCACTTAATAAAAGAGACATTTATAATGAATGACTGTGCTTGTAATGCTGGCTACTGCAATTTGCGAACATTTGCAACATGTTGTGCTTTGGAACAAACATGTTAACTTCAACTATAACTAAGTCAATATGAGGTTTCAACTGCAAATCTGCTACTGCTAGCTAGCTAGTGCTGATGACGTATTGTCCTGAAATTAGATAAATGAAATAGGCTGATGGTGACTCTCTTTCTGCTACATGTACAACACGGTGAACAGAACAGAGAAGTGTTTAGCTCTCAGATTTTTTGCCTGCATCCAGGTACTCTTATAGCACTCAATGTAGCCATACCTGAGAGTGAAACGAGTGCACTAAAAATAGCAAATGTAAGTATGGATGCATGCAATCTGATAATCTATAGTAATGACAATATTTAAACTGAAATGCATGTATATTGTTTAAAAGTATCTTCTTCACGAGCCTTTCCGGAAAAAAAAGCACAAAATTATAAGAAAATGATCAAACAATGTATTTATCTGCTCTATTATAACATGCTGTCATTAGCATATTCAGTTATCTACCCTCCTTAGGCACTTGCAGTCCCCAAACAGAACTGTGATGCTGTTAATAGTAATAAGGTTTTATCCTTTGTTCTTCTGTTGCTCCATGATCATTCAAAATTGTACCGAAAACTGAAGAAAATGATTTCAGACAAACAAAAATATATATACATTTATCTAAGCTTAGCAGAAAGACACACAATACCAAATCGAGGTAATCACTGCAACCAAATCAAATCATTTCATACTCCAAATAATGAACTGCCACTTTTAAATTACAGGTATTTACAGTGCTTTTCTCCCAGAATAGCAAAGAGTCTTTGTTGTGCCAGCGAACAAGGGAGGTCAAAACAAAGCCATTTATCTCTGTTGAGTTGGAAATTAACTTCTGCCTCCAAGCAATTCGACCTAGTAAGAACCCTGTTATGTTGCTGACCTCTCGGGCAACATGTGAGTGTGTGCGTGTGGCAAAAATAGCACGGTGGTAACTTCAGCCGATTAATATCAGATTGTTGACATGACACGACCGAGAAACAACGAAACGATCTTTTAGTCATTCAAACTGCAGGATGAAGAAGGGACATGAATAGCATGTAAAATATGAAAGTATAGCTGCTTGCTTACAACTCAGACAATAAAAATGTGTCGCAGGACTTCCTGTATCAAAAAATGAAGCGAATAGGCGACAGTAGCAGTGTGGCACTCACAAACTGTGTACACACGTACGTAAAATGCATATTTGCACAGCAATATCTCTTTACACATTACATAACCATGATATACTGTGCATATAAGAGGAAAGTGCTGCTTCTAAAGATATCCCTGAAAAGCCTAGACAGCACTTCTTGCTGGAAAAAAATCAATAAAGCATGTCTGTGGTTTTGTATTGAGACTTTAAAAATTGCAAGACACTAAAAACTCTTTTATAAATCAGAAAATTATAAAAAATACACATGGGGACTGCCCACTCACAATTTTCTGAATTACTTGTAGAAGATACGCACAAGAATTTCTGCTCATCTAAGTTTAAGAGAAGGCAGATAAGCCTCTGGATTCTCTGTTCAACACCTGATTATATTTCTCGGTCTTTTCTCTCCCTTTTTTTTTAGCAAGTTCTTCATAGTTCACAGGCACACGTGTAAAAATCCCTGAAGGTGTAGCCAATCTGATCTAATACCCTAAGACTCAGAAGTGCAAATGTCTTAAAAAGACTAAAGTTCTTCTTCTGGGATTGATTAAACCCCTAAAATCTCATCTGTGTCTCTAAATTCTATACTAGTGCTATTCCCATAAAAATAATGCCTATGCACAGATCTATGATTGTGCCGGCAGCCCTCGTTCTCTTACTGACAGGTTTAGCAGCCACGAGGAAGGAGACATATGATTGTCCACACTGTTACGATGTGCGCATTTACTGCTTAATTTGTAAACCAAGAGGTCAAGTACCAGAGAAGGTGCTCTGGATTAGTTGGGAAACTTTCAGCTAGAGTATCTTAATGAGTTCCCGTCAACATGTTGGAGCAGAAGAGGAGCAAAAGACACAGACGAGGTGAAACAGAGAGCAGAGGACAGCAGCAAAACTTCATGAGGGAGTCGCACACTGAGCTGAAACAAAACAGGTTCACTCAACAAATCAAAGCGTCCCAAAACTGAGTGCTCAGTTTTGGGATCCATCGGCATGTGAGTGTGTGCATACAATAAATGATGTGCTACATAAGCATCAGTCCATTAGATTACATAAACCAGCGGTCTCCAACCCCCGGGCCACCAGTCCGTGAGTCGCTTGGTACCGGGCTCAGGTGTGAAATTAATGGTTTTCAGGGTTTTTTTTTTTTTTTATCGATTTGATCGTTAAATCTTCTTTTTTTGGGTACCGGTACTGCTTTTATTTTGCTGTATTTATCCACGACACCTTAAAGGCCGGTCTGCGAAAATATTGTCGGACATAAACCGGTCCGTGGTGCAAAAAAGGTTGGGGACCAGTGACATAAACAACATGAAACATCCTGTGGTTTATGTAAAATGTTAAAGGATTTTGCACATCCCTTATCTCTGATACAGGTCTCATTTCTCAGCGTCAAAGTCAGAACAACCTGGAAATATAACTACAGGGTTCGACATGAAAAACTTGCATACTGTAGCTTTAAGATATCACCAGTTGTGGTGGCTTTTGTCTGCTCATCCACTTTACAGCTCCGCGAGCCTGAAGAGATCAATTTTCTGAGCTCTGCTCCCTTTTCTGTGGCCTCAGAGATTCTGTTATAGGGGATAATTGTTGTCTCACATACATTCATACTAGCTGTGGGGACCTACGTGGAAAAGTACATGAAATGCAGTGCAGAAAAATCAATACAACCATGCTAATTGGACTCTCAGCAGGGAGGGAGGAAATGGCTGCGACTCGCACCCATTTCTACAATCCAGCGATGATGAAGAGCCAAACTGCATGTGACACATTAGACAGTGTACTGCTTAGTTACCAATAAAAAAATAAAGTGTTTTAAGATTTAACTGCTTCCCCTCTTAGCGTCAGATCAAAAAAAGCGCTCACGCAGTATTCCCACTGTAAATGAACAGATTCAAAAAACAACCTATTCTACTTTTCTATTCTACGCCGGCGTTTAGACAGACCGCCTACTTCCTTACTTTGTTATATTAATATAGCAACACAGCGTATAACCTACTTATCGAACGCTCTCAGTTTGAAACCCCCTGGAATACGTCTGCACCTTGTTATTATGCTAAACTTGTGATGTCCTACCAATGAATTACATAAAACAAACAAATCCCCTAAGAACAGAAAATTAAATGGATAAATACATCTCAGTGATAACAGACGTGGCTGTAACTGAGAACATAATGAAAACAATGGCGGCGCATTGCAAAAGCAAATGTAAGATGCTAATTAAATCCCCTGAGCAGGTTGTGAAAGCGTCTAAATGACGCATAGTTTACCATCCAACGGGCATTAGTTTAACTATCGGTATTATTGTAATACATCTGTGCTATGTTTTAATCTCTAATAGCAGAGCCAGGACAAATATTTGAGGTTTGGCCACAAATGACAAAGCAATAACATTTTCTTGAATATCTGTGTTAATCAAAAAGTTTTTTCTTGATAAAAATAGCCAAATATCTCACCTGTTTAAGCTCGGTCCCCCCTAAAGCCCCCGGTTGTGATATTTATTGTAAAAAACAAATCTGGTGCCATTTTCTGGAAGGTTGCCAAGCATAGCACACTCACAGAAGAGGCCACCTACTATTACTACGGCTCAAAACAGATGCTGGATTTGTTTTTCTTCTGTTCTGTTGTATTGAATTTGGTAGATTTGGAGGAATTTGTAAAACAGCTTTAAAAACATGACTGACTCATAGATTTATGGCCTTTAGTTATTCTCATATTCAGCTTTAATTAAGCAAAAGTACATTTTTGTAACATCGTCCACAGAGATCAGTGTTTTGTGGAGGGGTTTTTTCCCAGGTAGAAATGGTAAATAATGGCCGGGTTTGGAGAAAAGCGCTTAATGAATGTATTAATACACCTGTGATAAAAGTCAAAAATGTTTAAAATTTAAAATGACTGAATTCAAGAATTTATGACCAAATCATCGGTTGCACACTAAAATTAAGAAATTAATCAAGTATAATGTTCAACCACCAAAACAAATTTAGAAATTCAAGCAAATAACTGTGATTTGACATCATAATAAAAAACGATTTTTTCTCCTTTTCTGTAAGTTAACAACAGTAACAATATTTTAGTAATAAAACTATCATTTTGATTAAAGAGCGTGGACATACTGGTGGGTTAACCGTTACAGAAACATAAAATAAATGATATTAGTCATTACTAATTTAGGTCAACAGTGGCTCAAAGCTTACATTGGGTGGTGATCTAATGGATTTGTTATGCACTGTAAATATCTAAAACAGCAGAACTGTAAAAAATTGTAAAAATCTTGATGTACCTCAAATCAAAAAGTAATCAAGGTTATATGTGACCATATGCCAATTATAGTTCCCAGTATTCTCGCCTATAGATACAGAACAACACTAAAACTGTATATATTTCCTAATAAAACTTGGCAAATGATGGTAACCTTGGTATTTTGAGTTCATGCTGTATATGTCACAGAGCAGAACGCACATATTCAGTTCCTCTGTAAACAAGCCAGCCTCACCAGAACACATTTAAAGGTTTTAGCAGCTATGAAAGAACCAAGAAATCGCCCGACATCCCTAATTTTCTAAATCTAAAGAAAACCGGTAAAACGACTGGCTGTTGGCTGCCTTTGTGCATCCACTGTATGTTGGCGTCTGTGGTTCGGATTGTTTCTCTCGCTCTCTTTCAGACTCTGAATCAGCAGGTCCCTTCGGTAAACAAGGCAGAGTGATTGTTGGATTTGCATATTCCTGAATAAATTATATTTCATTTCTGAGATAAGCGGTGCACTACTGTTTGGTAGCTTTTCCTCCTCCTTCTCTTCTGCCTCCTCTCTACGCCATTCACGCATGCTGCCACGAATTAACCCTGATCATGAGGGACCGTGGCGAGTAAGAAAGTGCTGCTCAAAATTCATGTTTTCGGCGGAAGGAAAATCGTGCCATTGGCCCCCGGTGGGGCCCAGACTGCCAACTACGTGTATGGTTAATCAGGGCTGATAATGATTCATGCCCATGTCTGCCACCAAGGAGAAGGATGGGAGCCACACTTAGTGGTGTGAGATGGGGCTAGAAAGCCAGGGAGGAGAGGAGGTGGAGATTAAAGAGGCTGAAGCTACAGTTGGAGATGGAGGTGGAGAAGAGAAATGGGAAGATAAGGGCAGTAGTGGAGAGGAGGCGACTCCCAAAGACGAGTCCGTGAAGCAAGGCAACGAAGGAATGCAAAAGAAGTCTAATCCGCTGGATTAGGCTGTTTAATGTGGGAGCAAATCACTATTTCATGTGTGTGTGTGTACATGTGTGCAGCCAGACCAGCATATGGACATGTGTGCATATTCACAAAACTGTGTCTAATGGGCCTGGGTGAATGAGGTTCTTCATATGAACACATCTACAGACTGTAACCCCTTTTTAATTACAGCCCTGGCATGCTGAAGAAGCGACCACGAGGGAAGAAAGAAAAAAAAAGAAACCTTCCATTAAACCACATGTAGGTCCAACACCCCCCTCAATCCGTTCAGCTGATGGCTGCTTTTTTATTTCTCCCCCTAATTCCTCTCACTTCCTTGGGAGAATTGGGCTGGTGGTATTTTGGCTGTGAAAAGGAAACCATCGGACGGCAGGGGCATGAATATTCCAAATGACTAATGTTGCACATGCTTATTTTTGACATATCTGGCTTCCGCAGGGAAATAAAACACTTCTAATGCAGGGGGACCATCTGTTATCTGTTGCTGGTGTTTCAGAGCGGGCGGATTCGGTGCTCGCTCTTGTACGTGCGCGCACACACACACACATTAAGGATACACACAGGCATACAGACACACGCGCAGGAACGCGGGCAGACAGATCGACACGTTCTCACGCAGCGGGAGATGTGTCGTACGTAGCCGGTACGACACATGCGCACACACACTTACTAACAGCAGAATCCGTCGGGAGCATGCACAACAGACACGCTCTAAACTCCTATACAAATTGAACACTCCTTTTTTTCCCCTTTTTTTCTTTCATTCAGTGTGTTTGTCAAATGCACTGTAAATCACAGGGTGTAGGTGACTGGGAATGCACACAATTTTTATACTGGCCATAAATACTCGGGCCTGTCTCTTCTCTGCAGCTGGAGCAGGATAATATGCTGGCAGTGTAAAGGGGGGGAGGATAGACTAGATGCACTAGATTCTCTCTTAGATTGGTTTGAAACTGTGGTCAAAGTAATAGTTGCAAGAGGTATAGTAAACAAAGCTCTTGCATGCATGGATTACCTGTTTGTTATTTTCAGAAAATAGCTTCTGGGTGTGCCATAATACCCCTGTTCAGGCAATAAGACGTTCTGGATAGCTAGATTTGCCGCAGACTTGCCTCAACAATATGTGATGTGTTTGAAAAGAGTCCACAGCACAGCTAACAGTGCAAAGATTTTAGATAAAGTGCAAAATAACCACTGAAATAATTAAATTGTATCACAGATATTGTTAAAGGTAACCTGGATTTTTTATTTAAATAAAATAAATATGTTATATACAGTAACATATTATATAAATGCATACATATTCTATACTGTATATAAATGATGGCAGGACCCACATTGCTGTCACTTATTTATCTGTCCTGTTGGGGGCGCTGTGTAAGACACTCAGACCTATGCCATGATTGTTTTGATTTTTTTAAACCATATTGGAGTCCATGCTGTTATCAGATAACGCCTCTTAGCTTTAACAAGATGCATCACACAGACACAGATACCTGCTAATTAGTGTGAAGATATTAATTAAATTTAAACTAAAATTTCACTCCTGTGCAGGCTGTTACTAGAATTAACCACAGCTGCAAAGTTTATCTTAAATTGGTAGAACAAAAAGATGTTTGCAGGATGGGTTAGCAAAGCGCAATTATGGCAATATTAACTACATCATTACCAGACATTATCTGGGCTTCCTTATTAGTAACCCATCTATACTACAAGCCTCTAAAACTGATCATTCCTTCTTTGTATACAAAGACGTGACAGACGCAGAGTGTTATTCTCCTTATATGAAGCTTTGTGGAGTTACTGCTTACAGTCCACTAAATACCCTGATGTAAATGAAGGCCTCGTTTGTCTTGTGAGGTGCATTTGTATTGTTTGTGATCGCTGCTGTTGTGTGCTCCTCGCTGTTTGCAGTGTTTGACATAAAACTGATAAATATTGGGGGCTTAGTTCTGACACTATTTGGACTCCCACACCTGGTTCAGCTTTAGAAGGATTTTAATTGGCTGTGCATCACTGCTGTAATGTTACACTCTCACCCCTGGTGGAAGTTTGCGATTGGTGGAACTGCGCTAGGAAAGATCCAGGGTTTTTGTGTTTTGTCTGATTAAAATCCTGTTGAAGGTTTGTGTGCTCCTATCGAGCTGTTATGAAGTTGACAATTAGATACAGACAGCACAACCCTTTTTTTTTTTCTACCAGGGCACAAACATCCTGACTTCTGCTCTGAAGTCGGCAATTTTAACAAGAGCGTCAAGAGTGGGAGTTGACTCATTTTTGGAGCCGACTTTAAGTGCCTGTTTTTTATTTTTGGCACTTTCACATCGGCCTCATTTTTTTAGCCACAGATTCTATTACCATTTATAAAACGTACCAATCGTGACGTTTTCGGCTACAGCAATTGACCAATTTCGGTTAAAGCTACTGAAACGCGTACAGCACACATTTGACTTCCAATCAAATCACAACCAAACAGAAAAAAATATATATTTTTGTCTTTGAAGAATGTGGTTATTATGAATTTTCCAGAGCACACCATGATCTTTTTTAAATGCTTAGTTTTTAAATGTACTTTAACAAGTGTGTAATGCTGTAAAAACAAGTGCAAAGTGCAGGCTTTTATTATATGCACTGTTGAAACACATTTTAATATACTTGACATAAATTTGAGCACAATTATTTTATTTATGTGGCTATAGTACATGTGTATTATTCATCTCATTGTTTAGGCAATTTATTTTAATGTTTATTCAAAAATATAAAGTAAAAAAAAAGAATTTTTTTTAACCCTAGGACACTATCGCCGGGTGATTTTCACCCGAGCAAATATATTTGATTTTCAATATGTTGTGTTTGTCTGTGTGTCATGGGTCCTTGTGTAGCTTCAGCATTGTCTTTGACATCTTTGAAGGCGTGGGTGTTTCCCTAACCCAAAGCCCACTTTCTCCTACAGGCATGTGTTCGGGTGATTTTTACCCGGCAATAGTGATAGAGGGTAAAGTAGGTTTTGGGTGGATTTCAACCAGTGATAGTGTCAGTGTATAAAATCAGGTGATCTTGTCGCATCTCAAGTCCTGATCTGTAGCGTGCTTGACATCCCTACCCCGGCACACTTGCAGGTGAGGCAGGACCAGTGGCAGCAGAAAGCAGTAGTCCCTTAGGGAGGTGCGCTGACTGCCCTGCAGGATTGGACAGGAAGTGTGTCCACGTCATTACTACCCTGCGTCTATTTACTGCATGTAAGGAATAGGTAAGCAAGAGTGGTCCTGCAATTTGCATGTTATACTTACTTAGTGCAGTGATTATGAATAAATATCACAAAGTGGTGATTTCCAATGATGAAAAAAATATTTTAGTCAACTGGTCATTTTTACACACCAAAAAGTGAAATTTTTTGTTTCTCTCTCCTGCAGCTGTGTCGAGGAGACTGTACTCAAATGTGCCAGGAATGGGTGGACCAAAGACCAACTTTCCAGTGTCATTATTTTTTTGTTTAGGATTTTTTTTATTGTCGAATTCCTAATTTTTCAGTAATTGTGGAGCATTTTTTAGGCCCCCCCATGACACTTCTTTTTCATTTTGTTAGACATGGCACAGTTGAAAATAAAAGAAGACCACTCCAATTTGTCATGTGTTGTCAGATTTTGATATATTTTGATGCCAAGTACTTTTTGGGTATATTATATTGGGTAAAAATCACCCGGCGTTAGTAATGGTGTTACTATTTATAGCGATAGTGTTCTAGGGTTAAATGAATGCTTATTCAGGTCAGTTTTATTTTGACTTATTTGCAAGTGATCCAGTCGTCTGAAAAGTGTCTCCTCTCCGTTAGTCGAGCCCTTTTTACCATGAACAAGTATCTATCATTACATCTTAATTTCAGGGAAGCTGTGCAGATCCTCTAAACACAATGCAATTACACACACCCTGTAGTTGATCCATTGTGGATACATTGTTAAAATAGTATGGCATTAATTAAAATAGGCCAACAAACCTGTCGGCTCTTGTATGGAGGGTAAAAATCTAACAGAAAAAGAGATTAATGTATTCTGAGAAATCAACTCATAAGCATGTGCAGCACTGAGAGGCTTGCTACGAACATTATCTTGTGGCTACTTTGTGGTGAATCTTTAAAAGAGGGGTTTTAAATTGTGAGGGGAGGGGGCGGGGTCACTAGAGCAGTGGTATGGTTTAATAACTCACCTCTGTCAGCTGCCTTTAAGTGAGGATCTTCACTGGAAAGACTGCCTGGAGCACCCTGCGTGTCTTTGATCTACAAGCACATAATGGAAGCAGAGAGGGGAGAGAAAACAAGGTCAAAGATCTGCACACTTGTGAGACCTTGGGTATCACCTGCGTTAATGTATAAAGCGACAACAAAGGCACCCGTGGATGTGTGCGTGTGTGAGTGTGTAAGACATGGGAAGCAATTTTTTTTTTCTTTTTTTAAGATCATTTCAACTCAGGTCCATGACTCTAATATACACCTCCCACCAGAGAGAGGAGATACTTGATGTTTTAAAATACATGGTTCCTCTCTGTGCTCAAAGAGGCTCCCGGGAGCCTCTGAAAGACAGTTTAATGATGAAAGACAACATGTCTGGATGCAAGTGTTCGCTTTCAGATCGCAGGGGAAAAACAGGAAAAAGCCAAAACAATTTTGGGTCTTTAATTTTCTTTTAAAAGATGCCACGTTCATTTCTAAAGATTCAAACCGCGTTGAGGAGCCTCACCTCACGCAAGGTAGGTGTAGATACAGTAATCGCCTAATCCCTCCCAGAGTAAATATTTTTGGAGTATTAAGCTGTGGCAGCAAAACATATAAATATGAAATCTCAAAATATTTATGTTTATCTGTAGCTGGGAATCTACCTGAGGTTAGGAAATGTGGATTATTTCAGTCGAGCTGTATTCTGTTGTTTATGCTTGTAGGCATTCTGTATTAAAAAAAACATTTTGCAAAACATGCACTCTTTCTGGAGCTATCATGATGTTGAGGACGACTAAATATGACAAGATTCCCACATATGGGACGGAGGAAATATAGGTCTGATTTGATGACTTGTCGCATGCTGCATGCTGTCACATTTTTTTCTTTCACTGGAAACCAGACTGTAAACTCAACTGTGCGAGTGAGAGGCGTTGCCAAATGCAATGTGACTCACCACCTCTGAGGAGAACAAAAACCTGCTTAAGATCACTGTGACATCGCATGCAGTGTTTGCAGTTCTGAATATTTTTGACAGATTGGACTGAATACAAATGTGAAAATTGTCATGCAAGAAAGGGAAAAAAAGAAAAAACCTTAAGAGAACATGTCACCGAGTAACTCTGTTTGACAAGCATTTTAAAGAAACAACACACAACGTTACTCCCATGAAGCTTTGTGAGCTCAGGTTCTGAAATCTTCAAATCTGCGAGGGAATTTGTACTGAACCTATTCGATTGAAATTATGCTATTTTATGTGTTAGAAATCAGCAGGGATAGCATAGAGCAGGATCCACAGACGCAGGAACCTGTATTTTGAAGCCTTGATAACAGCTTTCATCCCACTGCCATCTTTTTTTTTTTTTTGTTAGAGTCAAAAGTGACCATATTCAGAGAATATGCTGGAGTGCTAAATTATTTGCTAATGCTTGTGACTTTGGTTAACAAGGTATGGCTTACGACATAGATCCCTGCTTATTGCATTTCAGCTACTCCTTTGTTACCACAACAGATAGCTCCACATGTTTGATTTAGCAGACTTTTACACAGACACCCTTCCCAAAAGAAGGTTTGGAATTGAACCAGCAGCCTTTCACTTGCCAAGATTAAGTGTTAGCTACTACACTATGTTAAATAACATGCTAATAAAATTCACTCACCAAAACTTAAGTAAACGCTTTTTGGATAGTTTGTTAGAACAAGTACTACAACACAGCAAGTGACTGCATTTAAAGAATGTTCCAAACAGGACATCTATTAAAAAAGGAAAAAAAAAATACAATAGACACTATAGACACAAACATCAGTGAGCAACACTTGCACTGGTTAGCAGTGTGTTAGCACAGTTAGCACTGTGTTAGCACAGTTAGCACTGTAGCTTCACTGTCGCTAGCAGGTTCTGGGTTTGAATCTTCTGACTGGCAGGGCCTTTCTGCGTGGAGTTTGCATGTTCTCCCCTGCACGGGCTTAGTCTGGCATAGCTAAAGCCCCGCCCCCACAGTCCAGTCCAAGCACATGCATATTAGGCTAACTGCTGATTGCGCTATGATGTCAACTATGATGACAACTCGTTAGCTAATGAGTGTGCCATATTACACCACAGATAACAGTTTGATCAAGAATTACAAAACACAACTTTTTGATTAAATGACCTGATATGAGCGACCGATTTCATAAACTCAGCAGGTTTGTGTCAACTCAGAAAGCAGTTTCACCATCGACTTCTATAGGACCGGAAGTATTTTTGTAACCACAGCTATCACCATCTGGTGGCCTTGAGACAGAATTCAGGGAGGATTTTAGACACTTCTGCATTAGCATCTATGGACAATATGGACCCATTCCCTGACGCTAAACTTAATAAGCAGTCAACAAACCTGAAAACAGATGAATTAAAACCATTTATTCTACCATGCTATATTTTGGGTATTTTATCGTGCATTTTCAGAGTCAGCCTCTAGTACCTTTTCGATGAACTGCAGTTCTGGTCACACGTTTCCTTCTTTTTTAAGCCTCTGAGCTATTAAACCGTGAACATACAAATGCCAGAACAAAAGGAACAATACAAAAAACGAACCTATAGAAATGATAAAAAACACAGTGTCAGCCAAGTGGTAGCTCACCCAACTCACCATGAAATGACAAACACAACCCTGATGCTGAGCACACTTTGAAGATCCATTAGGTGACCATTGTGTGCACATTTGATTAAAGTCTGACCAATAACTGTGAACTTTGGACGGACAGGTCGATGGATGGACCAGTCATTTGACTGGATGTGCTAAAAATCCCCAATCTACAAATCCCAATGAAGTGCATCGGTGTTTCAAGGACACAGGAGCTGATGCATTTATTATCAGCACATTTACAGCTCACTAAACAGATTACTCATTAAAGTTTTCTCATTATGCTAACAGAAAACATAATTCAAGCACTATTATGTTGTTTTTAGTTGCATATAAATGCAATTTCTAAAGAGCAACAGTTGAAAACACACACTACCTGCTTTAAATTATTAATTCTTCTTCGTTCACCTTTTTTTCACTCAATGTGTGTTCATGCACCACTCTGCATTTAATTATGAGATATTATTAATCTCTTGGTCTCTCCCACAGCGTGTCTTTTGTCCTGTCTCCCTCCCCTCACCCCTAACCTGTCTCAGCAGATGACTGCCCCTCCCAGAGCCTGGTTCTGCCGGAGGTTTCTTCCTGTTGAAAGGGAGTTTTTCCTTCCTTCTGTCACCAAATGCTTGCTCATATGGGTCGTCTGACTGTTTCAGTTTTCTCTGTATTATTGTAGGGTCTTCACTTTACAATGCAATGCCTTAAGGTGACTGCTGTTGTGATTTGGTGTTATCTAAATAAAATTGAATTGAATTTCTTATAATGGTTCAGTATACAAAAAGTGAGGAGAGTTTAAATTTTAGAATCGCAATACAAAACATGTTGGCTAGTTATCACAATTAAACATTAATATGCACAATTAAATCTGCTATGTGGGGACAAAAATCATTTATGCTAACTTGCTAATATGCAGTATGCAATGTAAATAACATAACATAATGTGCTAGTCAGTAACTTGGTCTAAATGACCAGTGAATATATCCATGTATGCTTTATTTTTATTGAATATATAAAATATATTTCAATCCTTTATCCTTTTTCATTTTTCATTTATTTAAAACTCCAGCTAGTATTGTGGAGTTATAACTAGATACAGTATCTTCGTGACAATGGTCAAGGTTCGAATAGCCACAAAGACCTCAACAAGACAAGCTTCCTGCATGTAATGTGGTACTACCACAGGCAGAAATGATGGAAGCATCACTTCAAGTGCAGTCTTCTCATTCTACCTATCTCTTCACATCCACATCATTCTCCAGTTGTTTGTGTCTGAGAGTGAGACACTGGCAGAGTAAAGCCTTCAAGCAGCCAAATATGCTGCTCTCAGAAATCAGCCGGCACAAGAAAACAGAGGCTTGCTCTTGAAAACTGTCTGCCTTTGAAGGATCTTTATTCTCTGCTCCCCAGCTGCCGGAGATGCGTGTAACTGCTTAGACATACAATGGGTGCATCGCGGGTATTTGTCCACGGAGAGCTGGGCCCAGTAAATGAAAAGAGGGGCACACATACCCAGGAAGCAGCTAATTAATTGACAAGCAGATATTTCGGAATTTATAATCATCAAACAGACTTCATTTTGTTCCCCCACCACCATCCTCGCCAACCCGTTATCCCAGGCGACTTACTTAAGAGACTTATCTTATAAATACAGCCCTAATCAAAATAAATGACTAAAAGCTCTGAGGGAGTTGAAGGCTATACACATTTACATCAGAGGAACTGATGCAATTTAAACAGCCGCCTCAGCACCGCTGAGTTAGGTTCAAATCACAGAGAATCCTAACTTATGTAATACTTCCACTGTTTTTTCTTTTCTTTTCTTTTTTTTGGTTGTTGTTGTTGCTCAGTTTGGCAGACCTATATTCATGACAGCCAACTAGGAGAGATAGAGCCTCCCTCTATATGTGTGTTACACTGAATTCCCACAGTAGCATTCGTGCGCTGTGAGTGTATCATATTATAAAGATTTTTTTTCTCACATGCTTTTGTGTCTATTTGACTTCACCGTGTGTGTGTGTGCTCGGTGCACATCTGTGGGATTGCCCATCTCTCAGCACTGGTTCAGTGCTTAATATTCTTCCTTCTGTTTCCTACCGGGTATACATTTCTTGTAAAATGTAGCAGTGAGAGCATTTTAACAGCCAGTGGCTTACAGGATCATTTACAGCTGGTCATTGACTGTCTGGCTGAGAAGCAGAGTGGCTGATGGATAGATTGTCAAAGTTTCACCTCGGTCCAAGTTTTGATGGATATGTTATAGCCACAAAGCCCAATATAACAGACTGCACAGACTGTGAAGCCGCAACTCACCGAGTATAAAAGCCCAACAGCTTTCTGTTGATTTAAAGGGAAGCTGTTAGAGAAATTTAATACACCAGCTTCATCTGTACCGAAGTCATGTTTAGGATTAATGTGGAGACAGCAGTGTTTATGACACAACGTGTATCTTTGCACAGGAACCGAGTGGCAACGGCTCAGTGTTTGCACAGTGCCGAGAATCTCCTCTGCCTCGTGACACTGTTGATAACACAAAGTGAACTTGACTGCGGCATTTGTAGAATCAGCAGTGTGGAGTAAAGGAGGATCGACGTTGTCACGACTTAGAGTCAGCAAACCCATTTTACCATCCGACCAACCGAACTCAAGTCATTGCACTCTACTGGTAAAATCGGTTGTTTTTTATGTGTTGTCTTACAAAGAAGGACCATAAGAAGAAAATAAGAACGTCGGCTCACAGCACATCACAGTTTGCAGATTATCGTCCTGTATGAAGCATAAAAAGAAACACTAAGCTTACCTGTCATTGGTTCGTTGTACTGCATAAACTATTGAGAATTAAATTAAATGACAAATGTTACTTTCACCTTGATCTTGAGCACAGTTTGGGTGAGGCTCCATTAGCTGACTGAACTGTGTTAAGAGTAGGGACTTGTGAATTGTGGGTGGTATGAGCCATGGTATGAGCTCAGTGGTCCATCAGTGAGATGAGCTAAGAAGATGCTAAATAGAGCATTTTCTGATTTACCAAATCAAAAGCGCAATCAAATTTTAGAGAAAGTAGCTTCAGTCTTAAAACAAATCCAAATTTCTGCTGGTTGGGCTATGACAACCAATGCAACCTCTTCTCTAAGGATGAGGATATACAGCAAAGATCCTTTGCTATATCCAAATGCGACTCTAGAAGCCTGGAGATTTGTTGAGATGATAATTCGCAGATCATGCTCGCTGAAATTAGTTTGGTTTCTGTAATTACTTGAAAAACATTTGTGTATCACATTTAAAGCTGAAGATCAAACCAGCACATTTCATTTACTTTGACCCAACAAGTTATGCACAGTGAACTCAATGCAAAAGCTGCAATCGTGACATTTGCTGAAATCACGTGAACGCCTTGGGCTGAGGATTCACACTATTGTTCAGTCTACTGCCTTGTGACATCGGTGCCCACTAGGTGGCATATCATAACCCTCAGTAACCAGATGTCCTGTTGCTGTAAATTATGCATGGAACAAAAATGCTAATTTTATACACAGTTTATAACCTAAATGATGCTGATTCCCTGTTGACATTATGTGGCGCTGAGTTTGATCAAATATTTGACAATTAGATTAAACGCAGCACCAGGGATGCTACTGAAATTTTGTGGGTGGCACCAATTTGCCAAAATCCACTAGTACGACCCATAAGATATGAAAGTCTTCATCACGTCGGATGTGTGTGTCAAGTTTCATAACTTCTCAAGCTTTCTTGGCCCCTCAGCAATAACTTCCTCTTTCATGGTGATTCATCATTCCACCAGGTGGAAATGAAAATTCACAACTTTCACAGAGAAGCATCGTCAAGGTCTCAAGTTCATTTAAATCACTTTTGAGGTGGATGTGGTAAACCTCTCTACTTTCAAGGTTAGGCTTAAGACTCTTCTTTATGGATCACATGATCCCGCATCTGCCTTTAGTTATGTTGCAATGGGTCTAGGCTGCTGGGGGCTTCCCATGATGCACTGATTGTTTTTTCTTCACTCACCTTTTGACAAGCTTTTTGTTTATACCAGTCAAAGCAGATGGCTGCCTATCCCTATGGCTGGTTCTGCCAGAGGTTGCTTCCTGTTAAAGGGGAGTTTGTCCTTCCCACTGTCACCAAGTGCTTGCTCATAGGGGTTGTCTGATTGTTGGTGTTTTAACTGTACTGTAGTGTCTTTACAATATGAAGCGCCCTAAGATGACTGATGCTGTGATTTGGCGCTACATAAATATAATGGAATTGAATTGAATGGAACCTATAAAAATCCTACTGTCAGCTTTGTGGTATTCTAACTATTGCTGGCTACTGGTGTATAGGTGTGTTCAGGTATGGCAAAGGTGAAATTTGGGGCAGACTGAACAATTTGTATTTGCGTTACAGCAATTTTGTGCTTTATGGTAAAATATCCGAATCATGCTATTTGATGCAAACTCGCTGTTTTCAAGAATAAGTAACACGACCTCCTTAAAGCTTTCCTGACCAAGTTTTAGAACAAAGATCAAAATATGTCATTTCCTGTCAGTAGGTGGTGCTATGAAGGAATTGCCACTGACTGTTATCAAACATGAAAAGTCTGGTCTAGATTCTACAGTTTAATGATGACTGAACTTCTTTACCCGCACCAAAAATATTAAAGTGCTCTGTTTTTCCGTCCATTCTGTTTAACTTGGCCACATTTTAGGATCTGATGCTGGCAGCATTTAAGAGTAGATCAAGGCAGCGCAGGCAGTGTGTGCTGGTGGAAGAGTCCATATGTGTGCCTGAGAGACAGCGTGTGTCCTCTGCGAGAGGTAAAATAATGACAGGCGAGAACGGATGGCTGGTGACGCGGTGACGAGGAAAGCGCCACATATTTTGGGCCTCAGGCTGGGCAGATGCGAAAAAACTTCTTCTCTTATCCCTTCTTCCCCCCGGTTGCCTTCTCCACTCTTCCTCGCACCACCCCTCCCTGCGACACTGCTCAAACAAAGGACAAAGACGCCCTAAGTGGTTTTCTTTTTCCGATCCCATACGTGTCCGCTGGCGCTTTCGCTCTTCTGTATCTCCAGCTCGCAGCGAGAATAGTGACAGAATGAGTCACGGTGGTTTTTTAACGAGTCAATCTTTTGATTAATTTTAATGGCACTTGCTAACAAAATCTTCTTTCACTGGGAGAGATCGTTCTTATTATCACACGTTAAGTTGTGTTTTTGCATGAGATGAAATTATCTTTGACAGAGAGAAATATTACGATTCCAGATGTGCATTTTGCACCTTTTACTGTGTGAGTCATGCCTTCTGGGAAGTGGCACAGAGAGTCGGCATACAGTGTACATGCTACTGCGATGAACTATTAAAAAGAAAAACACGGTGTAGAATCCAGAGACTCCAGGTGAGATAACAGAGACTATTAAGGTTAGTTAAACCTGCATTTCTCTGCACGTATATATCAGAAGGTGATGGCTATCAGCGCTGAGAAAAACAGCAGCTTGTGCGACGCACTCGCACTTTCAGGTCATGCCAGTTGGCTCCTCAAAAGCGTGACAGCGGTGAGATCCAGACAGAACAGGAACAAGAAAGTAAAAGAGCAGAAGGGGAGAACATGGCAGCCAAGAACTACCACTTCAACATCAAACGAATGTTGTCACAACAGAGCAACAGAGCCACCCCTTTTAACTGTGACACCATTCAGCTGCTCATCACGCTGAGCGGGGCAAGGCGGAAAGCTACTGTAAGTCAAGCACAAGCACGGTGTTTATTAAATAAAAGAGCTGGGAGCGGAGAAAAGTGTGCATACTGTAGTGATGTCAAATCGTCTAAGCGGCGTTAGAAAGGCGGCTTTTTCTCATCCCTCCATGAAATTGAAAGTTGGGAAGGGAAATGAAGTGTGTCTTCCAATGACGGTAAAGGCGATCAGCGAAGCTTGAGAAATATGGTTTTGAGAGCTTGGTGCTGGAGTTTGTAAGAGCCAAAAGAAACAATATATGTGATAATCTAGAGGCATCATTTAATGGTTTCTGATTTCACAGAACGGTGCGGCTTTTTGGAAATCAGAAGGGAGAAAGGGGGCTGTGAAGGTTGATGACGTAGTCATTAATGTAAATGTGTAAGTTGCTGAAAGAAGCAGTTAAGTTTCTCTATAATCTTTAAGGCGGGTAATCGTATCATTTAGTGCTATAAATGATTCAGCCTGTGGGAAGGGAAAAAAAAACAGATTTTTATCCATATGTTGGCATTTTAGCTAACAGTGTCAGATGGATCAGCAGAAGTTCTGTAGTCATGCTAAATTTTAAAGAAACAGCTAAATGATCAGGAGCCAGACTCTCAGCTGAAAGAACTGTTGTATCTCTGACAGAAGGAAAACGGGAGGGAGGAAAAAAAAAGAAGAAGTAGGAGTGTCGGGGAGGCAGACCGAAAAGAAAGGCTGTCTCCTAGTGGACGCCGGCGTACGGGCCTGTCAGTCGTCATCGCGTGCCACTCTCCTTGTGAAACTGAGGCAATATACCCCATGAAATATTCACCAAAGTTGTTTTTGCTTAAAAAGGAGTGGCGAGGGGAGGGGGTGGCGGGGGGATGAGGAAAATGTGCTACTATAGATAGATAGAGAGTCCCCCAAATGCTTTTGATGTCAAGCTTGCTTAGGCTTTTTTACATGGGGTGCGATGGGGACACCAGCAGGGGGTCCATTAAATGTTCACACAAATGTACCCTTAACAGCACATCAGTCTCCACAGCCTGAGCTCCCAGTCCCCGACATACTCTCCTAATTCTGCTGTAATCTTTATATATCCAAAGCTTTTGCTACTGATTCTTTTTTTTTCTTTATTTGTATTGTGATGTTTGATAGATGTGGCACACTGGGAAAACATGCACTGTTAGTCTTATTATTATGGGTAAATTACATACTGAGGATTTATTGCTTTTTAATATTTCAACTCAAAAACTGTACATTTACTGCCAGTCAAATCAGTGATATCGAACTGCAGTTACCGCCAGCTTTAAACCCTGTACCCTCATACCTATAACAGACCCATTTCTGTAATATATCTATATACCTATATTATTGCTAATATATATTTTGTAACATATCTATATCATGGCTAAAGCACTTCTGGATGGATGCAAACTGCATTTCGTTGCCTTGTACTTGTGACATGTGCAATGACAATAAAGTCGAATTCTATTCTATTCTAAACACAAGGGTCAACAACCTAAGTGTTATTTCAAATACAAAATTCAGAAATACAACGAAAACAAAACAAATAAGTAAGAAAGTTGATGTGCGAGCTTTTAGTGGGCTGCACAAATTCCTAACTCCTGAAATGTTATTTACTGTAACTAAGGCCAGCAGTTATGTTGCAATTCTATGAAAAGACAAAGGAGGGAAGGTTAACGTCATTTAAAAATGTACAAAAAAACAAAAAAAAGACTGAATAATTAGGTCCTAATTAGGCTTAGGAGAGTTGGTGATTCATTAGGCTTGTTTGCTTTCGACGCAGCAAGTGCTGTCACGGCCATTGTATCTGTGACTACCTCCGTTGCCGGGATGAGCATTATGCAGGGGACGTAAGCATGGCGTGGAATAACAACATGCCATTAGCTGCTGCAGCTGCTGCGAAAGCTTTCAATACAACACAACTGCACACGGTCCCTTTGTGTGTGCGTAATAAGGTCAAGACTGTCAGTTTTGACGTAGCACATTGTATAACACACCCCTCTCCTGATCAGGAGTTTCAATGTGGGTGTGTCAAGAAAATGAAAGAACGGTAACATATGTAGTTGGGTTTTAGACGTATCTGGACAGTGACAAAGGATTATCTGTATTCTGCTGATGCTTAGCCAAGCTGTTGTTTTCAGTTTGAGGGCCCTCATGCCGTGATCACACATCTCTCCGTGTTCCTTTTTACCTTGGAAGTCGGCGTTTCCGAGTTTCCGATATCACACCCCAGTTGTCCGTGTTCCAGTACTAGCAGTTGGGGGGAAAAAAGTCAGCTGCAGCAGGTTCATGTAGTTAAGCTGCCCAGGGCTCTGTGTACAACCCCAGTTCCAAAAACGTTGTCACGCTGTGTAAAGCGGAATTTATGGTCCAGCAGAGGTAGCACAGGGACGGCCTCTCTGCCAGGTGCAGGCGGGGTACAAAGTATGCCGATGTGTGTGGGCCACTCTTGCTTGTGGTGTTGTTGGTCCGTCAGCCAACCGTGGAGGAAATCAAAGCTATAACATAGAAACAGTTGAAGTGGAACCGAGTGTTAAAAACTATGAAGTGTCAACTGCAGCCACCGCTTTTCCTGCTGTATTTTTTCATCTTTTAAGTTTTTTTTGGCGGTTCTCCTGTTCCCAGTGAACTCTGCTGTTGGCCCCTCCCCTACCCGGGCCCTTTTGTTAACCACTCAACATCCGTAGACCCTTCATCTGCTTCCACCGACGTACAGTCAGGATCTTGGAGGTCTGAGGATTGTGGTTAAAATGTAAATAAAAGCTAAATTCAATAATGTGCAAATCTCATAAACTCATATTTTCTCAATAGCAGAACATAGAAAACATATCAAATGCTCGAATTGAGAAAATGTCCCACTTTCATATAAAACACTGGCTCATTTCAAATTTAACGGCAACAACACATATTATAAAAAGTTGTGACAGGGCCATGTTTACCACTGTGTAGCATCCTCGCTTCTACTGACAAACAGTCTGTAAACATCTGGGAACTGAGTGGACCAGCTGCTGGATTTACAGGAGAGGACTGTGTCCCATTCTCGTCTGATCCTACGGTAGGTCTTGATCTACTTTTTTAAAATTTTCATTTCATGTTGCTACAACTGGTTTTAGTTAGCAACTCGACACCTGGGGTCTTCTACTTTGGAGCCGTGCTGTTGTAATAGGATGGTGGTGTTTTTGGATCATGTTTTTTGCATGTCAGAGCTTTAGCCTGGATTTGTGGATGTCGTGGTTAGCTGTGTTCACGCACAGTGATTCCTGGGCCCATGCAGTGGCTTCCATGAGAGACTCATGCCTGTTTATAATGCAGTGCCACCTTACAGCTTACCAGTATGTATTTTTGGCCACTCCTAAAGAGCTGTTTCTAAATGCTTGGTTTCACTTTTGTAGACTGAGAACGACCCGAGAGCCTCTCGGACCCCATGCTGTGGCTTCACAGTAACAGCTTCCAGATGCAAATGCCAGCCCTTTTAGTTGCTTAATTGATGAAGACATATCAAAGGAATAGCCCACACATGTCCATAAAAAACCTTTTGAGTCAATTGTTCAATTACCTTTTGGTTCCTTGGGGAAAAAAAGGGAGCTTCATATTAAATTAGCTGTATTTCCTTAACACTTTCTCCAATTTTGAAGCGAATAGCCTCAAATTAAAGCTGAGAATCTGCACTCCAAGCCCACATTCATTATATAACTGTAACACGAATGTTTCGGTAAGCAGCTGAAACTGAGCATATGGCTAGAAGGTAATGGCTGTGACAGAGAGGCTTGATTGCATATTGAAGAGCCGATATGGAAACTCAAATGATTACAGGTGGATCACAACCTCTTGACAATCTAAGTATCATACTGATGTTTAAGTGGCATACAGAAACTGTCAGCTTCCAACGGCAAAGCATCTTCATGAAAATGCATTACGAGATCACAATCAGTTCACGCGCACATTCGTAGCGGTTTTTCAGATATCCGCAACGTCACAGCAACTAAAATACTTTGAGAAAAAACAGTGGAGAGGTCGATAAAGAGTTCCTCTCACATCTCAAAAAGAGGAAAGAAATCACTTAAACTGTAAATCAGTAGCACAGGAGGACAGTACAGTAAAAAAAACTGTCATTCCTACCTAATAGAGTTCTTGTACGCATATTAGCACCTAAGCACAATGAACAGAAAGCAGCTTGTGCTCATTTAGTAACACACACACAAAAAGCTTTTGTGCACCACAAACGGTTGTATTTATAGGTACAACGACAGTTTGTAGGATGGCCTCGACCTTTTGGCTATCACATGCTCCGTGGCCGTGGCCATGAATAAATATTATAATACCCACTAGAGTACTAAAATCTCAATGTTTATGTAGCTCTTTGTGTTCAGTGAAAGGTAACAAACACTCGTCATCTTCAGCATCTTAGGGTTCACAGAAAAATGAACATCTGCATAGCTCGAGGGCCATATCTGGACACTTCTACCAAGCAAGACTCTCAATGCCTGCTTGTCTGCATTGTGGCTGTATAATAGTGAAAGGAAGGGATTGGACTTAATAGAAAGAAAAGCAGGTTTAAGAGGTAGGAAACCTTTTCACTCTTAGACTTATTTAACTGGTCTTTACGTTCGACTTGTTTTTGCCTTTTCTGGTCATATTGATGTGCCGTGGTTTGTTTTGTTTGAAGCTAATGGCGATCCAAAGAAAGAATGAACAGTAAACAAATAGATAGACTCAAAACTGATTGAATGGGAGCTCACATATATTACAGCCATTCCACGTCCACGGTATAGAACCGCAAAGTTGGGAAGTTGGGAATTCGATGCTTCCTGAGCACCAAGTGAATCTTGTCTACATGACCATCAGTCTCAGTAAGCATAACGTGTACAAAGACGAATGCTTTGTCAGAGTGACAGGGTTGTTTATTCGCTGTTCAGTAAAGTGCTTCATCATATAAAGCTTTACTGCACCTAGCTGGCATAAAAAATGTATTCATTTGTTATCAGCCATGGAATTCCTTCTTTTATCAGTAATGATAATAGACTGAACCCACTGGATTATTTTAACATTCGGATAATTGTTACGGGAGTAAAATAAAAGGCTGTTCTGGTAACTTTTATGGCACATCAACTTTTCTGCTCGCAATAATCGTGCAAATAAAATGATTCCATTTTCAGTCTGTATGTGTTTCAATGGTGTTTTAATGAAAAGCGGAGAGGCATGGGTTTGCCTTATAATTCATATTCTGTGATGGAGCAACACCGAGATAAGCCAGGCGGATGGTGACATCTAATCTGAACCCCACTGTTTTTTTTTTTATTTTGAGGGGGGGGGGCTTGTCTATGGAAATGACTAGCTTCTTATCGGTGGAGTGGGTTATTTGAGCAGATTCTCGCTGTGGCTTAGTGAAGGGACTCAATCACCACTGCCCAGCGATATGCCTCACTTTCGTCCCCCATCATCCCCCCTTCATCTTTTTATCTGAGGAACGGAAATGAAAGGATGGTATCTGGTACTCTCCGCGTCCTCGGTTTAGGAGATGGAGAGGAGCGGACATTTTCTTTTAGGCTTTAACTCGCTGATGAAAACATGCGGTCTATAAACCTGCGCTCCGAAAAGAAATACACTGGCAATTTAGTGACTCTGGATGTGCACCGACTCAAAAAGGAAGTAGTTATGAGGTAATTTGTGTTGTGACAGCTGCATTTATAACTCTGGAGTAATCAAGCTTTTACACATTTTGGTTAAAGGAACACCATTTTTCCTCATTTTCTGATTATCTTCTGGGTTTTTTCTCTTGTCTCCACATTTTTCTTGGAGGTTATTGCACACAGCCACTGGAGATAATGCTTTTGTTTTTCTGTGTTACGTGTACAGTATGCGGTTAATGTAGGAAAATGTTTTTTAATTTGCCAGTAAAAATGGGTTTTGGGTGTGGAGAAGAGCAAAAATGGGACAGACAGAAAGGCTTGAGAAGTTTGCAGTCCACAGTAGGTAGATAAAGGGAGGGCCCAGTGACAGATGTCAGGGCTCGGTCATGCATCATTTATTGGTCGGTAAATTTCAGGGGAATCACCGTGTTCGCCGGTTTCTCTACAAGAGGCAGAGTAAATGTACCCTGTCCGACTACTTTAGTGAACCTTAAAAGGCGACTCACACTATTTTGCATCCTTGAAAGTTTTGTCCTAAACTAGGAGAAACTATTGCAATGCCTTTATGTCAGGCTGGAATTGGACTTCTGTAAAGACACACAACAATTTTGAAGGTCAAGAGGCCGAACTGATACAGGAATAAAGCAAGGTTAAGGCTTTACAGCTTAAGCTGGGAGCTCTGTTAGGGCGTCATTCGGCACCGTAATGATTCATCTGAATGATAACATCAGCACATTAGCACAAGTATAAAATCCCATGTCTACTGTATGATTTAAAGGCACCAACATTTGTTAACAAGGATTAAACCTGCCTGTGTGACTAAATCTGGTGTATTTACATGACAAATTTAAGTGCTTATGTTAATTAATGTGCACTGTCCCCTTTAAATAAAAATAACCAAGGAGCTGAGCTGTGTGTCATTAGTTTTACAGGGTTTTGGGGGTACTGGAGGAGAATTTCTAGAGTCCTACTTGTTCCTTTGAGCTGATAGGAAGGCAACAGCCAGTCAAGTGACAAATAACCACATAGCCAAGGTATGCAGAAGAGAATCTCTGAACAGATCATACCTTGATGCAGATGGGCTATAGCAGCACGAGACCACATTTGGCTAAGAACAGGAAACTGAGGCTACAGTTTGTACATGCTCACCAAAATTAGAAAATAGAACAAAAAATGTAATCTGGTAAGAAGAGTCTCAATTTCTGCTGCAAAATTCAGGTGGTAGTGTCAGAATTTCATGGAAACAACATAAAAGCATGGATCCATCCTCCCTTGTAACAGTTCGGGCTGGTGTTGGTAGTTTCATGGTGTAGGAGATGTTTTCTTGGAACACCTTAGTACCAACTGAGCATCATTTAAACCCCACAGTCCACCTGAGTGTTGCTGGATGTGTCCCTTTATGACCACAGTGGATCCATCTTCTGTTGGCTGCTTCAGGCAGAATGAAAAACAATGCCACAAAGCTCAGATCATCTCAAACTGTTTTCCTGAACACGAGTTCACTGTACTCAAATTACCTCCACAGTCACCAGGTTTAAGTCCAATAGACGTGCAGCTACTGTGCGATGCTATCATGACAACATGGACAAAAAACCTGAGGAATGTCTCCAGCACCTTGTTGAATCTGTCTATGTGAAGTTCAACACATACAACACATCCAAAAAAATATAGTCACTTCTACGAAATAGGCTGCTGAGTTTTAGTGTAGGTGAGACGTAATATACACAAGAAAAAGGTCAAATATATATATTAAGAAAGACAGAAAAAGATGGCTGATAGAATTAAAAAAGAGCTCTTACTTTGACAGTGTCGCCTCTCGTCAGGACGTCCCAGAGTGTGCTCTGAAACTTGGAGAGATCCATCCTGTGACCTCTGTCCAACAAAGCCTGGGAGTGAGAGGAAAATCAAAAAGGTGAATCAAAGTGTGACAAACATGAGTCTGAGCACCCGAAAACAGCTTTACAAAGACATTCAATGTGCAACCGTATCATATAAATTAGTTTGAAAACAGCCCACATTACCAGCACTCAGTATATGAAGTTATCTAATAAAAAAAAAAAAAATTCAATATGACAGGCACCGCAAATATGCACATCTCCCCCTAAAGCACATATGCATTCTGACAGACCTCAGGTTGCACACAAGCTGGTAATCTTGCATCTGTTGTGCAGTGTGCCTGGTGGCCCCACAGGTATAGGCTTATAAAAAGTGCCTTACATAACTGATAATAAACTGCACATCATCCATCTCCCATTCAGCTCACCTCCCAATAATCCCCGCTGCCATATCTGCTTATCTATTCAAGTCACCCTCTCATTAAATCAGCTTTTACAGCCAAATGGAAGAAGTTTACTACTCATAGAAGTCAAATACCATTCATCATGAGGAAGGCTGTAGTTATACAGATATAGACTGCATGTTTTAATTCACTGGAGGACAAACGCATCCTTCCTCCTATCTCAATAAACATAGACTCCTGCAGAAATAAATAAATAAATAAATAAAATAAGGTGGGGGAAAAAAAATTGACAGGGGAATTAATCTGCTGCCTTTTGCCTGCCGAAATGGAAGTCAGTGAGGCGGCGCATACCAGTGGGTGCCCATCAGTCACAAGACCTTGCGCGGGGCCCGAAAACGGCTGAATGCGATGCCGCTGCACATTGGGAGGTAAAGGATGGTGACAGAGAAGTTGGTACAGCTTTCAGTGTTTATTCACCTGAAACAGTGTCCCCTGGAAGCCATTTTGGCAGCAATGTATCACAGCAGGCGCTGACCTTTAGATGCTATGCACAATTAAGCTAAGCTAATAAACACAACTGCGGATCTGGACTCGTGGAACGGAAGGCAGGTGGCTGTGAATCACGCTGGACACGTGAATGGCATAAAGCTCACTTGGGTGGTGTTTTCAGAGCGAAAACTGAAATGTGTTTGTTATGGAGGAAATGAGCTGAATTTCGAGCTTTGTCTGGTGCTGTAGAGGCTTTCTGATACTCCGGGTGGCCTCTATGCAGAGTACAGAATCGTCCACGCGCTCAACTGAAGCCGTCCTTCACTCAAACAACATACAGTAACCTTGCCTTGACAGCTTAGTTAGTTAGTTAAGGCTTTAGTTAATGGTTCTTGTAAGAACTGCATCGGGCTGTCTAGACATTAGTATTGTGTAAGAAAAGGAAACCTGGCAAGTCTTGGCTTCAATAATATTCATATTGTCAGTTACCTCATCATATTAACCACGACAAACAGATGCACTGACGAAGTGTACACATGCAGGAACACAAGTGCCTGACTTTTGCCATTTTCAGAAGTTGCCCTTTCTTGGCACACACCGGGTAATAATCTTCTACAGAGGCATTTTCACCACAGGAAACACTATATTTGATCTACGTGAAAGCGTTTCCTGCAAAGCATGTAGGAGGGGGTGCACCTGCTACCAGATCCCTGGTACAAAATCTGCTTAATATCCAGGTGTGCACGTGTAAGAATAGCGGAGGTAGCAGTCAGATTAATTCACAGCACACAATTAGACAAGTGTGTAGACATTATTTTTCCTGCCTCTTACAGGAAAAATGATATCCACACACTAGGTGGTCTAGGTGGTACTCCTGTCTGAACTAAACACAGTTGAACAGAAAAATTTCCTATCATGTGCAACATGTCTTCTTCTACTCCTCCTCTGAGGTCTTCCTCTTTTCCTCCTGCCTGGCAGCTCCACATCCTTTGTTCAATATACCCACGATCCCTCTTCTGCACATGTCCATCTCAGCGTTGCTTCTCTAACATTTTCTCCAAACTGCTTGGCCTAAGCTGTCCCTCTAATGTACTCATTTCTAATCTTGTCCATTCTGCTTGCTCCCAATAAAAATCTGAACATCTTCAGTTCGGCCTCCTGTCTTTCTGTCGGTGCCTCCGTCTCAGTACCAACTTGTAAATCTTCCCTTTTATCCTGCTATCCTTCTGTCATAAATCATCCTTGACATTCATCTCCACCCTGCGTGCCTCTCTTCATCACCTCTCTTGTGCGCAGTACATTGCTTTGGATGGTTGACCCTAGGTAATTAAACTCAACCACTGTTACACCTGTCTCCCTCTCATAAACACAAATGTTCTGTCTCATTTCTACTGACTTTCATTCCTCTTATCTCCAGAGCATACCTCCACCTCTCCAGGCTCTCTTTCACCTGCTTCCTACTATCTCTACAGATCACAATGCAATCTGCAAACATAATAGTCCACAGAGACTCCTGTCTGTCACTCTTACCACACACTCCTGTCCTCATACGTGTCCTGCAACACTTCTTCTCCAATCCTCAGACGTCCTCTCACTCTCCAGGACTGTGTCAAACAATGTGCTCTCTGACCTCTCTCCTACACAGGTATGAGCTACAAGTGAGGTAGAATATTCTGACCTGAGAGTCTCGACATTTTCAGAAGTTCATGTGTAAAAACATCTAGATCCAGGGTTCTCAAAGAGTGGCGTCCAGGCCATCGGTAGCTCCCAGTAACAACTTATGAGCCCCATGATTGCATCAAAGTAGGAATGCACATAACATTTATCCGCGCTCTATATGCCATCACATCGTAGCGCGTAATCAAATTCAGGAAAAGTATCTTTCCACTTCAACACTTTTCCATTAGTCATCACGACAGAGTAACCTTGAAATGTAATAGCGAGACGCCCATTGCATTTCCTTCCACCAAATACAGCTGCACAAAGAAATGTAAGATTCATGGTTATGTGAAAATTCGCCAACAGTTCTGAGAAATAAGCTCCACACTTCATATAGTCAAACGAACGCACGGGCTGATGAATCAGTATGCAAAGATATTGCCTTACAAGAGAAAAGAGCTCAAATAACATGGTTACATACTTTGCTATGTTATTTGATATATCCAGCCGGTCCCAGAAGCACAGTTCTACAAATACCATTTATATCTACCTGGCAAGAGAATATTGGGTTTCTAGTCAAAGTTATGAAATGTATCACCTTGCAAATATGTGAAAAGAGCACAAACAAAAAGATGAGACATCCATTACCATGAACCCACACAACTGAAAATATTACCACTCCCACGCCGTATTAGTACATAAGGCATAGAGGATTGTACACATGCATGAGTAGAAAGTCACACAGGTAATAAAGCTGCAGCTACTTTTGTTAGTTTGCCTCATGTACGAGTCCCTCTCCCTTCATTTAGGCTTTTATCCTTTGCTCAGTCGGGTACCCGGCAACAAATACACAGACACAGCATGTTGTTCAGACAAAGCAGTACTTACAAGTTAGGCGCCACACCAGCTTCCACAGTTAGCATGGTGAAATTTTCAGCAGCAAGCAATACCACTTAATGTTTTAATTATCAGTAAAAAACTGTGTTTGATCATCAAACTTTTATCAGTCACGGAAAACAGTGTCCTCATTTACCCAAAGGCAAGTGCGCAGGTGCAGCATGCAACGTAGGTTTGCTTTGAATCTAAAAAAACATAGCTCAAGGCAGTGAGAGTGCTCCAGAGATTTCTCAGCCTTCTAAGAGGACCAACCCCTCTTTCTCTTTTCTCAGACTGTACATCCTCGATTCCTTTTCGCGTGTTTTTAGCCCTTGCCACCAGAGACGCAGGCGGGGGAGGCGGGGAGAGAGAGGAGTCGGGCAACAGGTATGTAACAAAATGAGACATCCTTGCTTCGGAGCCATCATTTTAAAAGCAGTGTCAATTAAATGTGACATGTAGCACACAGCTGCATTGTGCTGTTTGCTTTTTCTTTTTTGTGATCGCAGATGTCAGATAGGCATGACAGTGTTTGTGACAGCATATATATATTTAGGCCCACTTTTAATGAAATTCCCAATGCAGCACAAAGTGACAAGAGTGTACAGACACACTTTTTAAAAAAATCACACACATATACAGTGAAGGGCAGAAAGTCTGACAAGAAAAGACACATCTGAAGTTTGGCTGCAAGCTGGAGTTTAAAAGAGCACCGAGGGCGACTTGAGCTAAGATGGTCACCCTGTCTGCAGAATGAAAACAGCTTCGTGGCCACAACCGCAGGCTTTAAAGGAAATGCAGGCTGAGTTCACGTTTAGCCGAGTGCACGATGTGGGGACTTTGGAGCAGGGGAAGAATGTCAGGGTTTGTCTCTTTAACTCGCTAACAGCTTGTCAAGTATGTAAGTGGAAGCTCTCGGTGTCTGCGGACTAGTTATGTACATCAAACTGCTTCTAAAATATCCTCAATAAGAGAGACACACTGTAGACCCATGGGTGACAAACTCTTTTTATGACGTGGGGCACAAAGAGCCCACTTTGATCTTAAATGGGCCGGACTGGTGAAACTCCTCTATAGAAGTTTAACTACACATTTAAAATCCCTGATATATCCTAATATAAGATAAAGAAGTGCAGTTCCAGCAACACTTCGCAGTTTTTCTACATGATGAAGAAATGTTGTTGCAGTGAATGAAAGAAATCTGTCAACACAAACAAATAAATGTGTGAAATATGACTTTTTGTTTCTTTTTTTTATACATTGAGAGATTTTGAAAATTCTACAGCAGACAGTGAAAAAACAGGAACTTTTCTGTAATTTAATCTATCACTTCATTACTTTGATGCAGTATGAATGGCAATGGGAGAGCTCCCTAAACCTGTGAAAACACAGTTAAAAGTCCAAAATCTATGTCAGGGACGTCAAACTAATTCTACATCGTGGGCCACATAACAGCTCACTTTGATCTCTAGTGGGTTGGACGAGTGAAATTCCCCCTTTCGATCATAAGGAAGATTAACCGCAAATTTAATCTCAGAGATAAGTTAATATAAGATTTAAGAAGCGCAATTTCAACGGGACGTCACAGTTTTTATACAAGATGATGACATCGTGCCGGAGTAAATGAACAAAATCTGTCAGCATGACTCTTTTGGCTTTAACTGTAAAAAATAAATAAATACGTAAAATTACAGAAAAACAATCCCGATCGCTCATTGCACAGACTGTGATGTCACTATAAAACAGAAGGTTCTTGCTAATTCACAGAAAATGTTGTTTTTGTAAAAAACAATAACAAAAACAGACATTTCTACAATAGATCGTGAAAAACAGGAACTTTTCAGTCATTTAAATGTTTATTTATCACTTCAAATTTTCCAAAGCCACCCAGCAGGCCAGATTGGATTCTTTGCTGGGCCAATTCTAGCCCCCGAGCCTTATGTTTGACATCCCTGCTGTAGGCTCTTATATACATGTCAGCTGTTTGGGCTCCTTGTACTTTTGGGTACTTTCTTCTTGACACTCGAAATGCAACTTTTTGTTTTGGTTACTACAGGCGTTATGAATAATTGCTGGTGATCCCATTCGACAGAGATGAGCAGGAACGTGGAATAAAGTAGTGAGCAGCAAATTGCCCGAGGCATCGAGAACACCGGTCATCTCAGCCGTTACTGCAGTGTAGGGGTGCACCCCCCCTCCCGTCTCGCCGTTCAATCTGAAGCCCAGATGGGTTTCGCTGAAACCTTCCCCGGAAATAATCAGCTCTGACCATACTGGAACAAGTAAGTCTGGATTCCCGAGTTTAATTTGGTGATCAGAGATTATTCAGGCAAACCTTGAGTGATTGCATCGCACTGCTCTGTGAAATTACGCTATTATTCTACCCCAGCAGAGGGGGGGGAAAAAGGAAATTCTACACTGTGAAAAAGTTATTGCCTCGCCTTTTGAGAAATAACACAGTTGTGTGGAAGATAAGGTGAAAATGAGTCACAAATATGAATAATTTGGCAATATCAGGCTGAATTTCTTTTTTTTAATTTTCAAAATTCACTGCATGATCCTCTCTCTTAATCCAAGAAAATGGAAAGGGAATCAAGGAAGAGTGATAGCAGTCATCTGCAGGAAGAGACGGCAGCCTATTTGTTGACAGCTTATTAAAATGTAACTAGTTCAGGGGAGCTTTTTAAAAACTAAATGCTTGTTTACAGTAATTGTTACTTAAGCATCAATTGATACAGCTGAAGCTGATAAGCCATATAATAATCCTGCAATGTGCCAGGCTGATTAGACCACCTGAGGCACAGTAATTAGGTAAAGGATAATCAAACTTAATACTCTAAAGCTTTTTGACTAACTTCTGTGAGGCATGATATTTTAGAGACATACTGATGTAGTACAGTTTTGTGTTCCTTCCAGTCGTTTCTTTGCTTATTCAAACTGTTGATCTTGAATTTAATGTTATCAGACTTCTGTAGGTTAAGCTTGGAACATGTAAATTGAGGGAAAAAATAGTACAAAGCAAAGTTTCTTCTTTACACTGACAAACTATTTTAGATTTATTTCATTTCCAGTTAACAGTCCTGATTGTTTGGGTTAAAAAATGGTGCTAAGTTAATCATTGATTTGTAATTTAGTCAATTAACCCGAGAGTTTTCAGTATCTGACTGTTATTGACTGCAATTTGGTTTAAAAAAATCTCTCCTATATTTTTTATATAGTCATATTTTTAGACATTACAGACGATTCGAATACTCAACTTTAAAACTGAAGTATTGATCAATAATGTAATTAATATCACAGTACATATATATATATATATATATATATATATATATATATATATATATATATATATATATATATACATATACATATATATATATATATATATATATATATATATATATATATATATATATATATATACATATATATATATACAGAAGAGCGCATCTGAATCCACAACAAACAATGAAGCAGATGGGCTATGGCAGCAGAAGACCACACCAGATGCCTGTCAGCTAAGAACAGGATATATGCTGATATCAACTAAAATTGGACAACAGACGATTGGAAAAACATTGCCTGGACTGATGAGCTTTGATTTTTACTGCAACTACAACATTCAGGTGACATGTCAGTCAGATTTTGGCGTAAACAACAAAAAAGCTTAAGGTTGGTGTTGGTTAGGGCTGCCACAAATGATTATTTTGATAGTCGACTAGTCACCAGTTATTTTTGCGATTAGTCGACTAATCAGATCATGCATCCATTAGACATAAAACGTACAGCTTATTACAACCAGCATGCATCTGCTCTTATATAACTATCATTAGCTTACAGCTTGAAGTGTTTAAGGTATGTGCTAACTAAGAATAAAGACAAGATGATAGTTATTAAACTTTTAATGAAATTTCCAGATTGTCTCGGTCAAGTTTAATAAACTCAGCTGTCTGCTCCTTGCTATCTAAAATATAACAGGACACTGGTGTAAATTCTTGACCATCTCACACTTCTGTTTAATCAGTTTTCTGTTTGACGTTTATTCAGCTGTGTGAAAACAAAGGAGGAACCCACTCGGGGGATTAATAAAGTTTTATTTTATCTAATCTAATCTAATAACTTTAATCTCAGCCAAACCGATTTACTCACGAACCAATAAATCACTAAAAAACGCCAAACAATAACATTTTTAGGTTATCTAAGTGACTTATATATTACGTTTAACCTGATTAGCGAAAGACCGCGGTGATCTGAAAATGATGTGCCGGGACTTTGCCGTTCTCGCCGGCTCTAGTGACCCTCAAGCTCCCGGCTAGCTATCGAGCTGGTGGATAACAGACGTCTCGGAAAACGTTGGAGCACTTTTACAAATATGTGATATCTTGATAAACTGAGCAGATATTTGAGGTTTACACAGCTACATTCTCACCTGAAAATATGTTAAAAGTTTACTTTGTGACCCAGAAAGAGTAATAAGTGTAATATTAAAACTGAGTAGCTGCCGCCATGGCTGGAAACGGGAATTGGCTGGGCCGCGCTTTGAATCCTGGGATAGGTTGGGCCACGAAGGTTTTACACCAGACCCATCCTTCAAATCTGGGGAAAAGGGGGACGCATTTGTAGGAGTCTTTGAACTTGGACAGCCTTTGTCGCGTCACTGTAATGTAATTGGCCTACAAATGCGGCCTCCGAAGGACGCGGCCCCTGAATTTGGACATAGCTACGTAACCGGAGGTTGCTTCTTCTTCTTCGGGGTTTAACGGCAGCTGGCATCCTCGTAGATGCATTGCTGCCATCTTCTGTTTCAGTCCATTATTAGACTCTTAAAAGCTACTTATTCCTGCGTCTTTCAGGATCTTACAAAGCTTCAAACGATGCGTCGACTATTAAATTAGCCGTCGATGATTTTGATAGTCGACGTAATCGTGACTAGTCGACTAATCGTGGCAGCCCTAGTGTTGGTGGTGTAATTGAACGGGGCACAAACTGTGTGATGCTATCATGTTAACATGGACCAAAATCGCTGACGAATGTTTCCAGTACCTTGTTGAATCTATTTATACTTTATTAGCTGTACGTAATAAAGTGTCCAGAGATTATCCTGGGGGGGGGGCAATTTAAAAACTGTGCTCACCAGAGATGAAATAAAAGCCTAGCAATGCTAACTAAATGTATTTGCTAGTGGCTCATTTTAGCACCCTTAGCTGTTAAAAAGCTAAATTTAGCTAGTTTTGCAAACTACTGTAAAGCACATTGTTAGCATTAGCTATCTGAATTATCCAAATTCCACTTAACATAAAAATGCTCTGACATAAATTAGGCAAATATTATAGCCTAAAACTAATACAGATGCTAGGACAATTGGCAAGGAGGCAACCCTGCACGATTAATTGCTTCCCCCTCCTCTACGCGCAGAGAGCATTAGAAAGGACTAGGTATTTGTTGCATGGTCTCCATGACCTTTTTCTACTTGCTAACACTTCACATTGACCAAAACAATAATAACCTATTCATTATGAAAAGAATTTTTAATTGAAGACCTAAAGTCTATACTGCACAATGAAAAAAATAACCTTCAAACTTTGAGGCTATAGAAAAGCATTTTCTTTACATCAGGAATATTGCATTTCTCTTCTGCACTAACTTGTCATCATCAGCCCACCTATGCACACAATTACACCAGGCATATTTCCAGCAAAGCCTGATTTCAAGCTTTAATCATAGGGAGAGAAAAAAAAGGTGTTGTAAGATTCTTTAATCATGTTAATGAACAGTTCCTCTTTTCTCAAGATAAAAAAAGACGGGCAGATGGATCGATATATAGCATCACATCAGTCCATATTCTCCTCAGTATCTGGGCCCGGGGAACATTTCATAAAGGCCATAGGGTCGGCTTATCACGGAGCTAAATGCCAATGTAATTATTAGTGTCTGGAGATAGTGGAAAGGGAAGCACATCCTGCGGCAGTACACCATATTTAATTAATAAATGTCACTCTGTAGAGGGAGTGAAGGGAGTGCGTGAGAAACGAGAAAAGAAGCAGGGAGGGAGAAAGTCAGAGTGACAGCAATACTGATCCTGACTTAAGTGCACAAGCAAACAGCCACATCTGGTACATGTAGAAATGCACTCGGTAACAAAACACAGGAGGCTGAGATTATACAAGCGCGAGAACAAGAGTCACATCAGGTCCAGTGTTAAGTCGCTGTTATAAAACATGCGACAACAAGCTGGAAGAAATACTTGGTATACCCTTTCTTTCACAAGCGCTTACATATTGCAGCTAATTGGCGACACTGATTTGCAAATAAGGTGTGATGTTCTTACTGCAAACAGAACATTAAAGGTACGGGAGATGACTCGCGAGATGGGATCATAGAATACTTCACTCTCTACATTTTCGCACTTGAACTCTGGACAGCGTTGCGAGAAGGAGGTCAGGAAATGGTTCAAACCTGCCCTTTGTCACATCTATGAAAGAAACACAATTACCTGTAGTATACTCGGGGGTATTCGCAGGGTACAGACTAAGGAGCTACCTAACAATTATTTAGCGACTGTCATTAAGGAGCTTGGAAAGAAAAGTATCTGGACTTCTTTAAGTTGCTTGAAGACATTTCACCTCTCATCCAAAAAGCTTCTTCAGTTCTAGGGTCAAATGGTGGAGAGTCCCAGATTTAAGCCCTATGGGAGTGCCCCCCAAAAGGGACAAAGGACACCCTAATGATTCTCTACCTAATCACACGAGCCAAGGTGTGAAAACGGGTGTAGGTCACAATCAGCCAGGGTTCCAGGTGAACTCATTGTGAAGCCTAGCCCCACCCTGTCATGTGATTTCCTGAGGTCAGAAGACCCAGGATATGAGTGGGCATTAAGGCGCCTGGGAAGGGATCTCAAAACTGGATTACAGACGTAAACCACCGCCTCTGTTCAAAGATGGTGGTTCACAGTGGACAAAGATGGCTTCTTTCACTCCTCTTTCAAACCAGAGGTGAAACCAACTAACTCCTCACATACACAGTCTTGAATAATCTGGCCCCATCATATCTTTAAATCTCATAGGACCATATTGTCACAATAAAGCACTTTGCTCTCAGACTGCAGGCTTACTTCTGGTTTCTCGAGTTTCTAAAAGTAGAATGGGAGGCAGAGCCTTCAGCTTTTTCCTGTGGAACCTTCTCCCAGTTTGGGTTTAGAAGACAGACACTCTACTTTTAAGATTAGCCTTAAACTTTCCTTCTTGATAAAGTTTATAGTTAGGTCTAACTCAAATGTGTTTGAACTACCCTTTAGTTATGCTTCTATAGGCTCAGGCTGTTGAAGGCTTCCCATGGTGCACTGAGCATTTCTTCTCCACTCCCCTCTTTTCACTCCTCATGTGCTTACACACCACTGAAAACAATTCATTTAATACAAACCACACGTTGATAACGTTTGATATTACAGGAAAATAAGCTCAAAACTGTTGACAACTTCTAATTATGAACATCAGAAAAATCCAGAAGGCATATTTTTAATATGTGTTAATCAAAAGCACAACAGTTTACTTATTTAAATAAAATTAGCCTTAAAACAAATTTGTGGCAGCAAATATGGTCGCAATGAAATGTAATGGGAGCTTTTTCAAAATATAATGAAGAAATATTGCTGTTAATGAATGTAGGTGCAAACTGAGACACAAAATGTCCATACAGAACCACTTTAAAGCAGCACTTGGCTCGCATTCAGGAAAGATTGTGATTTAATACAGAGCAAGCCCAGGGGAAGACACAACTTGTTTAGTGATTACAATTCTGTCAAAGTCACCACCTTTCTCTTAAACAATTTGCCTTTTGTGTCTAAACCACACAAAAAGATTCAAACCTCAGTCTTTGGTGTCAAATTCTGCCCCCTGGCAGCTGCCATCCACCAATCAGCACAAATAGCGGAAACACTTCCTACTGTGGAGGAAAATGTTGCCAGGAAACATAATTCAAGCTGCAGTTTTCCCTCAGCAATGTCACTGGGAAAACAAATTGGTATTATTAGTATTTCTAGGAGAAAGGGGTTGAAATTGTCATTATTAACACTTAATTCTCAGGAGAAAAGAAAAGGGAAAAAATCCAGTTATGAAATTCTGGTCTTCGCTTGCTCTCGCATGCCTTGTGTGATTGACAGCTTCATTAATTAGCTAGTTAGACTTGAAAGAATGGCAGAGTCCTAGCAATGAGATGAGCGTGGAATATTACAGGAGTAGACGGCAATTTAGCTTCATTTTTCATCATAAAAAGAAACTAAGAGAGCATTTGTATGCAGTAAACATTTCAGCCAGGCGTCTAGATATACTGAGCTTGGTAAACAACAAGTAATAGACAGACTGGAAATAGACCTGTGTTTGGACATGTATGTAATAACATATTATGAGAGGTTAGGTTAGATTTGACACACTTTCTAACAATATTCTAACACTTATATCCACTATAATATACCACCATCTGTGTAGCAAATCAAACATTAACATTAATTTGGATCAGATAATGAATTCAGTGCTAATAGCAATCCTTTCCAATGTCTACCATTCATATTACTTAGCTCTCAGACACACAGGCCTAGAGATTGGCCAGCTAGATTACTAGGTTACTAGAGAAAAATGTCTGTTCCCAACCAGTCAGCGAATGATTTGTAAAGTTTGCTGGCTGTCACTAGCTGAAAGTAGCATATGGTACTGCACCAAAGACTGTATTGTGATTCCTTTGGTTACTATTTGTCATGATTGGCAGTTAAACTTGAAAAATGTTAGACGTGTTGAATGCGTTGTTTGTAGCACCAACATGCTACTTTTAACCTCCTAGGACCTGGCATCCACATATGTGGACATCACATTTTGGGTTGTCTAGACCAAAATGATAAATTTTGCTCTACAAGGACCTGATGTCCACTTACGAGGACATTATAATGCCACTGTCCTATCAAAATTGAAAGCGAATGTCCTCATATGTGGATCTAATTTTTCTCAGAAACAAAAATCAGGTAAAAAAAATCACGTAATTTTTTGTTTTTACATTCATCAGGTCCCAATTTGCCCAAATAGCAAAGAGAAATTAAAAATTCATGCCATGAAAGAGTTTGGGTCTTCGGGGGTTAATGGGAAGGTGAACATTCTTACATTTTCAGCTTCCATCAGACGATTTCAAGTTTTACTATCATTCGTCAAGTAGTTAGTCTGATTTTGCACACAAGCTGGTGTCTTTCATTCAAACCACAGCTATCCGCTAGTAACCGAACCAGTCACAGTAAGTTTTTGCAACTTCCAGGCATTCAGCAACAGACAGCAACCTTCAAGAACCACTTGCCAACTGGTTGGGGAATATGTGTTTCTGTCTAGCGACCAGTGATTGCCAGGAAGTCACCAACCAGTCTCTATGCTTGTGTATCAGAGGGCTTACATAGTATTATACTAGATTATACTGTGTAGTACAAGCCCAAACCATAACCTGTCTCATTACTGCAGTGACTAGTCTACTGAGGCCTTGATAAAAAAATTTTCTTGAGTCTTTCTTGAATAAGATTTTGCTGTTCTAGCCAAGCGTCAAAGTCCCTCTTTCTCACACCCCTGAACTGGTAAAATACAAAGAAAATACAATATTTTTTAGTATTACAGATATAAATCCTATAAGTTCACAGATTTCAGGTTTGAAAAACAGAAACACAACTTTGTATCAGTGAAGGTGTCTTGATTGTCACGAGCTCTTCTCCTCTTAGAAACTGTATATTATGAGACCTGTAATGACAAGGGATGGGTATCGTTTAGGTTTTATCCGATACCAGTACCAAACCGGTACTTTTGAAACGGTGCCGGTGCTTAAACAGTGCTCGAACCGGTGCTTAAAGAATGGAGAACACAAACTTTTTGGGGTTTTTTGTAAAAAGATAACAATGTTAGCCTTTTCTGTAGCTATAGGGCATATATGGTATCACTCTTGGCTGGAAGCAGTGCTTAAACAATGGAAAAAAACACAAACTTTGTCCAAAAACCTCTCATGTTTAGCTGTTTCCCACTTTTTTTTTGGTCATTTTAGCCTTTTTGGCCAGGGTGAAGGGAGTACCTGCCATCAAACAAGAAGACAGCCGCATGTAACTACGACGGTGTTTGCTAGTTCACCTTACATGCATTAATGTAATAACGTGGTTAGCCTACTCAACGTAAATTACACACGAACAACATTAAGCTACTCACGCAGAGAAGAACGGCTGCTGCTGCCATCATCATCCGTCATCATTTCTGCTACACTGGCAGGGCTAGGGGCCAGGACTCTACTCTTCGGGTTCTTGGGGGATGTTGCTAACTCCGGGTCCGATTAACAGGCACCACACCCGCAGTAGATGTGCTCGGTGTGAGGTCTCGCAGCAAGCTATCAAATACGGTGCATTTCTCGGCTTTTAAAAAAACGCTATGCGTCGCTAGGTGTTTCATCAGATTCGAGGAGTTACCTCCTTTGCACAGTATCACAGTATCAGCATAATAGCACTTGTTGCAGGCTGCTGAGTTTGCATCTTTTGCTGTGAAGTACAGCCAGACTTTTGACCGCTTCGCCTTGAGCATTTTTAATCTGTAGCTCTGCTCTAAAAGAACGTACGTACCTGGGCCCGCCTACTACGCTTGCAAAGGTAAAATGATTGGCTAGAATCCAAAGTGCATGACATCTCAGTAAAAAAAAGCACCGAAATGAAGCACCGAAATGTGCGCTGCTTTTCGGTCTGGTTACTACCGTTTATGTCAGAACAATGGCACCGGATACCGGTACCCATCCCTAGTAATGACTCTTTGCTGTGGTCACCCTGGTTAATTGGAGTGATGTAGTATGCTGACGTAAATTTTCTGGCACTTTTGCTTGAAAATCTTTAAGTCTTTCGGGGTAGAGTACTCAAAACATGTCGTTTGGGCCTCTCAGCGAATAATTTCCACCTGCGGACGGCAGCCGTGAGGATGGCACAGATGACTGCCAACAATTCAGCCAACACTGATCAGGATGGCTTAACAATTATCCTAAAATTAGAGAAGTCTAGCAAGTTTTTAGGATGTTAGGATGCTTTTATTACACTTTTCCTATCTTATGTTTTCATAGTACTTCATTTTTATACAAGTTATGAAGTTTTTGTAACATTCCCCCAGGTCAGGAAAATCTATTGAACATTTTAAAACTTTTCTCAGAGCATTTTAAGTTCTGTGCCCTGATCTAATTTTATTTTACATAATTTTCGCTTTCCTTTGATTGAATTATGCATTAATATGCTTTTTGCCTTTGAACGTTTTCATTTGCTGCTTGCTGAGGCACTTTGTAACCCCGGTTCTGAAAAGTGCTGTAAAAATAAGCATTTATTTTGCTTACCGCTGAAATAAATGCAGAAGCTAGAGACGCGCGCACTTGTGCCACTGCTGTTGGGAAACAAAAATCCGAGTCCCCCCCGTCCTACTTTGGTGAAGGTCGAAGGGGGTCAGGCGTCCTGTCTCTTTGCTTTTCCTGCTGTCTGGGACTCAGGCAGCTTGTCACGCAAGACGCCAGCTTCCATGTTGCACCCCTCCCAACCCCCCTCCGCTGCTTCCTTTGCCCCCTTCAATCAGCCTGGAGTGCTACCTGAGTCATGACTACACCTGGGACCCTCTTGCCTCGCTGTCATTGAATCAGCTGCTGACACCAAGCCCATATCCTGCAGATTTTGTTTTCTGCCCACATATTAACGCTGAGCAGTCTGCAGAATAGAAAAGTAGATGAGAGAAAATAGATCAAGGTCCTGGAAAGCCGCAAAAAAAAGAAAAAAAAGATGTCTCTAAATGTTTCTTATGCAACAATTTCTATCCCTCTCACACATTTCTTCTGAAGGCGACACTCCTCGGCACACAGAAGTGGGTATTCTTGTTTGGAAACAATAGCAGGCGTGCTTCTGAGGCAACTGTTAAGCTATTGCAAAGCAGATGCTTTTTTCTCTCGCCAATCAATTTAACACCTACACCTCCCCTCTCCTCCCTCACGCTGGCTTTGGCTCATCAGTTTTAAATGGCACAAGGCATTCTTGCATTGTTCTTTTGACTTACTCAGAGGACGAGAAATGCCTGCGCTGAAGTTACAGTCCTATCAAGACTTAATCACCAATAGGTCGGGTCAGCGCAGGCAGGAAACATAAAGCACTGCGAGGCAACATATTACAAAAATCATTGCGGTGTGTGAAGACTTATATTTCTGAGTGTCTGTAAAAACAGGATAAAGGTTTGGAACACCCCCCCAACCCCCGCCCCTTCTGAATCTTATGTGAGACAGAATTGCAAAGGAAAAAGCCATCTGTGTCTGACTCTTATCCCTGGCTTCTCCAGAGCCTGGATGAGCCTGAGCCAGCAAATGTCAGTCGGATAAAGACCGAGCCTGACAGACAGACACAGGAGTTTTGTCATTCCGTGTGTCATCCCTTTGCTAGCGAGCCCAATCTTTGCCGGTCTCAAAAACCCCCAAGATGATAGGGGAAAGAAACATTCTCAGGGTGAACGTCAGGTTGTGTAACTCCTCCAAGTGCCACAGTAGCTGAAACATCGAGGACGTGAGCTATTCTGGTGCCCCTGGGGCCTTTAAGAGCTTTCATTATTGTCTTATGCGCTGTGCGGCGGGGTCACCATGGAAACACAAAACACATCAACAATTTCACCACAAAGGATATGAGGTTCTTCAACAAGACGTTCTTCCAGGAGCCAGTGGTCTGTCTCGAGCACAGGATATTTGATGTGACTTGATATGTAGAAATACAAATGCAGAACTGTGCAGTTTATTTTATGATTTTATGATCTGCAGAATGTGTTTAAAAAACATTAAAAGTGAGCTTATTATTCAATACTATCCTTTAAGTGCAAATGCAGTGCACTGAAATTATATACTCATTAAATTGCCTGGAAGTCTGTTTTTTAACTTAATAAAGATAAGTAAATTGTCATGAACAACTTAAAGTAAAGGAGTACCGCACACTGGATTTAACCTCATTATTTTCTATGGATTTTGCATTAATTTACAATATTGCAATGCATATTAAAATTGAAACTCTTCTTAATAAAAGGAGGTTCTGTAATTTTAGAGCCTTGGGCACTAGTTATTGAAGGTTTTTTTCCTACATTGGTACTCAAAGAAAATGTGAAATATACAGTTATTGAGGTTTGTACGATATAGATTGCTTTGAATGAGTCACATTTTCAAATCCCTGTGTCTACAATCTCTAAAATAGTTTGGTAAAAAAAAAAAAAAACAACTTCTCACAGATTTTTTTCTACGCAGCCATTAAATCAATTGTGTCTTCATATTAGGTCTTTAAAGCTAAGATTTTAGTAAGTATTCTATTAGTAGTCTTACCGCTCCTACAGAAAATTGAAATTGTCAGCCTACGCACAAGAAGCATTACTGTTTGTAACTTTATATTAGTTTTAATTTTTACTTGTCACTCTCCTAAGGCCATACTAAGAGAGCTGTTATAAGTTACTCCTGATGCAAACCTAATATTATGTACTGCTTCCTACCGGGTGGCTTTGAGTGTGAAGCACAATGCAACACACTAATTGAGATGCATTGTCATGTAGAGTACTTAGCGCTTTGCTGACAGCGAGTGTTCGTAAACAGCCTAAACCTGTACTTAACAGAAACTGATTTGGAGGCAGGATGTACAGCCACGTAACTAACTGCCGCAACCAGTACAGAGCTCTTCTAAGAGTGGAAACCTATTCAGCTTGTGGCATTTCTGTGGTTGCACTACACACAAACACACCAGTGTTTGATAATGTAAGTAGTATCTCTACTAACTACTAGACTCGAACACAATCAGCCGACATGACCCAGAGCAGCTATAGTTGGGAGTGGGAAAGTCCAAAGGCACTTTTCTGTCATTAGCTAACCCTTTACAATGTTACTTATTATTTAGCATATCCTCTTACTGGTAAAACATTCTTTTATGGTCTGGGATCAAATCATGTGCAGGTATAAGCAAGTCAAATGTAAGACTTTTGAGATCAAATTGTTACCGTCATAAAATAAATTCGGTGATGTTCCCCACTACACTGTGAGTTGAAACTGTCATTAGCAAGTCTTGGATAACCTGCCTTTCTGACTCCAATAATGACCAAAATTTACAAAATGATCTTTATATTTTATTTAACATGACTTGAAACTAACGACCATAAAGTCATCAGCAAAGTGTTTTCTGAGTTTAAAGGGCAGGGCAGTTGAGGGCTGTTTTCCCATAGACTTCATACAACCAGAAGCCGTTTTGCAACCAGAGGGGTTGCTTCTCAATAGTCACTAAAATTATTGCACATTTGAGATGCTTTGGCATCAGCTTGGCTCTCAAGACCTGCCTGCTACAGCCATGTCATCCACTTGCAAGTATTGAGCTTATTTTAAAAAATGTTTCCAAATGTCTTAATGTGAAATGACAACAAAAATGTCATTGCTTTTCAAAACCTTATCCACCTTATAGAACAGTCTGTTCTTTTTCTCTGTAAGCATCTCCGGTCATTGTCTTGAACAACCAATGGTAATCATGTCTCTCAAACCACTTCTCAAAAACATTCAGTTTCTTTTTTTCTGACAAGCAGAAAAACCAACCACTAGCATCAGGAAATTTTCAGGTTTAAGATTTTTTAAGCATGAATTATAACTGTTAGCTAAGGCTTCAGTCATACAGGCTTAGAAACTGATCGACAACCATTTGGTAACCATCGATGCAAGGGAAAAAATTCGTATTTAGTGACCAGTTGGTGAGTGGTTGCTGGTAATCACTCTGAAATTAACTGCTAAGGCTCCATTCACACATGCCTAGAGACTCGTCAGTGATTTCCTGGCAACAAGCAATGGTTAGGAAAAAATGTGCATTTTGCAACCAGTTGGTGAGTGGTTGCTGGTAATCGCTAATGTGAAACTGGTTACCAAGGGGCCTAATCCTTGTCTTGAAAGATGCTATATAAATACAGTTGTATTTACTTACTTTTGTATATGGTGCCGCACCAGAAACTTCCATGCACTTGCATTGTTTTCCAGTAGTTTGCATGCAAGACACTGCAAGCGTTTGCAGACAAGTCAAACTACTCAACAGGCAATAGCAAAACTTTCAATACTTTTCAAAGTTGCATCTTTTGAAATACGTTGGTAGCAGTGATAAGGCACAATTTATCTATTTTTCTATCATTTGTGTTGCAAACTTTTATTCTTCAAGTTTTGCAACAGCTTGGATAGTAACTAGCGAATGATTGCAGATAAGTTGGTGTCTTCGACAGTGACAAAGAAATCACAAGGTTGTTTCTGGTGCAGCATCCTATTGACTGGCGATAACCAGTGACCTCCAGCAATTATTCACCAACTGGTCAGCAAATACCATAGAGGTTAAAAAACAAACAAACCCTGAAACCCTGAAGTCAATGCAGAGAGTGCCATTAAACTGCATTATTTAGGGCCACCAGATGGGGACAGCTGTAGTTGCTATAGGAAGTCTATGGGGAAACAGCTTTCTGACTTGACCTCAGTAAACACTTTTCTGCTGAATTTATGAGCTCAGTTACTTTTTTAGGATCACACTGAATAAAAATGTCTACTTTGAAAATCTTGGTCATACCATATATCCAAATGGATCTGTGTTATGAAACTGCTCACTCATTGGCTAACAAACTGTTAAGTTGCTGGCCAAGTTTCAAAGCCAGTTCCACCCGTCCATCCATTTTTTTCTTTATAGCCAATTTGGTGATGATGGAAAGGCTTCAAAAACCTTCACAAACCAACGTTCAGCTACGTTCAATTTGGATAATATGGGGAACATCCATTTTTCTTGAGCAACTGGCAGTTACCGAGGGGTTACCAACTGGTCGCCGAGCCTATGTCACTAAAGGCTTAATGTAACTTATCAGCCTACTGTTTCAGACATCGTTTTTACACACAAAAACAGCAGGGAAGGTTTAGGTGAACCAAAAATCACGGCGTTAACAATCCAGATGCACTGCATAGTCTAAATACTCAGAGCAGAAAGAACAGCATTGTGTTATTGCTGCAATTCTTGCAGCAATGCAACTGAAATTGAGGACAATGTGGTAATTTCTAAGACCTTTTATTAGTATTATAAATTAGTATATGTAAATAAGATATTTTAAAGAGTTTTTAAAAACCCTCTACACAGTAAAAGACAGTAAATACAGTAATCAATGTGTTCACATAGGAGACACAAGCACAGATCATCCAGTTGGAAACAGAGGTCTATTGTCTTTGTACTCTGCTCACTGGCAACTGCAACATTAATAGTATTTGTCAAGTGGATAAAGCTGATAAAAATTCGAATGATTGCCTTGAGCTTGCTTTAAGGCTGGTTTGTCAGTACAGCTTGTAAGACAGCAGTCCCAGTGTTGGAGTCAAAGTGATACAAACACAGCTGTGTGATTCAAATATTTTAAATCTCACTCTCTTTTTTGTATATATGAACATAAACCACATTATTTTTTGCTTTTGCTTTTGTTAGTTTTTATATTTTGAGAGCGAAAAAAATGATTTTATTGTTTAAAAAAAAGCAAACTGGCAAACAGATGCAGGCGGTAAACACATGGACTCAGGCACACAGATAGCTCTTGATATAAGACACCTCTGTCAAGACTTGTTGGATCTGCACAAAATGATGCCTCTTCACTTTGCTCCTTCCCTCTCTTGCCTTTGACCTCCCACTGGTTCCATTACCTGTATCACCCGCGCGACCTTGAGCGCATCCAATCTTGGCAGTTACATAACAAAAGACGAATGCGGAGGAGATTAAAGGTGCAGAGGGAGAGGGCAAGGCAAGAGATTGAGAAGTGTCAGGTGTGCAGCCTGAAACAAATAAAAAAAAAGTCTTTCACAGTTACCAACTAAAATCATTCGACATCCCACCCTCCTTTGAAGACCCTCGCTGTCCTCCTATTTCAAAAGAACATGACACATAACAGCATTTTTTTTCTTTTCCTAGGAGGTAAGTTTTCTCTACCTCAGCTCTACAAACCACATATCAGTCCACCTGTGGTTACAGCTTGTCATTTTACATTATATAACTTGAAAGCACTCCAGCTGGGGAGCAAAAAAAACGTGATGTGTTCGATGGTAGATGATGAACGGTACGGAGAGGGGAAAGGTGTACACCAGCCTGCTACGGTATGACTTCATACATCTAGCTGGCTTTTTAACACGGGACTGTAAGTATTGTTTTGGATGCACAAGCGGAAATGGAAAACCTGTCTTCAACTGCTTGTTTACTACGAACACATTGCTTGCTTCACCATAACGCAGCGTAAGCCGCATATGGTTTACCTTAACAACTTTATAATCCCCAAGCAAACACTGCATGGGATGGTAAGCCTGTGCATACAATGACTGTAGGAATGTAGACCCACAGTGTTACTGTACACTTAACTAAGACCGGAATCCTAAGCACAGCTTAGGTCTGCAGATATTAGACTTCTAGGTTGTGCTCAGTGACGCAAGAGCACACATTGCTCCCCCAAAAAAAGGCATTTTGACAAAGTTAAATACAAACTGTAAAAACACAAAAGCTCCCTTACAGTCACATCCAGATTCGAGAATCTCCTCTGAACACACACATTTAATCCTGGAATCACTGCAAGCTTATGAAACCACCATCCAAATGGATGAAAAAGGAAGTTCTTGGAGGCAGATGAGATTTTTCTGAGCAGGAGGGATCTCTCTCCTTTTCGAAAGAGGAGGGAGCAAGGCAAGAAAACAGCACCAGAGGCCCAGCCCATGACAAAACAAAGAGATTAAATGACCTGTGAATGTGACTTTCCATTTTGCCATCAGCTCTTGCTCAACTTAGAGGCCTGCTGCCCCCTTCTGGTGGCCAGGAAGACATCCCAGAGCAAATAACACTCTGCTTTCCTGTTCACAAGTATTCATATGCTCTTCCTGTTCAGGACTCTTCACTTGACCAAATGTGCAAAAATTACCATCACGATGATATGCAGATCCCTGATGTAATAAGCCATTTGCACCTAGCACTGTATGAAAAGACAAAAGCAATTACACCCTAAATAGCCTAAACATGTATTCAGTACATGTCACAGTCTCTCACTTCACCAACATCTAACATACATTTAATAAGATATTATCTTGTGGATTTGAGATGAAATCTAAGTGAAATCTGCCCTCTTGACACACAATACAAAAACAGAATGCAAACATGTCGGGCCCCCTCTGAAGTGAGATTTAAGCGTTGGCCGGGGCCAAATGTCAACCTGCACAAACAGATGGTGTTAAGAGCCGAGCTGAGAGGCTGACCTTGGTTCGGGACTGACTAGGAGTGGAATGACAACGCAACACCGGCATCCGGTGTTTGTTTTCAGTGGATGTTGTGAACATCAAGAGAGCCGAGTGTTGTTGCCAAGATGGGGAGGTAAAGTCACGTCAGGGCTGCTTGCTTTGCTTTGCAGGTGCTTTTAGGCTCTGTGGGATGTTGTCAAGCTGCCACCATGACAGAAAAATGTTGGGATTGGATGAACAGCATAGGGAATGTTTTTGATATTTCTATGGATAAACAGGATATATATATATATATGTATATATATATATATATATATATATATATATATATATATATATATATATATGTATATATATATATATATATATACATATACATATATATATATATATACATATATATATATATATATTTGTATATATACATATATAAATATAGAGATAGATGGATTTAAAAAACTTGATTAAGGTAAGTTTAGACTTTTTAATGTGTCTGATAATAACAAGTTAATAGTCGATCAATGAAAATGTTGAAATGTTAAAAATTAAATCTAGACATTTAATGATTATTTTTAAAATGATGAAACAACCACAGAGATAAAAATCTTACTTGCAAAACTTAGTGAAGGTAACCCAAAGAGCTCTGACATCTTAAATGTTCTGTTTCCCCCCCGGTCGTCTACGCACCGCTACCTCCCAACTACACCACAGCGTCATCATTTCTGCCTCGTTACCACCAAGGCAATGTCAGCTCGTCTACTAGGGAACCCTAGGGCATGGTCAATATTATAAAACTGTGAAACAAGCAGGATTTCCATACACACTAGGCAGGCCGTTATGGGGAAACCCCCGACCTTTTCCAGCTACACACAAAAATGTGAAATTTCCTCAACTTTTCTCTCTTATCACCACCAAACAGAAACTGACTCCCCCCCCGTTAAATCCGGGGGGTTTCGTCCTCATGTTCAAAAGAAAAAGAAAAACATGTTATTTTCTCCATCTCTTTCCATTTCTGGTAGACTGAGTACGGGGCTTTAAGAGAAGCGAGTGGGTAGTAGATGGATAAGTGAAATTCACCTCGGCACAAATGTCTATAGCTTGAGAGAAGGCAATTTCCTCTAGCTCTAGTTCACAAGCACATTGCTGGAGTCCAAGCTTGGTTACACACTGGTGCTCCTGAAAATGTATTGTCCTACAGGTAATACTCAAAGAAATAAGAGTTCTGTCTGATTTAGTGCAAATGTTTCGGTTTGAGTATTGAAATCATTTCTGTTCAGACGTCGGCTGCATCTGACGTTCGGAGAATAGCGACAGCACAACATAAATCTCAGCTGCTTTTTTTATTTAACAATGAAAAACATTCTCCTTCATCAGCATGATTACCTTTCAAACACGAGTGGACCTACATTATCAGCTCTTTTTTTTTTTTTTTTACAGGAGTGGACGGCTATAACATAATGACAGAATAGCGACAGAGAGCCACTTCAGAATATCCCTTCTCCCTCCCGAGCTCAGCGCCTCCTTTGATCATCAAATTGTTCTCCTGAAAATCCTCTCTGTTCTTGAATTATCTGGGCCGCTGAAGTGGAAGTTGAATTTTCTGTGGAGACCAAAGCTTCTTAAGAGAAAGGGGAGAAGCGGGGAAATAAAAAGATGTGAAAATGACACAAATTGAATAAGCGTGCAAAAAACCTATATGGCCCCGACAGGAGAAAACTTATCAAGGTCTTCAGACGTTACAGCCGAGAACTGACAAGGAGGAAACTTTGCGTTTGTCTTTGCTCATATAGAGGGAGGAAAACAGGTACTTTAGTGTTATTACTTTCTTTCTGTGTCTTGAGGAAACACATTTAGAGTACGCACAAGCTGTATAGTGAAGTAACGGCAACGTTAAAGTCACCAGAAAATGTGTTTCTAAGACAGAAACACCAAAGAATCAATAAGAGGGTTTCAAAACAAAACCTTTTACTTAAACCCGCACCAATACACGCAATTAACTTTTAAAGGCACACCTGTTGCTGCCCCTGGACCTTGATTAAGGTGCTAACGTGGGGCCGCTTGTCAGTTCTAATGTAAATTGCCCGGTAACCACTGTCAATGGCACCCTGCTTAATTTGCCCAGCTTGATCACGGTTTGTTGTGGTTGCAGTTAAGTACACATTTTCATATTCATGCATATTCAAACTGATTCATCCTCTTCAGATGCAGCTGAATTCATTAGGAATGTCTCCCCGTTAGCAAGCAGGGGAGAAAAAACGTGAGAAAAAAACCAAACAACAACAAATGAGCACTGATTTTTTTTTGAGTCTTTCATGTTGGTTAAAGCGCTGGAGCTGCACGGGTTTGTTTTCCGTTGCGTGCCGACACAACAAACGAATACGGTAGAATTTTATAGAGGCTAAAATTAGAAGGCCAAAGCAAAAAATACACATCATCACCCCTTAAGGAGTGGAGGACAGTCCTACTCCAACTAAATACAGACAAACTAATTTGTGAAAATATCTGTAAACACATTTTCGGCCTAGTGAGAACCTACTCAAAGGCTCAACTCCTCATGCCCTGCAGTGGGAGAACCCAGCAGACGTGCTTTGATTTTTTTTTTTTTTTTTGGTAATTTGCATGTTTGTTTATTATTGTGCATATGATTTACAGGAGGGAAAAGGCAGAGGAAAATTTAAGCGTTTGCCATTTTTGTTTACAGCCACAGATTTTTGGTATGTGCTGCCTGGTACAAGGGAGGCTCAACAAGTTTAGAGTGAAGCAGACAGCCGCGTTCTCGCACACAGCAGCTTGAGGGAAAATCACTGTGCGCTTCCTGTTCGGAATTCAAATGACTGTGGAAGGAACCCTGTTGTATAAGTGGGGAAAAAACATTGAACCAGTCAGGCAAGCGCACAGCTGATCGAAACCAGATAGCAAACCTGCAGACAATGCAACAGCAGATTAAATCAATATTTGATTTTGAGATAGCGCTATATAGTATACTAAGATAAAACTACTAAACTACTATTTAGACATAAAAGGGATATGTTCGATGGTGTTCTTATGCAATAGGCAGCTTGACAGGTCTGACATTCCTACCTACAGTCCAGATGCTATAAATACTCACCAGTGCACCAGCTGTGCACTGATCCACAGATGAAAGTACTCCCAAGTAAATGCAGTACTTACTCCAGGTGTTCTGGGAAACTACTTATGCCTTCTTCAAAAAAATTATTAATTGATATATTTCTAATATATTGTTGTAGTTTATTCACATTTACAAAATAGCACAACTACTTTCTTGCAACCAAAGGAGAAAAATGATATTGCCTTGTGACTGCATTGAATTTTTTCACAAATGGCAACTGATTGCAGGTAGCTGCAGTGTGACTCAGAATGATTTTAACAGCTGGCTGCGTCGACAGAATGGTGAAGGTTTGTAAATAACTGCAGTGCATCTCTTTGCAATGGAGGACTTGATGCAACTAGTTGCCAACTGGTTGTATTCTGATTTCATGCTGATTATATTCCTATATAAGTGCCTTTGCTATCCTGCAGAAACTATGTCACTCTTTCTGGTGGAATTTCAGAATTTCTGTTATTAATTTATGAAGTTCTGGCTGGACTGTCAATGTAAGTATGAAGTATGATGATTATGGACTTTTGTGTATTTAGACAGCAACAGATTTGCAATTTATTACAGTTAATTGCTGTATAACAGTTTCCATATAATTACCAACTTGAAACCAGTCAATCACAAACTGATAGCAGACTGATTTTATCTTATTGCCATTTTACTGGCATCCCGACACCTCGAAAGTTGCTTTGAAGACAGCAACCAAAGACTGCGAGTGATCATGGACACGGCTCCCATCTTTAAACCAACTAACGGAGAGAGTGCGATTGCAAATTTCACAATCATGATCATTTTGTTTATGTGGCAGTCTGCAGCGTGACTTCAATAATAATAACTGATTTTCAAAACTGAGTCATACATATAACAAGAAACTTTACATATTCACAGATTTTCTTTCTGTCAAATCCCAAATAACACGGAGTGTATATCTACATGTGTTTGCATGTATATACACACATTATTATTGGATATTATTTAGATTATTGATTTAGAGTGAACAGTGTATCACATTCACGTGAGGCAACTCAGCCTCACGTGAATTTCAGCAACTTTTGCTGGAACTTTAGCAACACTGTGCAATGAGAAAAAGCAGGCTGTTTCAAGAGTCTGGATGATAAAGTGGTCGGTGAGAGCAGGTTAAGCAAGGTTGTGTATTTGTCAGTGAGAACTGGAGGTGAGATTTGAACTGCAGAAAGAGAGTACAGGTCTGTGGCATAACTTCAGACTCTTTCAAGGAGCATGGAGGGGGGAAGAAAGCCTAGATTATATTCTGGCAGACATGGAAATGGACAGCTGGAGACATGTTGGCTGAGAAGTAATTCCTGCTTTCCTATACTAGTCCACTAGCCTGGAGCACCCGTAAAGTTGTAAGTGCACAAAAAACAAGCACGCACGCGGACATCCCCATGGACGCTTGCACTCATTATCTTAGGATAAAATTTCTGTCATTCAGACTTGAGTGGACCCTGGCGGATGCGGAAATTCAATTCAATTTCATTCAGTTCAGTTTTATTTATGTAGCACCAAATCACAACAACAGTTGCCTCAAGGCGCTCCAGCAATACTGTTTAGAGATATGGAATAATATTTCCTCATATATGTATTTATTCATATGTAATGAATTTAATGACGTAGAGAAATACACAACCCCAAAATTATATACATTCACATATCCATCGATGAGTCATCAAGGACAACTGGCTCAGATTGGTTGTAATTAGCAATAGTATCCAAACACAACATTAGCATCAAAGACTAAAACGTTTATGTTGCTTCACATTACAGTCAGCTGCTCTAGAAATAACCTGAAAGTCTTTGAGAGTCTCTACTAAGTTGTTCAGCTTGCTCCATCTCTGTCTTCCCAAAGCACATGAAGACTACCTTGTTGTTTCACTTTGCCACTGTTATTTTCACTGTCTGCTGTGTACATGCTGAAGCAATTATATGTGTAACAATCAAGATTGTAACAATTAAACATCAAACATCAGGACAGCCCCGATGACTCCAGAAGCACTTTTGTAGGCTTTAAGAATGGTTCTATAAACCCTTCAAAGTACCAGATAATGGGTCGAACATCAGCACTGACGGGGTCCAGACTCACATTTGAATGTCGGGATAAGGAAAGGAATCAAAGGCAAATCTGCTATAAAGTCCTGTAGTCTGACGCGGACAAAAAGGGTAATCTCTTCTGGCAGCGAAATTGACGAGCGGTAATTCAGCAGGATATCTGGATGCAAATATGCAGAATGTCCTGTTGTTGATGGTGTAGACACGGTGTGGAAGCTATGGGTTTGTCTGTGTTTCCTGGATGGTTTTTCCTGGAAGGAATAAAGTGTTTTTGTGCCACTTAAGTTTACTAATTAAAATAACTTCCACTTTTTTTTAAAATAACTTCTTGAAAAATGAATGAAAGTAGCATAAAGCACTGTTAAAACCAATCAAAATAACAGAAATCAGTTCGATTAGATCAGTTAGCATTTCCTCAAATGCTACTTTTAACACACTGTTACTTTTCCCCCAAATTAAAATAAATCAATCAATAAATAAATAATAACTATAACAAAAAATAAAAAACAACTCCAGTAGGTGCAGAAGTTTCAACCCAGCTGCAATGCGATGAAGTATTTATTAGTTTTATCATAAAATGAGAGGGTGGGGCCTACGTAGATGTCCTGTGACTGTCTACCTGCACTCTCAGATACTAATTGTTACAAAAAATGACTATTGGATACTCATTTGCAACAATATTGAACAGTGCCTTGTTTGCCTCTAGCTGACACACAACTTCATACAGACAGCACACAGCCCCTCCCCTCACTAGCAGCTGAACACTGCTTGAAACAAACTGACACCCTCGTCTTTATGAGGAATTTCCTGTTTCAACAACACTAAAGTATTAAAACATTATCATAAACATTAACCTGCCCACCGCACACCTTAACACATTAAGTCATCTGTTATTATTAAGGTAGTAGGTACTACTACTACTACTGCTACTGGGAGCTAAGCAGCAAGCGTAATCAATTCCTCCCATCTGCAGAATCGATAAAGTTAATTTCACAGCATTACAACGTTATTTGTGTCTGAAAATTGTTACACTTCTCTTAAAGTCCCTGACTGAAGCTGAGAAAAGGCTGTTTGATCAGCAGAAGAAGTACAGTGAGAAGTCACCAGACACACAGCAGATAAACAGGACTGTAGATGAATACAAAAAAAGATGCTTCTTAATGTCTTAAGCCCCCCATTCTATGAAAAATAGAAGTGACGCAAGTCATAAAAGCTGCTCTGATGAGACTTGGGTTAACTTCCTGTATATCATTATTATTATTATTTTCACTCACTGTTTAATCAGATTAGACAACAAAATGTTTCAGTTAGTATTTAGGTTAAAGAATACTTTTTTAAACGTCATACATGTTAGAAAAGCTTTATTTTCCAACAAAGAAAGAACGTGTGAAAAGACTTCCCCTACAAAGCAAAAAAAACAGCTAGTTTATTTTTGAAAATACAACATTTTTCTTGCCAACAATAAATGTGGCATAATTTGGTGTGAGACTAGGCAAAAGATTCCAAGGTAACATTTTCACATAAAAAGCCTCAGACCCTCATTAACTTATTTGGCCTTAATTAAGGGAATCATCAGCTGGTGACAATTCAGAGCTGATAAATCCTCCACACTCTTCAACTCTTGTGGTAGCACTCAACAACCAAGGGCTTCTCTAAGAAACTGCAAAGCTAATTGAGGCTTCCAGGATTGGGCTAGGCTATAAAAAGATATCAAAAAGCTTCCAGCTGTCATTAGGAAATGACAGTTGAAGGGAACTTTGGAGAGCCACACACGATGTGGACAACCAAGAAACTTTTAGATACACAGGTGTAGCACTGGGCTGTTTCCCCATCCAGCATTAAATAATCATAAATCATTAAAAAAAATATTACCTGCAGAGTTGTAGCATAAACTATGAATAAAGATGAACTCACCAGTGCTTCACCCTCAGAGAGAACACGCTGCTCATCGTGGACAAGCACCACTTTAGCCTTGATTTCATCCACTGTCAAACTGCAGAGGGTACAAAATCAGGAAGCATATTAGTATTTATCCCAATTTTTTTTTTTCGCCCATTATAATAAGTTGATTTCATCATGATCCACACAACATGTCATCAGCAAAGCATTCACGAGCACCTGAGGCCCACTGAGACAGTCACATTTCAGTCTCATTTCCTGTGGCAGGGATTCAAAGTTTGCACAAAAGCAACAAATACTAAACTTTTTGATCAGATGCACAACCAGTCAGTAACACAAACCGACTGCATTAAACCAACAATACATTTTGCGATCGAGGATGTTCTGCTGGTAAAAGTGTTTCACTTTCAGCTGAGCACTTCTCTTTCCTTTTACCCTATCGCAGTTTAAACTGCACAAAACATAAAGCAGCACACAGTGCAGTCAAAATCTCTCATGCCACCTATTATCCTACAGCATTTAGATCTTTTTTCTACGGCCATTCTTCACCGCTGGTGTCTTCCTTCCTCAGGTTTTACGTAAACCAGCGCTAAACTGAATGGAGATAATGACTGCATGGCCAGGATCAATCCTAGGAGTCCATCAAAAGCGGACGTGCAGGCAAACATACAAAGCAAATAGCTTGTTCCACTACAGAGGATCAATGCTAGGGGTAAGTGCTGGAGAAAAGCAATGATCTCTCCGCATTGTCGAGCTGCACAGAGGCCACACAATGACGCCTCTAAAAAAGAAATAAAGAAATAAATAAAATTTGGTGTGAGGAAAACCGGCTTTGCCCCCAATCACTGAGGGCAGATGCAGACCTGATCTCGAGAGCAGGTGCTTTGCTAGGTTTCCCTGAGAAAGACAGTAAAATTATTGGTAACTCACACACATGCACTGATGAATCCTGACAGAGGGGAGGGGATAAAAAGCACAACCTGTTCGTGGGCCTTTGGGAGGCTCCATCATGGTTCATTTCCTGAAGCAGTTGGTAGACTCTATTTATAGGCCAGCATACTGGTACCAGTTAATCCTGCACTGGGCTGCCAACTGCTTGCCAGCTGGCACAGTGGGTTGCACTTGTGTGTGGTGCTCAGGAAGGTTTGGGTTGAAATAATCGTGAGGAAGGCAAGAATCTACCTTAATGAACAAAGTGTGGGGGAATAATTTACCCTCCTATAACGCAATATGAATCTGTGAGACTGCAAATATATAAACTTGATGTTAAAGGTGTCACCGAAACATCGGAAACGCCACATGCAAAGATATTTCACTCAGCCTACGACATTAGCCTGCTGCGTAACTCGCAGTAACAATATTTATACAGAATTAATATTAGTATTAAGTACAAACTGTGGTGATAATCAGCGACATCTCTACCACTGACATGTTCCTTCACGCATATCAGAGCAGATTCAAAACTTTAAAGGAAAAAAAGAAAAAAAAAAACGGGTTGCATGAAGCAATTACTGGTGACACAAAAATGAGATTAGCTCACAGTATAAATGAGAGAACAATTATCTGTGAATCTGCATTAAAGATAATTAGCAATTCCAATCAAGTGGATTAAGAATGGGATAACATTTCGCTAAGTGTCATTTGGGACAAAGCCAAGAGCTTTTTTTTTTTTTTTTCCTGCTTTATGCACGATAAAGAGCCTGTAGTGTGCATGCTAATCTCGATCAAAGTCCCCGGCAACGTGCAAGCGTCAGGTATACCAGCAAATCTGCATTTATCATAACGGCGACTAAATCAAGCTTGACACTCGGGCATGTGAGCCGCAGAGCCGCACGGGGAGGGGAGGACTGGTGATGTAGCACACAAGCGCAAAGCCTTCACTTCCTGCTTTATTCAAATGGGCATCGGGACACGTCCTGCATCAAGATAGCCAACTCACCGAATCCACATACTGACAGGCTGAGACAATGGCTGGATAGAAATGAGCGACACTTGCAGATATTTCAGCTTAGTAATGTGTTTGTTTAAGCGCGAGGCGGTGCTTTGAATGGAGTGGATGGATGGAGGCAGAGGGGGGGAGGGAAGGGACTGTGGCTGGGACGGGGTGGGCAGGAGGGCTTGAATAATGGTTTGCATCCAATCGCAGGAATGCATAAGTGGGCATATAGCGCTCCGCCAGAAAATCGCTGCACAAGCAGTTCGTCCTCGATGCGGCCATATGTTTTATAGCACTTTCAGTTTACTATGCTTGGGCCAGCTTGCTTTCCGGAAGAATATGCCCAGTTAGCTTAAGAAGTATTGATTTTTTTTTTTAACTTCAAGCATGTTGTGGGAAAGTGAGGAATGTGAGGGTGTGGATGGCTGTGGAGAAAAAGCATGAAGGGGGACAGGCTCATTGGATATCATGCACTCCGTTTTTCTGCAAGCCACTAGAAAAATTTACATATCTTCCCTGGCAGCAAAACGGATGCCATTCCCTTTAAAGCTGGCCGCCGTCAGACGCCGATCCTGACAGCAACTTAGTTCGTCTGTGTAGCTGCGAGGAAGGCCGGGAGATTGTGGAGCGGAGCAACAAGTGAGCCTGCTGAGACTTGAAGATCGAACAATGCAAATAAGGCGAAGAAATACTTTTTGAGGCTGGCTGGAGAATAAATAGGTGTAGGAGTTCCAGGGAATGAGATGCGCGCATTCGACGCAGACTGATGAGACTTCACTGCTCCACAAGTTAAGGTGGAACTAATGAGTGTAATCCATATTCATACTGATGTGAACACCCATTTATTTTATAGCACGAGTAATGCAAGACAGAATAAATGCGAGTGACAATCTATAGTTTTAATCCAGTGTTATGGATCTTCTTTATCATATTTCATGTTGTTTTGGTTTCACTCTGCTGCATTAGCAGAATTTCTCTTGAGGGTATCTGACATGATAATATTTCCTAAAACTCCCCGATTCACTCTGCCGGAAATTAAAGCAACTTCTTCAACAGTATTTTCTTTTTTTTTTGTGGTTTTTATTTCGTGTTTTGTGGTACAGTTTCATTTGACTGCTAGTGGCCGATAAATTAATGACTGGCTTTTGTCACCAATCAATTTGGAGAGAACAATGTTCAAAGACAGGCGATCATTTGTCAGGAAAAAAAGATAAAATGTAACAAACGATTTAAATTCAGCACTTAACTTTAGCTCTCTTATGCAGCTTTCTTGTCCTTTCTGTCATTACAAGAAATTACTAGTTCTCCAGACTTCTTGAAGGCTGCTAGATGATCCCACACCGCTCCAAGAATGCAGTGGTCCGGGTTCTGGGGAGGCCAATCCATGACTGATAGTGTTTCATTGTATGTTTTTCTATCCAGGTATGGTATTAGCAATGAATACCATAGTAATACTATGGTATTACTGCTTTGGCAGTGTGTTTGCTGCCATAGCAAATCAGATACTTTCCAGATTGTCTTACAAGGTGTATCAAACTTTAACCCCGCTTTTCCATGGTCATAATTTCATACATTTTGACAAGATCCCCAAAACCTATTGACAACCATTTGAACCAAATTGGAGTCATCACTCCGTTAGACCTGTTGCAATGGATTTTCAGTCCCGTTCTTGTGTAAACTGGCATACCCTGTTTCCCATCCTTAAGAATGGCCTTTTGGATCAGTTGAAGGGCCAGATACATCTCTCACATCCTGTATCAGGTCTTTGCTGAATTTGTCCTATTTCTGAAGTCTTTATGAGTAACCCATGAAATTTCTGAACTGAGTGGTTTCTGTTATATTTCAGGCCTGTTTATAGAACAAGATAACTGGGTTTGCATTAGAAGTTAGTGACTGTAGTCGCTGCCTACGCAGTTACTTTTGGAAAAACCCAGAAACTATTGCAATGGTAGTCAAACCACGACTTTACTGATAAATCGTGAGGTGTGAAAACCCATCATTAAGTGTACAGGGGAGGTCGCAGGGAGACACCACACACCATTCCAATATATCAAGTTTCTATTTAATAGCTCTTCAGAAAGCCTGAAGAAATATTGCACAAGGTCACTTTAAACAAATTACATTAAAGTCTGGCTCCTTGGAAGCAATATATAAAGAAATAAGGGGTGGCTGAAGACTTCTGCAGAGTGCTGGATGACGACATAATATATATTTTTTTGTAGTATTAGATTTCTTAGCAATGAAATAATGCGACAAAAAGCCCATTCACCCTGGCAAGAGCAGAACCCAACAAGGAAAAACTATTTCAGTATAAAAACATCACTGGTAGCCTTCAAAACCTGAATCAGTGGATCTTTATTATGCAAAACTTTGCCTGCGTAATCAACAAACTATTAATAGAATATGGTTCTAGCTTGGGAGGTGGGGTAGGGTTACATTTTAAGGCTGACACTTCATACGCATATGAGTGCAGGTTTCTGGACTCACTAGAATGGGTAGCACTGGCCAGAACATGAAAACAAAAACAGGACTCAAAAGAGTCTGAATACAAGTTATTTACCTGCCATCTTTATTGGTGTCCAATAAATGGAAAATGCTGGTAACGGAGCTGTTCTGATGTCTGATGAGACCTAAAAAAAAATAAAATAAAAAAATCACGTGTTACTGTAGAATTATGTGATTGTTTAAATAGCAACCACTTCCATCTGAATGCAAACTGAGAGGCAGGAATGAAGAAAAGGATGGAGCTGGATTTAAAAAATATGGGGGGTGGGGGGTGTGGAGGGCAATCAGGCAATGAGTCAGTCACGCTGTGCAAGAACATTTGGTTTCCCTGTAGGAAAAAAAAAAAAGCATGCCAGAGTCCAGAATGCAATCAGGAGGCTTTGTGCTGTAACGGCTGGTATGACAGTGATTTCCCTCTTCTCCATTCATGTACACAGGCAGATGAAAAGGAGACGCAAAAACTTCCTCAACCCCCTTTTTCCAGCGAGCATGTGACCCCAACCGATTCATTCTGTGAATCCGCATTCACTGCGAGTGGAAAGGAGAGGAAGTTCTCTTATGTTCAGCACTGAGCATCTCCCGTGTCATCGGCAGAGCAGAAAATGTACAAGGGGTAAACTGATTGGCCCCTAAGTCTGGGGAAAAACACTTTACATAATGCTAATTGCACATCCGCCGCAATTATCTTTCTGTACTAATTACAGAAAAGCTCATTTTGAAATTAGCATTTCTTCCCAGTGTACAGTAAAGCAACTGTGTTAAGTGTGTGATGCAGGGGTGTTTAAAGAATGATCCCTTTTCTCAAACCCATCTTTGCCAAAATAAATCCATATTTATTAAGGCATGCTGTTTGTGGGATTAAAAGTTTTAAAAGATGCTAGATCGTACGCCACTCCTTGACACCCGAAACATGACCGGGAGCTGCAAACGTCTACGGAGAAGCCAGATTCCCGTCACCCCACCCCACCCCCTGTTTGTTGACTGTATTCAACCCCGGGAGTTAAACAAGATTTGCTAATATTCTCCTGCAATACACACAGCATCTGTCATATTAGTGGCTTATTCTTTTGTTTGAACAGCACTCTATTCCCAACCTAATGCTTGACATTCTCAACCCATCCTCTGGTCGCTCTGTCTCGCAAAAAAAAAAAAAGTGAGCGCACTAAAGGAGGAAGAGAAATGGTCTCATCCCTCCCTCTACTGCAGAGCCATAGCTATGAAAAACAACCATAAGGAGGATGGATGGAGACGAAGGCAGGGGAAGAAAAAAAGATAGAGTGGATGCAGGGGATTGGAGGGTGGTGGGTGGGGTGGGGGTTGGTTGGCAAAAGGTAAGAGGAAGAGTCGAGAGGAATGGGGAAAATAAAAGAGGAGAGAGTAGGAGGGAGAACAAACAAAAAAAAAGAAAAATAGGGGAAAGAGGTTCAAGACATTGGCTCTTTAGGCCGACGGCACATATAGGGGGACTATGTTTACTAATGGACAACATCAGTCATCCACCCATGTTGCTCGGGCAATATCACGGCACACTCGTAAAATAAAAGAGAGGCACAAAGAGAACAGAGGGAAATGGAACATATCAGTGGGAGACTGCAGATCTACGCCTAGCCTACAGACCATGTTATCCACACAGAGCTTTGTTATTGTAGGCTCGCGCTGCACTCCAAGGCTAAGAAAACACATTGTCCTGTCTTTTATACACCATAAGCAAGATTTCCAAGAAGGGAAATTACAGTTTTCTGTATGAAAAGAAATATTTTGAAATGGAAATAGATCAAAAAAACGCTGCAGGTAGAATCTTTTTTTTGTTTTTGCTTTATCGAGGGGATGACAAGACTGGAAATACTGAGATAGAAACCTGAAAATAAATATTTGAACCTAAACGGTGCGTTTAACGGTGAGCATCAGAATGACTCAGACTGTGCATCACGTTCAGGAAAAAAAAACACTGCAGCACAATGAGAGCGTTGCAGTGTACAAAATCAATATCTTACTCATTAGAGTTTGCTCATAAATTCATCAAGGTTGTGATTACAGTTGCTGAGCTAATTGCCTTATTCCCAGAACTCTTTTCAAGGTTCCCACACGGCTGTGAGTGATTTTTCCAGGAAATTTTTAACAACCTGAAGCTGATATGACACGCAGGTTTTATAAATGAGATAAATGATTGTGCTGCAAGGAAGCTTGGGTATTCGTAACTCGAAAAATCAACTATTAAATTACAAGGTACAATTAATAAAGATAAAAGAATAAAACTAGTCTACATTCTCTGTGGAGAGCTTAGCAGAGCTACCATCACTCAGTCCTGCTTTAGGACTAAATTACCACAAAAATATTTTAAAAATATATCAAATTTAATGGAATTTCAGAGTGAAGCTCTGTTTTCAGTTTGGGTTTTTGCCGCTTGACTGAAAATGTCAAGCCTTACGGGACCTTCTGAACTCTTTTATGTTTGACGCTGTTTGTTTTGCTCTACAAGGACAATCAAGAGTTTCTTTATCTGGAGAGGAGACGTATAAGCGGGGATATGAAGCGCTCTGTTAGAGTTCAGAACAGGAGGACAATGCCTGCTGCAACATGTGTTACTGCATTATTTCAAGAAGACATAAGTTTTATAAAGTCTACTGTCAGGCAGACAAGAATTTTTGTTATTTTCCCTTTGTGCAAATCATGTTTTATTAGAAATAAATAGTAGTAGTCTTTTGAATTCATAATGGACCCTGGTTTCCAGAGAAGAGGATATAATAGTACAGCCAGTGTTTATGACTGGATCTGGTCCATATAGGTTAGCTCAGGGGAACTACTCGAATCCTCAGAGGCAAGATAGCAGACACTCTAAGTGCTTAGTACATCCTTCATATACAAAGATACAGACATTCTCTATATTAATATATTCCAACAATACATATTTTGTTGGATTCAGTTAATCTTTTCCTATTCAAACCTACCATTAGCATTTGCATTTACATGTGAATGCACATTAAAGACAGGGAAGCGTAATCATCTATGGCTAAAGGGCTTATAGTCTATTTCTCCTTCAAACAATTTTTATACAGAGATTTCCTTACATATACAGTACTGTGCAAAAATCTTGAGCAACACCCAATTTCTTTATAATTTGCTTGGAAAATGGGAAAAGAGTACATCAATTTATTCAAATATGTACAAACACACATGGAAATACAGTATCTAAATCAAAAACAGAGTTTGTGAAATTCTAACAAGCTTAAAAGTCAATATTTGGTTTGACCACCTTTATTCTGCAACACACTCTCTTTTCTTGTAATTTCTGTAAGTACTCTTCAGGAATAGTTCTCCAGGCTTCTTGAAGGACTCTTCTTTAAATGTTTCTGCCTTTTGTTCTGTTCTCTGTCAAGATGATCCCACACTGCTTCAATAACGGTGAGGTCTGGGCTCTGGGGAGGCCAATCCATGACTCATAGTGCTCCATCGTATGTTTTTATACCCACGTATGCTTTTCCTGAAACATACCTTCAACTGAAGATCCATTTCTCTGCTCCTGTGTCAGGTCTTTGCTGAATTTTTTTCGTATTTGGTAAGGATATGTAGATAGTACTGTCGACTTATTTTAGGCTTGCTACATTTCTATCCTAGGCTTGCAAATACTAGTCCTACATTTCCTCATACTTCATACAATAAGCCAAGTTTAAGGCTAGCAGTTCTTTAGGAATGATGCTGTTAAAAAAAATTAAGTTTTTTTTTACTGTTTTTTACTACTACTTACTGCATTTTTCAGAAATTCAACTAAAGAAATGTGAACAAATAATGAGTTTTTGACGAGATGTTGGTAACAAAGTGCCTGAAGATACAATTTACATTTGGTTCTTTGATGAGTTGTCTGCTATGTGTCGACACGACACTGGTTTATCCCTTGAGTTAGGTGCCTTTTTTAATCCTTCAGTGATTCATAAATCTGTAAAGCTTTAAAAGACCTTCATAAAGTCAAAACAACTGTTTCTCAAGGAAACTTCAACAAAAATAACAGGAAATTAAAATACACAGAAATGAGGGGTGGCTCAAGAATTTTACACAGCACTCTATCTGCAAGTCAAAGTCCACTTTAAAGAAATCAAATAAAGGATACTGAATCCCATCTTTATTTGACGCCTTCAGAAATAAAGACAATAACCTTGTATCACACACATACTATGCTCTATGTTAGTATGTTCTACTATCAGTGTTGGGGAGTAACAGAATACATGTACCGCCGTTACGTATTTAAAATACGAAATATGAGTAACTGTATTCCGTTACAGTTACCGTTTAAAAGAGTGGTATTCAGAATACAGTTACATTGTTTAAATAAATGGATTACACGGCGGTCTTTATGTTAAGCTGTCCCCTCTCTATTTTTGGTAATTCCACGCCAGTGGAAACCCAAACAAAACACGCATTAAGAGGCTCTAATGCCTGTCTCTCAATCTCGCGGCCCATGTCACCTCTACTTGCAGCCCGCATAATGACGTGACAAAATATTTTTTAAAATTATTATTCCAAAAAATATTTAATATGAAGACAATAGGCAGAGTGTTACAGGCACAGCCCTAAAGAATGTAGCCTCATGGGCAGTGTAGCCCAGTTGTAAGTAAGCTATTAAGACTCGACTGTACACTGTGTTCGTGTTTTCCTCCGAAACTATAATTTCCGTTGGAGCAGCCTTTCAACGCCTCTCTCTGTCTCTCGCTAGCAAAGTTGACTCAGACAACAAAGTAAAGCTAGTTTTCGGCTACGAGCCCGACACGGAACCCGACGTATTAGTCAGAGGTCCCTTTACTACAGTTCAGAGCCGCGAACCTGTTTTATATACGTGCGGAATAGTTTTCTATATGAGATCGCAAAAAGTGCAGCCTTACCTAATGTCCATTCTACTGTTACTCATTTATATTAAGATTTAAAAATCTAGTTGGTATTGGTATGGCGAGTATCCATTTAGTAATAGTAATAAATCACACAGCAATAGGACATTCATGTAGTTGTAAAAAAGCATGGCAATATATTAAGTAATCCAAAGTATTCAGAATACGTTACTCTCATTGAGTAACGTAACAGAATACGTTACAAAATACATTTCGGGGCATGTATTCTGTAATCTGTAGTGGAATACATTTTAAAAGTAACCTTCCCAACACTGTCTACTATGTTCATGTTAAGCAGATAAGGTAGAGGCGATGGCCCCAATCCCAGACTCAGACTACACACCCGCTTCGGATCAGTCCATACAATGGGCCTTATTAGCAGAAATCTACAGCAGGTCTGATTTATCCCCAACTTGTACTATTAAAAGTTGTCTGGGAAAGATACAGGATCTTAGACTGCGCCAATATTCAGTAAGTATTATCTTGAAACAAGTCAGTTTAATGAGCCAGTTTTAAATTTTCCAAATTGCAAAGAGACTTGTCATTTAAATTAGTATGTCTTGGTAATATTTTGGATAAAGCAGCAAACTTTTTTTTTAAATTCAACATTTTATACACCATCCTAACTTCTCTGAAAACAATCCTAACACTCTATTTTAGTTATAAGATGCAAAACTGTAAATAGCTTTGGATGTTTGCCTCTTACAAAGATCACTTTCTTTGCTCCTGATTGACGAAACGTGGGAGAGCAATTTTGAAAAAACAAAATGACATTGAATTGGTTGAATTTAGAAAAAAAGATTTGAAGACGGTAACTGAGAATACATGAAATCATATATTTTATGATTTGGTTTTGTTTGGGAGCTTTTTTGGTACAATTGTAAAAAAAATAAAATAAAAAAAAAGTTAAATAAACTGAAAAAATAAAGTGATTATTAAAATTATCCGTGTTACAAAAGTTTGGGTCGTCCTTATGTTCATGGCAGCTGTACAAATAGCTGTAAAAATAGCTACGCTTGTTGAACACAATATGTGTATTTTTTTTAAAGATGTATTTAGCAACTAATGTATTCAGGTACGCCCACACATCAAACATCTGAGTCGACTCTGTTTCAATATAATTATAAAGTGGGTTGAACTGCGTGGTCCAGAATATTTTCCCCATTTGGAGTTTTACTGTTTACAACCAAAATGTATGAGTGTACTTTTTAAATATAACCAGCCTTTGATGAACTCTTTGAATTACATGTGGAAAATGTGTGTGGTGTGCTATAACGACAGCAAACTAAGCCTATTTGGCCGCCTTGGCATTCTGCAATCTTTGTATTCATGCTACAGGCCATCCACGACTGCACACGAGCAGAATGGAAGTGGTTTGCAAGGCGGTCTGCTAGAGAAATCAGGTCAACCAGTGGATTACCAATGAACTTGAGGAAATCCCCTCAAACTGTGGATGAACTTCAAGTCTGCGTAGCTTTGCATTACTGCATGTACAGTAAAAGAGAGAAACTAGCACGGGTCGTACACTGTGCCTCTATATGATGGAGTTAATATCAAGCAAACATCATTAAAGAGGGAGGAGACCTCGACGTGAACCCAAGGCTTATCATGGATGCCATTAAGACGGAAAGAAAACAACCGCACACGATCAGCGTCCTTTCTCATTAGCTGGGAATAACAAAGTCTTTGCTATTCAATGAGGATTTACTCCTGATTTCCCAACATGCTCGGCAAAATGGGGAAAAAAAGGAAAATCAAGCCCACTGCTTTGCTAAAAGAAGAGCACTGAGTAACCCAGCTGTGTCTATGAACAAGCATATTCCTAATAAAAATGGGACATATGTGAAGGTTGGACTCATTGACTGAGTTGTAGTTCCTTAACAAAATAATTTGATAATTTAAAAGAAGGAAAATGGCAAATGCATGGTGCTTGTTTAGAATCTAATAAACGTATGAACTGTATACTACAAATATCTAAATCAATACGACTTAGAATGTTGTTCTGTCACGTCTAAGACCCGCAAAAAGTCCTGCAATATTTCTTTCACTGTATCGCACACAATGTGCCACAGGAAACTAATTTTCTTTGAGGGTACAAATAACCTGGCCCTTTAAAACTTCTCAATAACTGCGCATGAAGCCCTGGAGACGCGTTTGAGCGACAGGCGCTGTAAAGGGAGAGACTGTTAAGTTCTACTTTGCAGGCTCAGCTGGTTGTTCTTCTGGCTTTTCATTCTTATTTTGACTCATGCGACTGACAGGTCAGAAATGGAAAGACAAGATATTCGTGGAAAAAAAGTGTCTGTCTTGTTGTGATGTTTCTATATTTGTTTGTAACTCAATGCGTGTCCTCACAAGTACAACGTTAAAAGGTCGTTTAAGGCAATTGTTTTATCGAATGTTTCTTGCGACCCAAATGTATAATTAAGGTAACTAACTGAAGAGGCTTTCTTAATTATTATTTCACAACTGTGACACTGATGACAAACATGATGCTACAGAGTTACAGTGACATAAAAGAAAATGTGGTAATTTAGTTCACTGTGTTTTGCAATTTTCGTGTAGACCTGAGATCAACCCTATGTAATGAGAATGTGTTTGTAAAGGTAACAATTGTAAAAAAAAAAAACAATGGGTAATAACGATTTAATTTAAAACTGGAGTAAAACTGGTGACCCTTAAATTACATCCTAGAGTTTGTTTGTTTTTTTAAAGGCACGTGGTTCCTGAAATGAATCAAAAACATCAGGATTATGTTTTAGCCAAATGATAGCCATCAAGTTTTCAGTGAGTTATAGATCAGTAGTACGAATCACAAAGTGAAGGCCATCACACACGGAGCCTGTTGGAAAAACATGACAGGAAATTCTGGATTTTTCAGATCCAAACTTGTTGTGTAACATATATACATGCCAAAATGTTGCATTTTTTGCAAAAAATTTGTCTTCAAGAAACCCACTGTGAAAGAAATGAAGTCTGCACCAAGCGATGATGAGCTAGTCCTAATGTTTCTAAACAAGAAAAGGAGGAAACGGAGATTCTGGGTATGTCCGATTCTTAAAAGAAGGCAGCAACGGGGGAAAATTTCATTGTTCGGTCCAGGAGTTGACACTGTATCATGGCCACTTTTGTACTTTGAACTCTTGTTCAAGAGTTCAAGAGTGTCTGAGGTAAAACTGAACCATTTTATTATTTCTATATTCAGCAGTGGTGTTCATTTTGAGCTACAAGCACACTTGTTACCAAATGCAGCGGTTTGACTGGTCAGATCTGTTTATCCAGAGCTGATCATTTGTAAAAAGCGAGCTTGGTTCGAAAGAATAAATGTCGCAAATTTGTCATGTGAATTACATAGTTGGTGTGACCGTCTGCATTAAGAATTTACAGAATTTACATATCTGGTGTTTAAAGGCCTTAACTCATTATACAAATACTATCATGATATTCCATAATAATAACAATTATACTGCGATACAGTAATCCTGCAGTACGTTGCTACAACATCTGAAAAATGTCTCTAAAAAAGGAGAAAATAGAGCTGGTTGCATGCATTGTCATAACTGTTGATCTGTCCTCCATGAGTTCCTTCTTCTTTAGCCCGAGTTATTTAACTTCTGTTCACTTACACTTATTCATTTAATAAGCACCACCTCAATGAGTCATAATGCAGTGATTCAGGGAGTTTAACTGCTGTGGGAATCCATCTAGAGCACCTGCAATCTTTAAATAAAGATATCAATATTTGGCAGCAGCGTATCCACACCATAGCGAAAGAAAAAAAGTCAATAAGATACACCGTCACATCAATACATTTTTCAGGTCCTACTGTTAGCAGATAAATGAACATTCACCAACAAGTAACGTCATAAGCAGGACAAAGACTGGAACTTTGAAGAAGCCATACACACACATGAACTCACACATTTATTAAAACTGCAAAATAAGACCCCAGATGGATGGCAAAACATAGACAACACCTGCCAACACGACCACAGAAATGAAAACTGATGGTTGCAACACCTTGAAGATGAGCAGTAATGGAAGTGAAGGATGGTGGCGCAGGGAACACGTGTGTGTGTGTGTGTGTGGTGGGGGGGGGCTGACGACTAGCAAAGGTCAGCTTGCACACCTTGGGAGGCATGATGGATGTGTGCTCTGAGAAGCTCCAAAGTCAAATGACCTTTATTGCAATCAAAACTTTTATTTTGAGGACCACTTTGACACAAGGCAGAATCAATTACCAGCACAAGACAATATCTAGGTGTGTGCTGTTTGATATATGGATGAGCAAAGAATAGGACAGAAGTTTAAAACATTAATAAATCCTTTATTTCTGTGTGTTATGAGGCATAACATGAAGGACTGTTTTAATATCTGTGCTGCAACAAGCTAGAAATCTAAAACTAAATCTAAAATTAAGCTAACTTAACCCAAACGGTCTCCATGCCCTGCCTTCCCAACACAGACTTAATGATTCTAAATCCACGTGGACTACAGAGCTAAAAACGACTGAGCCCGTTTCCCATCCAGCCTCACTACTTTCAATACGTTCACATACACAAGTCTGAACGTCATTTAAATGCCGAGCCAGCTTGTGCTTGCAGTGATAAGGGAATTTTCCAGTGAGTCATAAGCAACTTCTCTCTGAAGGCTTGTGGAACCTAAAAAGAGAGCTGGGGGAAATGCAATATGCTGTTGCTCAGCAATCCTCTCCCAGTCCGCTTATTTCAACGACACAGGCATCTGTATTTAACCCTTCCAGCTCCTCCCTATCTTCTACCATTTGTCATCCTGACCGTGTGACCTGAGGTTCTCAGGCCAATTTACTTTTGCTCAATGTAAGGTCGAGCTGAAATAAAATGAAAGTTGCCCCGCAGCTGCTAAAATTGCCTAACTACTGACCACAAACTGAAGCAATTTGGTGAAAGGAGCAAATAGATTTAAATGACTCCGATTAAAAATGGCATGACCCTTACCACCGTCCCCTGCTTCCAGTGCCTTTAATGTTTGTTCTTTGAGTCGGTCGGCTTCATGTTTTTTCCTCCTGTGTTCCTCCAACTTGACCTGCAGGTCTTCAGCCACCTGCTGGAGCTCTCTGAGCTGGGCCTAATGAGATGACATGAAAACAAAAAACAGAAAAAACATGGCCAACTTTGTCAAATCTATAGCTATTTATAACTATACTTTACAGTAAGCATGCAAGATAGTAGCAACAGTTTGCATTGGTCTTAAATCTGATTGATTACAATCTTGAATCTAACTACTGTGGGGTTTTTTAATCAACGTCCTTTGGAAATGTAACTTTCATGCAAGCTGCACTAGCCCAAAGAACATTAGCGTTCATATTTGATGTTCATAAATTTGGCTATTGTTCAGTTTAATAAGTCTTAAGTATTGGATACTGGCTGCAGAAAGACAATCCCAGAAAAGTAAAGCAATATTACAACATTTCCTATTAGGCTTGTACTGTTGTTACAGATTGGGACAACCTACACAGTACTGCCACACTTTTTAAAAACAGACACCGTTTCTTAAGTAATGTTAATTTCTCTGTCGTTTGGTTGGCTCATTACTTTATTATACAATGTTTCCAGATATCGACTCTAAACATTTTGGAAACAGGCTGGTCTTTTCGATAACTCAACCACTCTCCCACTGAAAACGCTACGTCCAGATGAACAGACTCAACTTTTTGGTGCATGGAGCCAACAGCTGCAGTTTAAGGTGAAATGTTTCAGCAACTAACAGATGCGTTGGAATCAAATTTGACACGGACTTGAACGTCAACCACAGAGTGAGCATGAATAAGTTGTGATAATGTTGATGATCCCCCGATATATATCTAGCAGCATCATCGAATCAAAGTTTTATTTTGCTCAGCATTTCAAATACCTACAGAACTAATGAGAATGCCAACACCATCCATTTTTCGTGCTTAGTCCTTTAATGGTAGCATGGTAAATACAATTATAAACCTCCAGAGCAGTAAAATGAAGCCAACGCAGAAATGCTAAAAACCGCAGTTCATTGAATGGCCACTTGAGGGCATTTGAGTCAACCATCTTAAAAGCTTTAATAATGAAATTAACATATTTATAGATTAGTACATATAGTCCTTTTGCTCTCTATAGCTAATTATAGTGTGACATGTTAGAACTCAAATTCTATCGAGGCATCAAAATAGGATTTTACAAACCAGTGGGTAATGTCAGAGCAGCTGCTGGATGTCCATAAGAAAACCTCCCACCTGCTTGATAGCAGCATGTTAGCACTGTTGAAGCAAGCATGTGTGGATGTTGTTGTTTAGCACTCAAAACCATTTCATTCCTGTGTACACTGTGATTATATACACTAGCAGACTCATGGCACTTTGTAAAGTTCTTCATCCCGTATTTAGCTGCATCTTGAACAAAATTCCATCGCTGATACAAATTTTGCAGGTATATGTTGACAGTCGCACATGAAACAAACGGCCTAACATTGTATTTGCAGGGGGGTGATGAATGCATAAATCAAAAGAATTGAGATTTGTAATAAATCTTTTTGAAAACATATAAATGTTAATAATCACTATTCGTGTGACTATAATCATGCAAAGTTTCATTGATATTGGCCCACCAGTTAAGGAGGCCATAGGGTACATATGCTAACATCATTATAATAACATTCTTAATGATAAACAAAGCACAGAGACTATTATTGAGAGATAAACTGACAGATAAACAGAAGCACGAGAATTTCCCTGTTCTCTCTTTCCGTTTCCTCGTCTGCCTCCGGAAGAGAACCAACCAACACCGTGTATTTACAAAAACTTGTACCACAGCAGCCGGGCCTGCACAATGGACTATTTAAATCACTTGCATCAGGAGGTGTTGCTGTCGCACCAAATACGACAGCTTTTGACAACCAAGCATAACCTATCATCACTCTCTGTAATGGACCAATTAATATGAAAGAGCAGCAGCTCCTTGTTGGCGTGCATGTGTGTGTGCATGTGTGTGTGTGTCAACTCTGCCTTCCAATCTGTCCTCAGAGACTCTCATAATGCAGTGATGGATTCTGCGAGGTTCAGCTAGGGATGACTACCTTTCTAGGCCATGCTGCTTGCTTAGACACCTTCAGCTTGCAGCTGTGATTTATGGGCTCCATTATGAGGAGTACAAGAACATATTTACTTGTGGAAAAAACACCCATAACATGCAAAAAGTTCTTCCATTGTGTAAAAAAAGAAGTAGAAAACACCAGAAACTAATATAAAGCTTCTCGCTGTTGCAAATTCTTCAAAGAATTAAAAAGAAAAAAGTAGAGAAAAGTGATTCTGAGGATAAGGAATGGCTGATACTGCATTTCATTTCCTGCTTTAACATGTACTTTTAAGAGTGGGCCAATAAATAGCAAACATCGTGAAATGGGTTTTATTGAATACCAATTTGTATTCAATTAACAGCAGCATTCCCATTTCTGCTTGTTCTGTGGCACGTGAGGCTACAATGCCACGCTCAGCTTCTAATTTGATTTTTTTTTTTGGTTAAAGTTTGATCGCAAGTGTTTTCTTTAACAGTTTCCTCTTGAACCCTTGAACCACAGGAAGAGTTCATTTTTGAGTCATTGTGTAAGGTTTCCAACACGAGGCCCCGGAGGTAACCCTGCCATATCAACAGAGACACGCTGAGAAAAGAGGATCGCAAAGTGCGGCAGGGCTAGGAGGGCTGGGTGACACTTCAGCCTCGATCTGCCAATCAGCTGCCACCGAAAAGAACACGGAGAGGGGGAAAAAAAGGAAAAGAAAGGAAAATAGACCAGAGTGCAGGGTAAAAACCCAGGGATCATCAGCTGGCAAATCAGACATGTGTGAGCTCGCACATGTGAGTGTGATAAAAAGTGGCCTTCAGACAAATCTGTGCTGTAAACAAGTGGTTTCTTTCTCTCTTTTTTTCCTGACATCTTTTATAAGCGCTGCAAGATTTAAACAGCTGTACTTAGAATCCTTCAAGATACCTTAGAAATGAATAATCAGGGCAGGAAATAACAAGGATTCATAGCAGCCCTGAAAAAAGTCAGAACAGTGTAAATGTGCTGCATCAACAAAGAGTCCAAAATCCAAATAATCATGATGAACAACACTCAGATGCTGCCATTTCAATCGCTAATACACTTAAAGCTGTAGCTGCTGCAGTGTTGGAAAGTAACTTGTAGTTTCTAAAGGCCACTAATGCATTAAGTAATGAGACCACTGAAGCGTCCTCGGAGATCCGCAGCTGCCAAATTTACCATATAATTTGCACCAAACTCCAGGAGTCCGTCTCTAAATTGGCTCAGTGCTCGCTGAAGTAAATGTGCAAATGGAGAGGAAAAACTGTAAAGCAGTTGCTGCTCGACCCCAAGTTCTGCAAAGGAGTCAAAGAGAGAGAGAAAAAAAAAGGCCTGATTGCTCACGTACTTGTTTACTGGTGCTGATTTACACCCAGTCATTTACTCCTTACTGCTTTAGAGCGACGGCAAATGAAGTATAGTCACAGCTGAATTCCTTAAGAGACACAATAAAATGCAAAGTTAGGTGGCAGGAGCAGAATATGATGATGTTTATGGGTTACAGATAACAGTACGAACTAGAATTCGAATCTGAGACGTGACGCATTATATAGCATAGTGATGTCTGTTGTGCTAAAACTGGAGGCCACTCAGCAGGAAATGACATGAATTGATCAACTAAAACGACACGATCCAAGTAACATAATGGAGGGAGGAAAATAGCAGGGCTTTTTTTTTTTTTTGACAGCTAGGGAGCAGCGAGCTTCTTACTGTGATAAGGCAAAAAGTACCTGCACAGCAGGCTAAGGCTGGTGCTGGAAACTGGTGCTGGGAGCACAACAGACGCCTGTAGCAGCAGGTGCTGCGAACATGTATGATCAAAACAGCATCACAAGCTGCTCACTTAGAATAGCAATGCTCTGAGCGCAGCATATATGAAAGCAAATTAACCTTTCCATCAACGCTGTAGAAGCCACTGTATGGCAGCACACGCAGAAAAACAGTTAACCGAGTGTCTTTATATCCTAACTACGAGCACAGTACATTTACCTTTAGTCCCCTAACCAGAACTGCTTTCCTGTACAATATAATCCACTAGCTTTTCTTATTAGAGCCATCATGAGTTCCACACATTCATCCTAGCCAGCTGTTGGTTCAAAGCACTTTACAAATGTGTCTCTAGACTTGTCTGAAGGTTCTCAGTCATCCAGGTCATCATAATCTATGGAGCTTGAAAAGAAAAGCGTCTGGACTTCTTTAAGTTTCCTTGAAGATGCTTCACCTCTCATCCAAGAAGCTTCTTCAGTTCTAAGAACAACTGGTGGAGAGTCGCAGATTTTAAGCCCTATGGGAGTGTCCCCAAGAGGGTCATGGACCCCCTATTGGACCCTATAGACTCACGGTGGTGCTGAAGCCACCAGCTGGAGGCCTTCTTGTGTAAAGCCTGCATGTTCACTGTGTGCATGTGCAATTTCCCTCCAATCACTCCAGCAGTCCAAAGACATGCATGTTAGGTTAACAGGTGATTCTCCAATCCCACTTTGATGCTGAACTAGACAGGAGAGAGAAACCAACTCAGTGTAATGTTACCCTGCTGTATCACTAATTTAACTCTTTGCTCTGAGGAAGACTGATTCAAACCTGTTAATCAGTTCTGTAAGAGTTTTGTAACCTCTAAACTCGAAATCACAAAAATTATCCAAGTTTTCTCCTGACGTAGAGGCCGTGCTTAGACGACGGCTTAGTTCCAGTGTGAACACGAACGGATCTACTTTTCGGGTGGTTTTCAAACACATGCCGCATAATAGCTGGAACTTCTACAAGAAAAAAAAATGTACCTGTTTCTCCCTCCAGAGCAGCACTCCCTCCTCAATCAGCTGCTGCTTGAGTCGCAAACCTTCATCCAAGGTCCTCATCTGGCCCTCCACGTACGCCCTCTCTCTCTGTCCTAGATTCCTGGAGGAAAGGCGAGAGAGAGAAAGAGAGGAAGCACAGTCCCATCATTACTGAGAAAACGCCAGCCGCTCCTGTTATGGTCACCGAGATGGCGCAATCCAATTTTTAAGGGCCTGCGATGCAGCAGGAATCCAAATGGGAAAATAGAAGAGTAAATAAGATGGGGGCCGATGCTCTGCGGCTCGGCTAAATTGTTTCTGAAGCCTGGCAAACACAATATGAGTGCGGACCTTGTGAAAACATAATGAGATACACTCTGCTTGTACGCGGCTTCGAGACGAATGGCGCGGTGAATGAAATAATAGAGGACTGTCAACAAAAGAAGTGGGTTAGCGACATATACACAGCGGGCTGCGTTTCTGCGCCGCAGCATCGTCCATCTTTGCAGCGCAGCTCAGAAAAACATGATAAATACATCGTGGCAGGAAAATGAATTCTTATAAACATTTGTATTCAGGGACCTTCCACCTTTGCGCCGTGTAATTTATAACTTATCTAAATTATCTCCCAGGAAAAAAAAGGCTCTGGGTGGTGGGAGCAGTTTAAAGCAAAAAGGAGGAGGAGGAAAAAAATTGCAAGAAGGTCGTGAGTCACATTTGCATTTAACAGATGAACTCTTCAAAACAATTTTGTGATGCACACACAGCCCTGAGTTTTCAAATCATAGTGACACCATGCCCCCTGGTGGCACAGTAACCGATTCACCGCAGAGTCCATCATACTGCTGCTATGATAAGCAGCTTTCTACTCAGAGCACGGTGAAGTCCCCTCAAAGATCTCTGTTTTATATCAGACCGGATGAATATCTTTTCACATTTGGATATTTATTTTTAAATAACTGGACCCTCTGGCGTCTGGTGACATATTTCGAGTCAAACTGCACATGTGTTAATACATAAATACCGAATCTCAATTTTGAGACGACTGACCAGCAAGTGTTCTGGCAGCGAGCGTGGCTGTTGTATTCATCGGAAGCATCGCAGCAATCTGGCAAAGAGACACAGGAGAAACCAATCCAATACACACAGACGAAAACAGGAAAAGCATACCACATTGTCAGAACGGAGATGTTTACAATGTCTTACTCTATTACTACATAACAGATCAAAGTTTGGTTTTTCTTAAACTAATACACAACAACAAAAAGACAAGATGCTTTCTGGCAAAAGCAATATTTTGCTTTCCAGCATAGAGTACACAGTTTTTTTCATTAAAATTATAACAAACAATAAACACAAATATGCTACAGGAAAACTGAGCTGAAACTTTAAGCCAATAAATTCTTCTAGTAAGTCAAGAGAAACTTCAACGGCATCTTTAACACAGCCTGAACTGTCTTAGGCAGCTTTCTTGTAATTTCTTTAAGTAGTCTTCAGGAATAGTTCTCTAGACCTCTTAAAGGACATTCAAAGCTCTATGGATGTTGGCTGCTGTTTATTCTGTTTTCTGATCCCACTCTTCTTCAATAATGTTGAGCTCCAGACTCTGGGGAGGCCAATCCATGACTCATTTTACTGCATTGGCAGCGCGTTTGGGATCGTTGTCATGCTCAAATATGAAGCTGACTCGTTCCAGATGGTATTGCACAGTGAATCAACATCTGATGATACTTTTCTGTGTTCATAATACCATTGATTTTGATCCCCAACAACACTGGCTGAAATACAGCCCATAACAGAGCCTCCACTAAGTTTTACAGACATAAACACTCACTATTATAACATTCAATTGACCTCTTCTGTACATACTTGAGGACAGAAATTTCAAATTTGGGTTCATCCCTCCATCGGACTCGTTTGAGTTTTAGTCAAACGAGTTGTAGTTTGACTTTTAGTTGGGTTTTTTTAGTTCTTTTTTCTTCTACTTCTCCAGTTTCCAAAAATTTTTTGAAGGACAAACTGCACACCACGCCAGTATGCCGAGTTTCCAGACAAAAGCTATTCAGAAAGACCGGACACCTGTTGCTCAAGTCCACTTTAATATTTACGAGAAAGTCTCGCTCCCTAGAAGGGAAGTATAAAGAAATCAAGACTTCTGCACAGCACTGTAGCTTAGCACAGCACTAAGGCTAGAAACCATGGTGATGTATCCACTGTGACATCTGACAGTGCTTTGTGAAGCTCAGGTTTAAAGCTGTTGGGGTTTTTTGGAACCAGAAGTGACCATGGCTGAATACGCTGGTTAGAAAAGTGCATCAGCTCAGTGTATGGGTGCAGCACAGACACTGCTAAGCAACATAAAAATAAAATAGAATTTCACTTGCTGAAGCACAGACATCTTGGATAGGCTGTCAGTACAATTAACGACACAGCAAGGCATGTTATTGGATAATATAGCTCAGATAACTCTAGTAATAGAGCTCCAAAAAGCACCAGCACCACAAATGTGGTTGAAAGGTCAAGTTCAGCGACTTCAATTAGCTAAGGTGAATCTTAGCAGGCAGATATTGGTTACAGCCGCCTGTGGCTGTTTCCACCTGGCAGTCAAGCCTAACCAAAGTTTAAAAGGTGACAGTTGTTATGAAGGTGTAAATTATGTTTATGGAGCAAAACTTTTTTTCTACCAGCATGTAAATATGATTTTTCTTTCTTTTTTTTTTAAATGATTTTTCTTTCTTGCTTAAGTACAGTTGCCTATTTTAACATGAGACTGTTTCAAGAGTGACTTCATTTTGGATACAGCCCCATGTGGTGCCTTGAGGATTGCAGTTTGTTGCCACCATTAACTCAAAGAAGTGTACCTCCCAGAGTGTCAGACTACGTAATATCACGGGTCAATATTAGCTCTTTGCCTTTATATAAGTATCAGCATTTGACACAAAATTCAAATTTAAAAAGTAAAGAAGAAACGCCCTTCAACAATGTTATGAGGGTTGAAGTTGCATAGTTTATCCACCAGAGGGCACCTCTGGAACTTTTCTGTAGGCAAGACCAAAAACAACCAGGCGATCCCAGCAAAGATGAGCAGTGTAACCGAATATTGGCAAGGCAAGGCAAGTTTATTTATATAGCACAATTCAACAACAAGGTGATTCAAAGTGCTTTACAGAGAAATTAAAAAACAAAAACAAATAAAAAGCATGATTTAAAATTGATTAAAAAAACAGTAGATAAAATCAGTAGTTAAAATGTAAGTTTTGAAATTTAAGCTTAAAAGTGTGGATTTGGTGTTTTATTCAAATGCAGCTGAGAATAGGTGAGTCTTCAACCTGGATTTAAATAAACTGAGTGTTTCAGCTGATCTGAGGCTTTCTGGGAGTTTCTGGGAATATTGCTACATATAACAATGTGCTATTGTTATGTGTAATTATATTGTTACATTTATTGTGTGTGAAAGAAAAAGAATTAACCAGTGCATCAAAATATCGGATTTTTAAATCACCAAATATCGGTACGCTTTTTAAAAATCCCATATCAGTCGTGCTCTATCAGATTATCCTTTAAAACTTCAACATACTGCATAAAACAAAACATTTCTGTGTAATGACAGTAATAATAATAAAGTATGGACGTCTGAGTTGAAGCTGGACGATTCACATTAGCAGCTGTTGCAATGTTTTTCATGGTTTTCATCATTCTGCAGCTTGTGTTGTGTTTTGAGGCAGTCGATTATGACAGTTGTGTTGCTTTGCAGTAATGGCCTTTTATCTACAGTATATCACTGCGGTCAAGTGCATTTGGGAAAGCTCGTGCTGTGCGGTGCAGGGAACAACTGTGATTGGCATAAGCAGGCAGGTCATCAAGCGATGATTTAGGGAGCGCTTTCCTGGCTTTTGCTTTGTGTTCTTCTGATCGATCACACATTTACAGCATCGTGTTCATTTAATCGCGAGAAGCCACACGATTAAAATGTAATTAATTATGCAGCCCTAATAGGCTGACAAATGTATATTCTCTTTCATGTTGAGCTACCCAGAAAATCTTCGTCCTTAAAGTTGAAGATTAAATCTTTAGGTCTGCGTGACATCTCTGCGCTTCGAAGAAGGTCTCTTGATTTCAGCCACTTATAGCATCAGCTGCATGGTGTTTTGTAAGTGCTCAGATCTGGCTCTTTCTCTGATGTTTCACCCAAGAGAGTGGGCACAGTGTGAAATCTCTCAATTATCCAGAACCCCATTGGTGACCCATCGAAAGAGAGCATTACAGTCCAAAAAGGGAAGCCAATGAATGTCTCTGAACAACCAGTCAAAGAGGAAAAGCGATGATGAATTAGCTATTAAGTGGCTCCATTCAAAGCAGAGAAGGTATGAGAAGAAGACAAGTGGGAGCAGAATAAAAGGAAAGAGGAAAGGGTGAGGGAGGCTTTGGGAAATATTCTCCTGCCGCTCTTTCATGCTTCATTCCTTCAGCTTTATTTCCTGCGATGGTTACATGCCGTCTATTGCTACTGCTGCAGAACGAGCTGGTGACAGAGCAGAGATGTCAGCAGCAGAATGTATTGAATTTATCCAAAGTGGCGAGCTACTGGAGAACAAAAGTGGAAAAGAAAGGGAGGCTGAAAAACTACCTGATTAGGCAGCGCATGTGGCAAGAAAGAATGGAAGAAAGCCTTGAGAATAATAGAAGCAGGATGTTTTTCAAGGAAAGCTGAGCGAGGGAAGTGACTGTATGTACGCATCTGCATTTGTGTGAAGGCAGCCATGTTCTGTTTGTTGAAGCTACATCGTTTGTTTGCGCTACAAAAAAGACTGAGAGTGCGTAGATCAACATGTCAGCATCTGCACATTGAGCAAAACATAAATTCCTGTCCATGTCTGCAAAATACACAAAAGGAGGGAAAGTAAACAACAAGTTTTTACTCAGTAAAATCAGGACTTTAAGTTAATATGATGAAGACCCGACAGCGTGTTTATGATTACGTGGTTGTGATGCTATTGCATTATCAAAATACAGAAAGAGATGTAGAAAAAAACTTGAGAGATAACTCATATGGGACTTTTGGTGCCAATAACAATGCTAAGTTTTAGGGAGTTAAGAAAAAGTCTGATATCACTGGAAGTGATTTTTCAAATTGGACAGACTTCAGCGCCACCCACCAGGGACCAACAGTCGGGTAAGTGGAAGACCACAGCTGGATGGTAAACAGACTAATAGAGAGATGTCCTTTCTAACATTCACACTTCAATGAACACATCGGAGAGCAACTTGCCCAAGGACACTTTGACATGCAGAGTGGAGCAGCCAGGAATCGAACCACTAACCTTCTTATTAGTAGATGACCTTCTGTAACACTGATGTATCACCCGAACTCACTAACATCAGCCACGTATCACTAAATAAGAGCAACTTAATGATGGAGGTTGCCAACATTTATCTATTGTATTCACAGCTCGATACCGTGTTTTTGAGACCGATATTTTGTGATATAAAAATCCGATATTCCAATTTTTTTTCTTTCAGACACATAAAACATAACGAGATTTCCCTACGTTTGTTTTGTTCAGTTATGTACTTACCTGTTTCCCCTCAGCATAGTGTTTGTGTCTGAGGCATGCTAAAGTTGCACAGTGCCCTCTGGTGGATAAACTATGTAACATCAACATTCATAACATGCCTGAAGGGCGTTTCTCCCATCTGTTCTTTACTGTTTTAATTTTCATTTATCATCTATTTTAAATGCCTAAAGTGATCAACGACAAATAGAGAATATCAGCCCACCAATAAATCAGTCAGGTTCTATTCCACTCAGCTATAATGTGTCAAACATGTGAAAATAAAAGTATTAACATATCTACATAACCAAACAACAGATACATTAATACTGATATACAGTATCTGTGATAGGACAATGTTCCCTGTGCTCTATGACGGCTGTAGGCTTTAATCTACGAATACCTGCCAAGTTACTTAAACCGCCTCTGCAGTAGTTTCCACTCCAGCGGGGATTTCCAGGACCACAAGTTGCCCTGATGACATCCAGACAGAAAAGGCGGCTACCAGCCGACAGTAAGACACAATATTAAACCACAGCCTTACCACAGATGCCATCATTGACTCTGGATGATGGGATGTAGTGCGGGCGAAAACCCAGATTGGTGCAGTAGAATCGGCCACGAGGACAGGCTGAAGTGCCTACATGGAGCAAGGAAAACTGGTCAGCACTGCATTATAAACTAATTTGCAGAAATAAATGAATTTACCTTAAACTGTTCACAATGCTTGCAAAGACATCAACCACTACACCTGATTACTGTCTCTAAAAATTTAAACTTTTAAACATTTATTTGTATTCTTGATGGGGTTTTTTTTTTTTGTTTTTAATCATTATTTTGTGTGTGTGTCTTTTTAAAATTTCAAAAATGAGTGTATCTCAAATCTGGTTAGTGTTGGCAGAGGTTAGCCGCAGCCCTGTGCCCCACATACAAACTGTAAATGATGTGTGACTTTGATTTAAAGCATAATGATAAAAGCCACGACTGCATAATGAAATCGGGGATGTTTCTCCTCTGTCTTTGCCCGTTTATGGTACACAAGAGAAAATGCCATCTATCTTTTAATATTTAAACCCTGAAATCTCCCTGGTATGCCATGCATTCCACATACATTGTCTCTTTTGTTTGTATTGATTTCATTAAGGTGCCTATACTTATACTTGTAAATTTTCTTATATTAGACAACAATTCATGCATTTTTTCTTAATTTCTGGAATTCCTTGAGAGAAAAGACTTGCACTATTCAACCTAAGGAGATTTGGAGGGGGGGGGGTTAAGGTTTCTCACATCTTAGACATGAACTTAGTTTACAGGTGTAAGTTGCAGCTAAGAGTATTGTAAAACATCTCTCTGAACCTTCAGTGAAACAGGGGCACAACATTTTGTCTCAGCCACAGCCTGTCAAAGACGTATCGAGGGGAGGGACAGTAGAAAATGTGAAGATGTGGAAAAGCACAGAAGGTGGTTTACTTTCTCCCCTGTACACTGCAGAAGACAGCATCACATGTGAGGAGTGGGTTCTGTGGCAAAGTGACAAAATATCCAGTAACTTCACAAAGCTTGCCTATGTTTACCAAGAGGGTATGGTAGAGTTTGCATATCATCATTCTTCCAGAAAACACGATAGCTTGAAAAGTTTTGAAATAATACTGATAAAACTTTGTAGCTGTGTAGGGCAGGTTCATGTTAACAATCTATTAAAACTTGGTTTACGTCCACCAATGTCTTCAAGATCAATTTAATGATTTATTGGTCGAAAACTGAAAAAAAAACTTATAACCTACAAACTATGATTCTTCAAGAGTGCTGGGTGTTGTCAACATATAAAGTAGGATTTAACAATTTAAAATATCATGTCACATTTGATCTCTGACCTCTCCTTGAAAGGTTAGTAGATTAATCTGCAGGTCAAAGTGATAATAATGCGATATAAAGCTATTTAAAATGACAATACGTTTTCAAGACATTCTGCCAACAGATACTATTTGACTTTAGCTGAATTGATTTATTCTTACTTTGCCATTTACATCACAATAATAGATTGTAATTATGTACATTGTAATCATTAAATACATAACAATTTGACTACATTACAATGTACAATTTTTTTATTTTTTGGGGGGGGGGACTTTTGACACTTGATATTTATTATTCAACAAATTTCACTAAACAATGGCATAAAGGCTGCACATGTCCTGCGGGCATATAAATTTTAAAAAGTATTGCAATCAAAATTACGCCAAGCATATTAAAATGGGTTTCAGCAGGGCAAATAACAAAAGCCTGCACTTTGCACTTGTTTTTACTGCACTACAGACTTCTAGAAGTATGTTTAAAAATAACAAAGAAAACAATATGAATATGTACTCAATACAAAGTAAATACTTCCCAGAGAGTGAGCTGCCTTGGTGGGGGTTCTTGTTCTCATGGCTTCTTGTTTTCATGGTTTATTGTTTTGTCCATGCAGTGCATGTCTTCGGTATTGACAGTCTATGCATGCAGCTGCATGTGTTTTGCCCCCCAAAACACATGCAGCTGATCTGAGCGCAGAAAACTTCAAAAGTAAAACACTGATTTCCCAACAGAGAGTCACAGTGACCAGACAGACTGATAACGCTGACAGACAGGGGCCCGCTGGCCCCACTGATTAACCTTTTACCTGGTTCATCTGAGCCATCTTCACAGTCGCAGTAGTCGTCGTTCACCTGCTCAAATGGGATCATTCTCGACCCATCTATGCACAGAAACGACTTCCTCTCCCTGTAGAACCTTTTATCTGTTACAAAATAAAAGCAAACGCCCACTTTTGTAATCGCTGCTGGCTCTGAGGTGCAACCAGAATTGTAGCCAAACATTGTGCATCAGTTTGAGCGCTTATAGTGTCTTAGCACGGATCCTCTGGGGAGGGTAAAACAGCAGGTTTGTGTTGTGTTGCTACTACACACTCATAATGTTATGTACCATTATTATGCTGTGTACTCTGTTATCACAGCTTGTAACGTGCTGCCTGCGTTTGAAACCAGGAGCTGCCAAAGCTTCAGCACCATGTAGCTGTTTCTGTATATATTGGGCAGCTACCTAGCTGGAAGCTAAAAGGGAAGAATGGACTTACAGGACGAGGATATTCCTCTTACTTTCCGCGAGTCCACATAACCACACCAAAACACAGCAGCGACAATAATGTAGACACGCATGTCAGCGCCTCCTGCCTCATAAAATCCCGCTCAAGGCTGTTTCAAACACTGCACCGCCAGCATCTCAAACTGCCGTGTCCCGACTTCCTGAAACACGCGGTCTCGTGGCGCTTCTGAGGCTTTCTATTGGTTTCTAGTTTAAGGTTCATGTGATCATCCACCGACCAATCGCAGGGGCGAACGGCAGCTGAGGCGAAAAAGAGGACGAATTTGATTTAGATTTACTGCACTTACGGCTTTATTTACATTTTAGAAATGGGAGTATAAAATTGAAGCATTTTATTTAAGTGTAGAGAGCCAGCAGACATCTTTTGTAGTCTAACAGCTGGAGCTCCTTCACAAGCACAGACATCACCAAGGTCACTTCCACATAACATATTTACGACTACTGCACTTAAATAAGCCTGAACTAAAATGTATGGAACGAAAAAGAAAAAAAGATGGTAGAATATTTTTCCCCCCAGTGTTTTAAAAAAAAAAAAAAAAAAAAAAAAAGGAAAGAAAAGAAAAGAAACAGAAGACTTATCGTGGGACAAAGTCCGGTTTTTGTTAGTTTTGAGTGCTACACATGCAGTTGTTTTCCCCTTTTCTTTTTTATCCGCTAAAAAAAAAAAAAAAAAAAAAAGAGAGAAAAAAAAAAACACATCGACAAAAGAGACTCACTTCATCATTATATATTTGCACGAAATGAATACAAAATGTGTAAAACGAGAAGAACTTTATTCATAATAAACAATCTGCAAAATTTACATTAAGAAAAAAACATTAAGTCGTCAGATTTTAGTACACCATTGTGGTTCGAGGCACTTGAAAAGCGGTTATTTAAAAGCTACAGTTAACTTTTTTATTATTATTATTTATTTTCCATGTGTCCCTTTTTTATTTGGTCTCGCTGTTTAGCCGTGTGTACAGGCCTGCATTGCATAGAGACTCCTTGCTTTGGATGTAAGACAGGTCTCGGATCATGCCGGGGAGGGAATAAGAGTCCAAGGGTGGACGCAGTGGGAACACTGGCATCAGTCCTGATGTCATGTATGGAGACATGAAGCCTGCCATGCCGCCGTTAGCGGAGGGATAGGCCAGCCGCAGGGGGCTGACGCCCAGGCGAGGGCTGAGGCCGTACAGGCTGTCTCCCCCTGGGGACGCGGGTATGTGCAGCGGGGAGAAAGCAGACTTGGCCCCCAGAGCACCGAGCCCTCCGGGCAGTCCCGCAGAAGGCCTGCGCGCGCTGTCAGCGTCAATTTTGTTCTCTTTGGAGTTCAACGCCAGCTCAATGGATTTGACAATGTCACCTTTGCACGTTCTCACCATAGACTCCAGAGTGTCCCGTTTCTGATGGGGGAAGATCTTAGCCATGATGTCGGTGGGGTCACGGTCCGGGCTCAGATACTCATTGGGCTTCTCCGACTCGCTCCCCGACTCTGGATCCGAGGAGGGAAGTGACCTCTGCGGGCTCTCTGTATGGTCTGAGCGGTGATCCATCGCAGGGGATTGACTTCCGCCGCTGTCCTTGCTGGGAGACATCTCTTTCTTGTCACTTGGAGAGGGCAGCCGTGGAGAATGGGGTGCAAACAGGGGTCGGCCCATGAATCCATTGTAAAAGTTGTATTTGCTTAATTTGTCCTCAGAAACTGTAACTACGGATGAAAGAAAAGGGACAACAGCTTTTAAATTAAATGCGCACGAGGTAATCAAAGTTCACCAAAGCTGCAGAGGAACCAAAAAGAAGAACATTGTTGTGTATTAAAATAGTTATGAAGACAAAGTATACAGTCTCACATTTCAACTCACCGTCTTTCTGATTCTCACTCCCAAAAACATCGAAACAGGGAGCTGCCGGAGTACTGCTGGCAGATACGGGTACCCCGGCGCTAATGGACGATCCCTGAGGGATCCCTGCTTCCCCTCCGATCCCAGTGCAGGGGTACAAGAGCCGAAGATCCCGGGCCTCGCTCTCTTCCTGAGCCTGCTGCCTCCTCAACGCCACCTGCGCGGCCATCACCCGCTGCCTCTCTGCAATCAGTGTGCACTTTGCGCACACGCAGTCTCTCCAGCGACAAAAGCGCTTGTGGCCTTTGAGCGCAGAGACCACGCCGTGGTTCCTACACCTGGCACACTTCGGGGTTCGGGGGTATCCCCTCTCCAGCGTGGGGTTGCAAGCCTGGAGGAAGAGAGGCGGAGGACGCAGAAGGGAAGGGGGTACCGGCAGGCTACCGAGCGGGCCGGAGGTGTGATCGGTCAGACCAAGGGGTCGGATCCTGTTTTCCATCGCTCAGAGGAGAGGGTTAAAAAAAGTCTACGAGTCCTGCAAAACTGTTTACGGTAAAGTCATTCGGGTGTTTTGGACTTCTCTAAGCGACTGGAGTCTCTGTAATGCGCCAGCACCCTGAACCAGCGCGCCTTAAGTGTCTCCTCGCCAGGTGGTTTGAGTTGAAACACAACACCTTCGTCACACCCCTTTCCGCTCAAGCCTCTTAATGCCCTATCATGTTTATTTGCATCCCGGATAAATGGGCGGGGGTCTAATCTGCAACTGCATGCGGCCATAGAGTGAAAGGGCAAATAAAATTTCAAAAAAAACTGGAAGCTTATCAAGACCAGATAAAAAAAACCTCTCTTTTAGGAAATAAAACCAAAACTGCGCTGTGTTTGAAATGACATGCAAATTCGCACAGAATAAAGTAGCAGGCACAGAAGGTGGATCGGACAAGGCCAGCGTGTAACAAAAAAAGCATTATTAGAAAATAAGAAAGAAAAACATGTTGCCTCAGGCCAGCTTCCATTCGGTTGCCCTAATGTGTGATGAATATTCACTATTAGGATGTTTTTTCCCCCCTTCAACACAACAATGGGCCTAATAGCCACAAAAGAAACAGGTAATTATCTGCTTGGTTGTTCTGTTGAACAAATTACTCTGACAAAAGACCCATCTGTCAACAAACACCCAGCGAGATTGGCGAATACCTAATCACACCTTGTCACATGTGTCATTCATTTCCCTGCATTCGAACAGGATCCGGTTACACGCACCAGATTGCTTTGCCGTTATGACAAGAGAAGCAACTTGAGCATAATGTGACAAGCGCAGAGTCAGTCACCAAGGGCAACGCCACAAGGAAAAAAAATATCGTTAGGCAGAAATTCGCAAATATGTGTGTGTGTGTGTGTGGTGGTGGGGGTATCATAATGCAAACCCTATTATTCAGTTCAATACTCTCTGAAATGAATCCAGTCATGTTATGTGTGTCCAAAACAAACATAAGGCTCGGGGGCCAGACTCGGCCGGCAAAAAGTCCAATCCGGCCCACTGGAAGGATTTAGAAAATGTGACAGGTACCGATTTGAAACTTTTTAGCTGTGTTATCATAAATTTTACAGTTTCAAAGATTCAAGATTCAAAGTGTTTATTGTCATGTGTCACAAGAGAAAAGGCATTTCTCTGTGCAATGAAATTCTTTCTTTGCTGTTCACCCACAGATGCCGATTAATACATACACAATAGAAATAGAACATATACATACAAATAGTACAAATAAATAAATGAAGACAGAAAAGGAGACACAATATGGAGATTTGAAACAGAGATGTGTGCAGAAGAGCTATAGCTTAATATGCTGGCTTAATATGTAAGATGACCTGATGTGCAAAAAAAAAAATTATTATTACTGTTCAAAATGGGCCAGCTGTTCAAGAGTCTGATGGTAGTGGGGAAGAAGGAGTTGTTGAGTCTGCATGTTCTGGATTTCACACTTCTGAACCTTCGTCTCGAGGGCAGAAGTGTGAACAGTTGGGGGTGTGGGGTCTTTGAGGATGGAGGCAGCTCTCCTCTGGACTCTGCAATGGTAGATGCTCTGCAGAGAGGGCAGCGGAGTCCTGATGATCTTCTCCGCGGTTGTTATCACTCTCTGCAGGCGTTTGCGGTCCATAGCAGTAGTGCTGCCGTACCATGCAGTGATGCAGCTGGTTGGTGTGCTCTCCACAATGCAGCTGTAGAACCTGCTGAGGATCTTGGCCGACATACCAAACTTCCTCAGCCTCCCCAGGAAATACAGCCGCTGCTGAGCCTTCTTCACCAGCTGACAAAGACCTCCCCTGCAGTCATTCGCTAAAGTCATGAAGTAATAGATGAACAATAAAATGGCATAAAAATTCCTGTTTTTTCACTACAATAGAATTTTTTTTTATTACAAATTGTTCACAGTCAAATACATAATTAAAGTTGGATATTTTCTGTGAAATCACAAAAAGATCTGTTTTTTAATTAAAGAACACTTTTTGGGCAATGAGCTGCTGGAACTTTATCCATAATTTTACACGTTCATTTCTTACAATTTAATTCCAAAGACTCACGCTGACAGATTTCTTCCATTAACTACAGCACCGTTTCTTCTTCATGTAGAGAAAACTGAGATGCGCTGTTCCAACTTGTACTTTGTTTTCTTACACTGAGTTTAAACTACTTAACACTGACTTTACGTTGGTCCGTGTGGGACGTATGTGGCCCGTGACTTTGACATCCCTGCTCTAAACTACTGCTAAACTGCTTTTCTTCAAGGTGTGTCCCTTATTTTGTCCATACTTATCTGCGCAAACAGAGTGAAATGATAAATAAAATGCCACACATGATACCATCCCTTGATCGTCTACAGACTTGCTCTGCCTGTAGTTTTGACTCCATCTGAATAATGCATGTGAATCAAAGAAGAAAAACCAACAATAACCTTGTGGATGGAAGCACTTGGTCCCCTGGCTTTTCATTTAAGATAAAGATTCCCTGATGGGCATCTTTGAGGCAGATCTACCACGACACTGGCATGGGAAATCGCAGACATAACTAACAGTGATTAATGCTAGTTATCACAAATGGAGACTCGTAGGTGTTTCAACTTGCTGATAAAAGAAGATAACTGTTTTTGAAACTAAATTATCTGAGTTACTGGGACTTTCTTTTTTTTCCCATGTCTTCTTCACACGGTTGCCTCCTTTGTCGTTTCCCAAGTGATGGATCTTATCTGAACGCTATTTTGCTGTGCAGGGAGAAAAGCTATACGCACACCTGCACAGCGGCCATGCTTACGTAAAAGCTAAGTGCAGACATATTGTGCAAAGGCTCTGACTTGTATACAGGCTTTTTCTTGTAAACCGAATAAATAAAGCATCCAGATAATGATTTGTGCAGATGAGGCTTTGAGAAGCGAGTCTGCTATTTGCAGAAAGATGTTCCATTAGTTATGGGCCTCGATAGATAGGGGCTGGTGCACGCTCACTCCAGCCGTGCAGGACAGGAAGGTAATCTGAAATGCATCCATCAACACAGAGTGAGTGTGCTTAAAGCATAAATAAATGCCGGTGATGCAGATGCTGTGTGGACGCACATGCAGTTTTTTCTTTGCTTGTTTTGGGTTTTTTTTTATCATTTCATCCACTGTGAAGTGGAATTTAATGTTTGGATTTGTGGCTGGCAAGTTTATCCAGACACATTAAGCTGCTCCCACCTGGCCGCATCTTTTCCCTTCTTCTTCTTCTTCTTCTTCTTCTTTTTCGTTCTTTCACTGCACAGACCACTTAGGTGGTTTATACGGACCACTTACATCTTTTTCATGGATGGAGGCTGGAAGCGGCGCTGCATCATGCCTGTGTAAATGCACGTCACTATATCTTGAGCTTTTTGTAGGACTCTGTTCCAGTCCTATTTTGTAATTACCCAGAGGAGGAAATGGGGAGGGTTAGGGTTAGGGGTAAAAGCCTCCATAAACTGGATTATGGATAAAAGCTGTAGTGTTATATTTACTCATTTACTGCCTCTTCTGTTTGTCTGCGGATCACAGGATTACGAGGCTAAGTCAGGCTGGTTATTTAAAGTGCCTTTAAACCACATCATCTAAAAGAAAGAGTTTCTTTTTTTCCCCCTCCTCCAAGTAGTTTGAATCATAATCTTACACACAAGAAACTTGAATACACCGCTGTTATCTCTGCCTTGTTTAAAAAAAATTTAGTCTAGTTTCACATTTGTATGGATCATCTGGCTTTATTTGGAATTTTTCAACCTCATCACCAACACAGAACGGAGAGATCGGCAGGGATAAGTCCCGTTAGAGTAGATATGGGTAGACAGTGTCTTAATTGTGTTCTTAACAGATCTGCTCCTGTCAGATATGGTGTTTCATCACAGCCATGTGCCTTCCAGGACAGGCTTTATCAGTGCAGCTTCTTATCTGAAGCAAGGTGGCTGCTAATCTACTCCCAAATCTAGCAAAACCTGATTATGTCTCCCACTGTCAGAGAGATGTAGGTTGGGGTGGAGTGTGGGTGGAGAGGTAAGAGGGTAAAGCTCTGAGAAAGGGAAGTTCTGACTTGACAATTTCCATATAATAACATATATCCACAAAGATCCTACTTTGTATACTTGGATCGTGTCCACAGGTTGTGAGTCTTAATGCACAAAGGGAAGAAAATCAGGTCATGTTACAGCTGCCAGCTATGAATCAACATCACCAGAGAGATCATGACGCGGCCCGAGTTTCCGTGAATTCGGCTTTAAGACAGCGGCATTGTTTCCGAACGCACGGCACTCGAGTTACAACAAATTCCCCTCTCCTTCAGGAGAAGAAAGGTCTCGACCTTCATGTGTTTGTTTTCTCATGTGTCACTTCACACCCTTGTTGCTGAAGTGGCGCACAGCAGCCTCCACTTCACTCCACTTTGGGTCAAACGGTTGCCAGTGATGGTCAGACTGCTTGAATTTGTTGTGTGTCGCATTCTCAAAATGAAAGTGAGTTCCCTTTTTTTGTGTGAACATAGCTTTCTCTTCACTTTAGCCTTATATGCCACTGACACTTTTTTGTATTAAAGCCCCGTGGAAGTAAAAAAATAAAAAGAAGAAAAAACGAAGGGAAAAAAACACTTATTTGTGTGACGTGTGTGGCCTCGGCGGAGTTCAACTGGCAACTTTGCTTTTAGTGGAGCTTTCAAGATTGTTGCCTCTGTTTTTATTTTTGTGCCAGGGGATGTTGACTGTTGCTGTGCTGTTGGACTTGGTGTCTGTGTTTACAACGCCTGGGGCATAAGTTACGCCTTTGCCAGCGCCGCATCCTACGGAAACATTCTGACACAAGTCTCTCTGGAGATCAGACTAATAGCTCACTTCAAGGTGCAAAAAGAAAAATCACACTGAAATATGTTTGGAGAGCTGCTGCAAAATAAATCTTATATCACTCTGTAAAATCACTCATGGTTTCATATTAAAAGTACAGTATTACATATGATTGCAGGTATTTAGCCTATTTAAAAAAATAAATAAATGAAGCCTCCAGCCTGAAAAGTGAACCTGCCTTATATTTAAAAGCCAGCAGGGGGCGACTCAACTGATTGTAAAATCAGAGTTCGACTGTACAGAAGTCTATGAGAAAATGATCCTACCTCTCACTTTATTTTTTACTTCAGTAAACATTATCCTAATAAGTTTATGGTCTCAATCACTTGTTCCAAATCTTCTTTAATACTGCTTGTTGCTTGTTTTGTAAGTTTTGGTCATATTTCGTGTAAAACAGATGATAACCCAGGGAATGTTTTAGTGTGCGGCTTTTCTGTGACTGTAAAGTGGCTACCTTATGAGCATGTGATGTCATAAGTAGGGTAGAGTACCTTTCGCTTTTAAAAGAGTACTGATACAGGTACCGATACCTGGAAATTGATAGCGGTACCCAACAATATCTATTTTTTGGGTACTTTATTTGACCTGTAACAATAGCTGCAAAGTAATTCTCAAAAAACTGTCAAATGAATGAAACCTGATATTGTCATGACTGATGTCATCAGTCAGACAAAGCCTCTGTATCAGTGCTGGTATGGAAAGAGGAAACAGGAAGTAAATGAGTATTTTTTCTTGTTTTTTTTTCCTGTTGTTGTTGTTTTGAAAGTCTCACCTTTTCTACCTGTTATCACATCTCCCTCTCTCCCTCACTCCCTCGGGAATATCTGAGTTGATATCAGTTGATATCGTGTAAAAAAACAACACGATTGTATACTTGTGTAACTCAAGCTGCACAGTGCATGCCCGGCTGAAGAGGCACAAAAGCGCAGAATGTGCCAGCAGTTGTTCCAGCTACACAATCGTTCACAGGGGCACCAACAGAAAATAACTTAACCAAAATTATTAATCTATTGCAAATGAGTACCTAGTACCTACCATTACCTACCATTTCCATTAGTACCTACTTGGATCACCACTGCTCGACTCGGATTGACTGGTTTTCCATTACAAACGAGTACCACTTAATGTGCGTGGTTGTTGTTATAGCAATGCAGGTGAGCGTCCCGTGACGTAATTAGTATGCAACATAAAAGCTACAACAAAGGTGGACGTCAAGGCAACGATATACCTGCTGCTCGGTCTGTGGCTTTTTGTCAGACTTGGGGACCACGGTGTTGTTTTTTGTAGCAATTTCTCTGTTTGCTGGGTTTCAAATATGGTGGTTTTGATTTTTGTGAACGAGACACTCTCATGACTCATCAAGTGACCAACTGACCAGCCAATTGGTGGCATGCAGTCTGACGAAGTCACATTTTACTAAAAAGTACCTGGTACCAGGCACTCTGACCTAATGGAAAACCTTGAAAACTGTGGTAAACCGAGTAGGTACTAAAGGAAAACGCGTGTGAGACTAGGGTTGACCTCACGTGAGGGTTGGGTACTGAGCTCTAGTCTTAGTCCTAGGGTTGTTATTATTGGTGAGTGTCTCAGACCCTGTCCATAGGTTTTAAGCGACTAAGGAGCTTTTGAAAGACTTTAAAACTCAAATAATCCAGCTCGAAGTTTTCAGAAACTCAGTTTCTGTGTTTACATGTGGACAAGGAAAATGCAGATTTCGTCTCACAACATCAAAGGTGTGTGTCTTTATCTCCTTTTTGACATCACACCGTGCACCCTGTTGCGGTTTGTAGGCTTCCAGTTGGACAACATTTTCTTTGAGCTTAGGGTCATGTCACCATCAGTAGTTTTGACATGCTCGTGACAACGGCTGATATAATTTTTTTGTCCTTTTATGACAGATGGAAAGATAGAGATCATTTTCAAAACAAAAGCAGGTATGGGAATAACCTTGGTCAGAACTACTATTTAATTGTTCAGAATTAGGTTGTAGTAAAGCAATATAAAGAGTTAGATGTTCAGTTGTTCTAGGAAATACCTTTTATTTTGGATTTTTTCCCCTCTCTACCAAAAACTATTCAATTTAATTCAATTTTCTTTATATATTACAATCTATAGGGCCTACAATAATACAGAGGAAAAACCCCAACAATCAGACAACCCCCTATGAGCATGCACTTTGGCGACAGTGGGAAGGAAAAACTCCCTTTTAACAGGAAGAAGCCTTCATTAGAACCAGGTTCGGGAAGGGACAGCCATCTGCCATGTTAAGCAAAAAGGCAATGTTGAAGTAGAGAGGGTTTCTGTCTCCTGACTCTAAACTGGGAGCTGGTTTCACAAAAGAGAGGCCTGAAAGCTGAAGGTGCTGTGTCCTATTTTACTTTTAAATTACCCTGGGAACCACAATAAACCGTTATTGTGATTTGGTGCTATATAAATAAAACTGAGTTAAATTTAGAAAGTAAGCCTCCAGTCTGAGAGCAACGTACTGAGGTCAAAAACTAGGATTCCAGCTAAATGTACAGCAAATAATAACTGCACCCTGGTAACAATAATACATTTTATATTAATTTCCCTTTTTATTTTAATTTTCACACTGCTTACAGTTGCTAAGCTAACCTAACCAGTACCAAGCAAACCTCACTGTTTTACATTTAGAAATGATTATTTCAGCTTTTATTGCAGTGAGCTGAAATATTCCACTGCTGCTTTTTTCACAGAGGAAAAAAAATCTATGAAATGTCATACGATACCTGTGTTGCACCTCAAAAATCATACAACCCAGATCAGGGTTTCTGTTCTGTAAAGATAACCGGAATCTGATTTCACATATACGCAGTGAGGAGAAGCATCCATATTATACTTGTATACACACCTGTGCATTTGAATACATGGAACAATAGATTTTCTTTTCACTTCCATGCCTATCCCATCAGAGTTTACATGCTGTTATCTCCTACCATCTTCTAGTCCCCTATTCAATATTCCTCCATTTGCTCCTTGTCTCCTCCTCTCTCACACCTTTATTGGTGGTCTGAGCCTGGTAGGTATCTATCAGGGCCCCTCACTTAGCCCAGCAATGCTTCAGTGCCAATGAACAATAGTGGGCCAAAGACAGTCAAGTTTGCTCATGGGTGTGAGTGTGTGTTAGTGTGTGTTTGAAACGGGGTGGGTGGGTTGTGTGTGAACCCCCTGGCTATGTTTTAAATCATGCATATTACATCTGCATCAACATGATGTTTGCATAAGGAAATGCAGGTTCACTTTTCCATGCTGGTTCACTCCAAATGCTTGTATATACATTTTATAGTGTTATTGTTCTGCATGTGTGTGTGTGTGTGTGTGTGTGTGTGTGTGTGTGTAGTAGTAGTGGGGTGTTGGGGAACATTGTACCTTAAAAGGTTCGGGTCATCTGCCAGTGAATGCAGCTTAAGCAGGTTAGGATTGAACCCGGCAGCTCCTTGTTCTAGTGTGCTTACTCTGGCTACACTCTCTGTTTGTTTCCTGTCAATGGCACTTCTTTACTCAGTGATACACTTGCAAGGAGTGCTCAGCAGCTCAACAATGCATAACTCAGTGGCAGATGAGGAAAAACCCTTTCAGAGGGATTTGAAGAATCGGGTTTCTGCAAATGCTTTTTAATTTAAAAAAAAAGTGAAATTTGATAGAATGTTAAAAAAAAGTATCAACAAGAACATGAGTGCACAAGTAACTCACTATTAGTGCTTCATGATTATGAAGACTTTAAAAGTTCTGTGCACGAAGTTGACCCTAGAGTTCTGTATGTATATACAGTAGCTCTCATTCAAGCTGGGCAGAAGAGTTGCAATAGTTTGTCTTGTCCCTGAACTGAAAAGGAATTCCAGCCTGTGCGCCTCCGAATCAGACCTCCAAAGCGTTGTTTGCTCCGTCTCGAGTGAAAGGATCTCTCGTCGTCCTGATGGGAAAGGATTCTGGGTAATTTCTGTTTGTCGAAGGGATTTGCTTCCAGCTGTGAGGGCCTTCACATGCCTTCGCTATCAGATTAGGGAGCTGTAAACATCCTCTGTGTAAACAAAAGCTGTTATTCGTCCTTAGAAATTAAAAATTGATGACTGCCAAGAAATTTAATGATATGCAAAAGTGTGAAAAACTAGCGCAAGGAAACTGGTGTTAGACAAACAAATGTTTGAATCTTTTTGATTGAGTTCATACAAATAAACATGCCACTTTTTTTGACTTTTCAATCATAAAAAACCCATTTACCCGACCACTCTTCCAAGCAAAAATCCTTCCTTTGCAAATTGTACTCTTCCCATTTGGTCCAACGCTTCAGTGGGATTCAGATATGACCTTTGGGTCAGTCATTCCCCTTGTTGGTGTTACTAGTTTGATAAGAATTCACTTCTCCAATTAAGCACAATTCATAATAGTTCCACCACCATGCCTTGTAGCTCGAGCGTCTTCTAATGATGAATGCTGTAATGAATGAATCTTGTTACTGCAATCTCACGGATCCTGAATAGCAACAGTAACTAAGCGTTTCAGTGTTGCAATACCAGGCAATACTGAAACAATGTTAAACATGTCCACTTTGCAATAAGCATATTAAAAGTGCAGGGAAGCGTTGAGAACACAACGACAAACAAGGAAAAAGGAGGTGAAGCAGAAAGAAGGTGATTGTGCTATCAGATGAACGTCGAGCACGGGGAGAGACATCAGTGCTGTACATCTCTGCCAGGGTGCTATGGGAAAATATTCTGGGCTTTCAGAAACAGACAATAACAGATTAGAAATTGTTAAACATTGTCTCTGATAGCAACTGGCATCTGTAAAAAAGATCAGAGGGGAGCTGCTACTCAGAATAGAGGAAAAATGAAACCACAAGAGAAGAAGCTTCTAGATGTTAGTTCATGGGGATGATAGCTATGTCCAGTGTGCTTTGTTACATATTTCCTGTACAAGCATTAAAAAACAATTCGAATTCCAATCATCTGAAACACCATAGTCAACAGGACAATTGGTAAAATAAATTAAGCATTACATGTGGTTTAAACCTCATTGAAAAGATTTTGAAATACCAACCAAGCCTGCATTGCCTTCTTTACACCCAGCATGCTCAAGTTGTTCGAGTTTCACATGAACTCTATCCATTTCTCACAAAGGAAACCACTGAGACATGATAAATCTGTTACAGATGAACAAAAAGATCACAATGCCTTATTTTATCTCATCGCGTTAGTTGGCATAAAGTCAAACGGTGGTGCAGAGAAGCACGTATGCAAACATACACTGTCTTAAACTTTTCACATGTGACTAATCTAAACAAGTTGGTGGAAGTCTCCATGGAGACACTAGAAGAGATCTTTGCTGATCGTAGAAGAAACGTTAAATTAAGTCGGCCCAACTTTAATTGGCTGTTGTCTGGATGGATCTCTGATTTGATTTTATCGTGATATTTATGTGAAAGCTGGAGCCTCTAAACTGATGTCACCTACAGGTGCACCGCAGTTCACCACAAGTCTACAGATGAAAGTCAATATAAGCTGAAGGAATGACATATTTTTAAGATAGTCCTGTCCTGGCTGCCTTGACAAGAAGACGAGAAGCCAACTAAGTAATTATGTGGGGATATTCCTTAATCATAAAAAATGAATTCAATTATTATAATTCTAATTTCTTTATAAGCAGCATTGTATAAAGATAAAAGAAGTCTCATGTTTCTCATGCTTCTTTGTCCAAATGACCATATCTGGACTTTAGCTGCTACTGAGAATAAGGCTACGTCCACACTAGCCCGGATAGCTTTGAAAACGGTGTTTTCATCTGAAAACGCTCCGCGTCCGCACTAGCGTTTTCAGTCGTTTTCACAGAGTTGTGCGTCCACATTGAAACGGCCGTAAAAGCTTACGTTCCAGTACTGCGCATGCGTGAAACGCAAGAAGATTCGACCTGCCTCATATCTGTCTGCTGCTTATTTACTTTCCGGCTCTTTGAAACGCCGCGACAAAATGTTGAGGAAAAGCACCGATTTTTTAAAATGGACTCACAATGAGGTGGAGTTGTTGCTGCAAGTAACACAAAAGTACAAAGTTGCAAAAGCCAGTGAGAATTAAAGAATTTGAAGAAAATCTATCTGAAGCATGTACAGACTGATATTAATCTTTAAAAGGGCTGTCAAAATTGAGAGCAAACAAAACAGCTGCTGTATAATGCCCTCCGCTATCTTAGTTTAATTGGTCACATGACTGCATCATATGACTAACATGTGTCATCGTTTTAGAAAGTCTGCCTTTTCGCTGTCCACACTGCGACAGCATTTTCAAATGTATGCGTTTTTGAGAGCGTTTTGAAAACGCTGCGTTTTCCATGAGCGAAAACGCCGTCTCAGTGTGGACGGGAGGCCAAAGCGGAGAGAAAACGAAAACGCATTAGTGTAGACGTAGCCTAAGAAAGTAAAGAGTGTTTTTTGTTGTTTTTTCTGGGAAATTAACGATTTTAACCGCCACATTAATCATACACCTTGGCTGTTGGTAGTGATTTTTACTACAGTTGGCTCGTTCCGCTATTTTGGGACTCACAGAGGTAGGCTTACTGTAAGTAGGGCAGGCAAAAGACTTTAATGTGTCACACTTCACACGCTTCCATGATTGCCAAATGAGTGCCTGCTATTTATTTCAGTTGTTGTTGCACTCTGATAAATGATCACTTTTATTCATTTACAGTAGGAAATCTTCAGCACTGGCCCAAGCTTGTCCAATATCACTATAGAAGAATTATTTACTGGTGTTTTACATAAATGATAGGCAAAGTGAAGACCCTTCTTTGAGGTAAGACTGTGTATTTGGCATTAAATCATAGCAACGTGCATGTACACGGACTAGCACCTGTTTATGGTTCAAAGCCACTTGGAACCACAGCGAGTCAGGTACAGAGGCAGAGGCACAGATAACAATGTGTACTGGAGTCTATTCAGAACTATAGACTGCAAAATGCTGGCTGCATGCAGATGAAACTCTGATAAAGGAAAAATACAAAATACAGCGCTGACCACAGGTGTGAACAAAGCACTATTTTCAAAAACACTTCCAAATGGGGGACTGCACTGATGTTAGGGGGGAACGTTTTGAAGATCCTACCCCTTCCCATCTAAAAACCTGAAGATAAATGGAATCTTTTATCAGTTTAGATGTTGTATAATTGTACAACTGGAGTTCCAACATCAATGCGGGCTTCAGAGTCTAAGAAAAGCAACCATAAGTTCACAAGCTTAAGGGAATTTATCTGATCATGACACACAGCTTATCGTTGTGATCGTTCGCGTTTTAGTAAAGATCTTCCTCGTGGAGCTTTAGGAGGTGTGAGAAAGTCCTCTAACTTATTTGAAGTTGTGAAACTGTTTGCAAACTACGTAAAGCTTTTGGTAGATCGTAAAGTGTGTGAAATGAATCGCGTGCTTAATTAAAACTCGGCTGTGTTAGATAGAAATGATGTGTTTTCATTGGTGGTCTGCAGTCGGTGAGAAACTTTAGTGTCAAACAGGAAGGATTAGGCAACAAGGTATTTAGCAGTCAGTGTTTCCTTTCAGATGAGCCTCTGGTATGTATCAGTGCTTTGTGTTCCAATAAGGGAACCAGTTGGTTTTATCTTGTGGGAAACACAAATGTACTTTGTTGTTGATGTGAAAGTTAAGGATGACTTGACAGATTGGGATGTTTTGATTGAATTAAAACAGAATGTGCAGTGTTTAAAGTGAAACAACGACACATTATTAGTCATGCATTAAAAAACATAACCTGTAAATACTGAAACAACACCGTGACCCAGAAAACACCTGATTGTTAACAGGCGTCTCTTAGTTTACGCAGAATACTTAGTTTTTTTTACGGATGACAGAGAAAGCTGAAAAACAAAACAGCTCCAGTTTTCACATCTAGATAGTTTTCTTCATTAGTATTCATTTAGAAATTAGATAGCATTTTTTAATGGTTCTATATTTTTTATAATTATGGTAAATTTGTCTGTTTTCAATATGTGGAAATAAAAAAATGTATATTAAAAAAACATAGTGACTGATTAAACGTCCCTTTGATATAGAAACTGCAAGCAGCAGTGTGATCTGTGTTGTGAGTGTTGATCTGCTTTAGTATAGTGGGCACGGATCTATTAAAATATGCTTGGATCGTCTAGTTTCCTGCATTAACAAGAAACAATGGATTATTATTATTATCAGCTTTTCTTAAAATGCAAGCCAGTTGGCTAGTCTTCCTCTGCAGTCTTCTGCCAAAAGGTTACAAACACAGATTAATAAATATAAACAAAACAAGCATCAATAAATGAGTCAAGACAGAAATCAGCCAAACACAAAGTAGTAATACAGCCACAGATAAGCTGAAACCAAATAGGACTGTAACAAAATCTGATTTTCAGCTCATGTACTGTCCAAAATGACATTAGAAAACAAAAAAAATAACAATTTCATCGACTGATTTCAGTCTTTGTTTTTGTTGCTGTTTCATTGGTTCAGTTCGAGTATCTGCAACTATAAGTATACAAAAATAACAATTAAACAATTATTTACATTATTATTAACGCGTAGTATTAACACAATATTTATCAAAAGCAGGATTACTGCATTGTTAATGCTGTTATATAAGCAATGCTAGCACTTACTTACATGTTACTTAACTGCGATTAAGTATGAAAGTTATGTAACTATGTAAACTGTGACAAGGAAAGATTTTACTTTAGCCTTTATTTTAACTAGTATTTGGTTTCTGTAGACCAGAAAAAAAAGTGTAGCAAAAATGTGGACACAATCCAGGAGACTATCAAGTGTCCTCCAAAGTGCATGTGGCAGAGCTCTCCAGCTGACTATAAACACTCTCCAGAGGAAACAGGTTGGTATACCTGTCACCGAGACATCTCGTTGTCTCTTCCTTAACGCGAGGTCACGGCAAGGTCACGCGCGCTGGCGTTTGGAGGAACTTTTAATTTTGCGATCAGGGTTTAGAGCGAGGACGCGAAAACAACCTGCTGGTAAGAACGAGGGGGAAAGGATACAAAAGACAGCTTAACAGGCTACTGATGTCACCCCAGCACCATCAGAGCGTCCCACTGAAGCTAAAGCACCTCTGTTGTGTTGCTTTTGTCTGTTTCTTGTCAGGCCTGCGCCCCTTCCTATAATAATGAGCTCTTTGGCAAGAGATTAACTTCGGTGTGGTGTGTACTCATTTAATTTTTTAAGAGCTGTTTTAATCGCATTTTACCATCCGTTAAGTAGTATTTCCTGACTTAAGCGAAAGCTGTTAAAGCGACTACATGAAATTAAGGGTAAAATTCACCCAATGACAGAAAAGCCTGCAAAGAAACAATAAAGAAACACAAACTCTGCTTTCAAGCTTTGTTTTGGAAGTTTCTACCACACCTCACTGTCTTCCTGAGCAGATGGAGTTTATTCAAAACTGTAAGTGATAAAATCACCAAATGCCAACCTATCTAACAATAGTAGGCACAACTGTTGTAATTATCTTTTAGCCTGTTAGGCTGACAAGCTAAAGCCTATTTACTGTTCTACCTCTGAATAGCAGGATTTAGTTTTCACCTTACAATTTGACAAATTTCTCTCAAGACCTGGCTTTGATCCTATCAGGCAGGCAGGGGGTACAAGAGCTCCCAAAGGGATGACTGCCCCCTGATGGGAGAATTGTTTTTACCCCAGCTGTGATTTGCTTGTACTGCAACATCTAATCCCAAATACTATTTTGTTAAAATCAGACCGTAGACTTTATGTGATTAAGGCCAGCCTGGTTCCCTACAGCAAGATAGGCGCTCTTCACCCCCCAGTGAGGGAAACAAGCCAAGCCTGCCCCCACACAACAAAACAACACCCCACTCAACAGCAGCGTGACATTTCCTCAACCAGCAAATGAGATGAAAGCTTTAAACCATGAAAATAGTGGTTTGAAAGGCTTCTGAAGCCCAGCTACCCTGCTAGCACGGAATAAAGATGGGCAGTCCACATGCAACAAAGGCCAAACACAACAGGGAAAAACATCAAAGTGGGATTTTCGTCGAGGGAGGGAGACGCCAATTTGTGAGATGGTGCCCACAGAGAAAAATGCAGGTGAATTTTCAGGTAAATACCACATTGCTGGTAAGTGCTACAGTTGTCTCTAACTCCTGAAAGCAGAGTGTGATACTATTCACAACAGTGAGCTGAGTGCACTCTCACCTATTACACCGTTTGCAGTGCTTTGGTCCCACTTTCAGCAACTTTTTCAGTGGTTTAAAGTAAAATCTGCTCCACACTGCTGCTAATGTTTCCTAATAAAGTAAAATTACATTTTGTTCCTACATAAATTTTGTACATCTCAACGTTGATAGCTGATACTATCGAATTAGATATTTATACACGGATATACAAGTATACATATACAAATATCTAACCAGGCAATCACATGGCAGCAACTCAGTGTATTTAGGCATGTAGACACAGTAAAGATGACGTGCCAAAGTTCAAACAGTTTTTTCAAACAGAAATTTCAGTTATTTTTTGGCCTTTTACTGGTTTTATTAGGCAGATACAGTGAAGAATAACAGAGGGAAAGACACAGGGCTCCGGGTTGGACTCGAACCGGGGCTGGCCACTCTCATCCAACTGAGCTAAACTTGCACCCCGAACAAAAGGTGACTTTAAACGTGGCATGGCTTTTGGGGTCAGACAGACGTGTCTGAGTATTTCAGAAACTGCTAAACTGCTGGGATTGTCCTGCACAACCATTCCCAGGGTTAACAGATGATCAGAAAACAGAGAAAAAAATCCAGTGAGCAGCTGTTCTCTGGGTCAAGATGCCTTGCTCATGCCGGAGGCCAGAGGAGAACAGCCAGGCTGATTTCAGCTGATAGAAATGCAACATCAACAGGAGATTTATGCTTCTGTGTTAACTCTGTGGTGGAGGTACGTCGTGACCACAAAACCCTCTGAAACCCTATAACGTTACCTTGCACATAACCTGACATGCACCTCCCTGGAAATATAAGCTTCCTGTCTCATAAACACAGACCACAAGTATTGGGGTTGATTTCACTGGACTCAAACAGATCTCAGTCCAATAAAGCAGCTTTGGGATGTGGTGGAACGGGAGATTTGCATCATGGATGTGTAGCTGACAAAGTTCTCAAGGCAAAAGGGAGATAACCCACCGTCAGCAAAGTGTATAGAAAAAAGCATCTGCTAAGTTTAAGTAGGTGAATAAAGTACATATTATAAGATTTTATAAAGTTTGTTTTACAACTACTAAAAATCATTCAACGAGAGCTAAATAATCATCCTTGCCAAGATCTTCTGTCAAACCAGATTGTTTAACAATTTCTAGGTTGTTACAGAGCTTTTGTTCTCTTTTCACAGGTGGATTTACCTGACTGTGAAATCTGATCGCTCCTTAGTCCACGTGAAACTTTAAATGATGAGCTTATGTTAATAAGGCAATAAAGACATTTCCCAAACAAGGATTGTTCGAGTAAACGGGGCTCCTTTTTTTGTACATGAATATAGGAAGACGACATCCTAAGACAAGATCAAATGTATAACAATGTATTAAGTAACACAAACATGTAAAAATACCAGACAACAAACAGTGAAATGACACTTTAATATAAATATATAGTTTGCGAACCAAGTCACTACTGAAAAATATGCTAAAAGACAGTAATTATTGTAAAAATACACAAAGCTAGCAAATCTGTAGCGGTTAATATTGCCAAAAAAAGTAGGCAGCGCAGAAAATAGATTGTACTTAATCCTATACTGGAAGGAATTCGAACGTGATCTCACAGTGAAATTCCAGAGACTTACAGAAGGAGTTAAGTCCCTCAGGTAATCAGATTTTGCCATGCACATGAATGCTTATTAATGGGCTGCAGTGAAGTGTGGGAGTCATACTGCAGTACATTCCCCAAATTTAGCAGTGTATAGGAGTGTCAATACAGGCATGTGATAACAACAGTAAAACAATGCTAATCTCAATTAGATATCCACATTAGTTTAATCATGGTCAGATTTTCCAGCACAAACTGCAGAACGACGTGGAATTGTTTTGTTTAGGGCCTTGGAAAATGCAAGCATCTATGTACTGAGGGGTCCTTGACCATCTTTGACTAAATTCTGCTCAACACTGATGAACAATAATTGCCATTCATGTCAGTATGTGCAATGTCAGGAAGTGTATGTATGCAATGTCGAGTTTCTAAGTGACACATGCTCGAGAGATTCCAATCTCATGAATAATCCACAGCTCAGAGGAATTGTCTAAGCAGAGCCATCGACAATGAGAATTTGTCTGTGTGCGTATGTGTGGAGGGTATCTTATCATTTCTGGGTAAAGAAATGTGAAATTACACCACAGCACAATAAGAATAGGCAGGTTATTCACTACTACTTTCCTTTCTTGCCCTGCATATCTGGGCGACAATTGACTTATGTCAGTTTGCCAGCTATTGTGAGAGGATCTGGAAACGTGAGAAAGGTTGTTCCACTTTTTTTAATCCTCGGGCACGTTTTAATTTACATTCTCAACTCCCAGCATGCCTGTATTCCTTCCACTTGGCTGTGTTCTTTGGTCAGCCCTCTGTGCCTAAGTGACCGTATATTGGTTCAGGCACCCATTCAGGGCTCTATTTTCTAGGTGATTGACTCTGAAAAACTAACGTTGTAATCCCCAAGTGTTTCCTCTGTGTTTGAGGAAGGTTCACAGTTGTATGTGTGTCATGCTGTGCATTTAAAGTGGTGGGAGGAGCAGGGTTTAAACAGGTGGAGATACCGCTGAAGCAGGATTGACCAGATCTGCCAAAAGTGAAAACTGAGCTGGCCTTCTGTCAGTCAAACCAAGGCCACATAGTTTCCCTAAAGGATCTACAGATTCTTTAATTATATGATTATTATTGTAGTCTGTGAGGTAGATTACAATTTGTGTAAATTTACAAATTTACAGTAAACTCTCTCTCGCTCCAGGATACCAAAATAAAATAGTTCCTTAAAAATCATTTCAATCATCTCAGTTCAAAGTCTTATTTAGTGAGAAAGCTGAACAAGATTCAATAGACTACATACAACACTATTCTGCATAAAACGAATAAACAAGACATACACATTAACAACTATCTTCAAACCATGTTAGAAACTGGTATGCATGCAACCATATAGACATGGAAATGTGGCCACAGTTAAAAGACTACAAATAATATGTCTTAGATACCACGGTATACAAAGTCTTTGTCTCTTTGAATCATACTGAAAGAGTCATTTAAAGGCTATTGCTCATGATTTAATCTGTTCCGTCCACAATTTTCATCTGTCTGTCACTATTTTGCTTAATCTTTGAGATCTGAATCATCAGCTTGTCAAGTCAGGCCTGAGTAGGTTTAATCTTTTTGTCAATATTTGATGCAACAAAAAGGAAATGGATTTTTAAAAATCACATAAATGAATCTACAACTTCAGATTTAAAATAACAACTAATGGTCACTGAACAAAGCTTTACATTCGTTTCATGAAATCTCTCTCCTTAATGAGATTCGCTCTGCTCGTCTTCTTGGAAGAAATGAGCAATGCCATGAGCAATAGCAGCAGTTCCATCATGCATCGGTGCGATTGGTTGCAGATAAGGACCACCACCCACATTAACACGCTAGTAATTATTTGGATTTCTGCAAGCAGGTGGTGATGGAAGTAGGGGAGTCCGTGATCAGACTCCAGAGTACCTCGAGATAATCATCAGGGACACACCTACACCAGTCTGTACAATGCTCATCAGGAACCACCATGTCTCTCCTCAACCATGCAATTATACACTACATGGAGCTGGCGAAATAGTGTACTCTGCTCTGGGTTATGACTTACACCAGCATAGGAAAATAGAGGTTTTCTTTCCAATTGGAAGCATTAGTGGAGTGAAAGGGTAAGTTTATTCTGCAACAGTAAAACTGGTGTCTGTTAAAAAGAAAAAAAATCACACTAGCTCAAGTCTGAACAACAGCTTGGAAAGTTTGCAAAAATGTTGGTACACGACTTGCTGGGTTATTAATGTCATATCTATAAAATGATGGCAGATGCAAGTTAATTTTTCATTCATAAACAAAAAGAACTTGGATTATGGATTCAAAATGTTTCTCTTATATGACGAAATTTAGCATCAGTTGACTGGTATGGTGGTTAGCTCTGTCGCCTCGCAGAAAGAAGTTGTTGGGTTTGAATCCAGGCTGGGGAGATTGCATGTTCTTCTACTGTCTGCATGGGTCCCCTCCAGGTAGTCTGGCATCCTCCCAAAGACAGAGATAGCATTAGGTTGACTGGTGATTCCAAATTGGCTGTTTTTGTTGTTTTTCTCTCTTTATTGGCCCTGTGATAGATTGGTGACCTATCCAGGGTTTACACTGCCTCTTACCTCCTGACCTTATAACAGTTGGCATAGGCCCTGTCTTCGCCCCAAAGCTGAAAGTAGGAAATGCCATTTCCCCACACAAGAAACTGGACTATCCCAAAAGCACATAATGCACAGTAGTCTTATACCACTGCTAAATATGAGCTACCACTTGGTCATACTAGATGGTATTACCCTCTATAAAGCAATGTTTCTGTCTGGCATGGAGGCATCTGAGAGATGGACACCTTTGTCTCTTTACTTCCTAAACTTCCCGCTATGTTCTTTAGTTTGGTATATATGTTTATGATATTTATGCCAATGAAAGATGCTAAAATATTTGTAAATGAGGACCTCTCACTACTAACATCAGATCAAGCATAGTCATCTCAATCACTGTCAGTATGAAAATTAATGTGAAATTATTCCTCAGTCTTTTGAAATATTATGTAATATGATAGCTATAGTTCGTCTTTACTGTGAAAAACATGAGAGTGTACTTGTCCAAATATCATAGTGAGGACCAGCTTGACTTTCAGACCATCAGAGTGAGGTCATTGTGGAAAAGTGAAGACCTTTTGGTTAACCCTTACTTTCCACACCCCCGTCTTGTTTTAAAGTTAACTCTGGGCTCAATCTTTTGTTAATATGTAAGCCTGTTTACGCCACTAAAAAGAAAAAAAAAGTATCCATAATTTAAAATTTAGTTCGAGTTATGGATACTTATCTTTCTCGAAATTTCGAAAAGTAACTCAAAATTTCGAGTTAGCGCTGCCAATCAGTCATCTATGTGAATGACATCATTTTCTTGTTACCCGGAAGGATATAGCGCAGAGGAATCAAAACCGGATCGTGAGCTACCAATGTATGGCAACAAACTGGCACTTCCAAGAGTACCTTTGCTGATAGTAATGCCATGTGATTCATCTAATAACACAAAGATTTCATCATTTGTGAAGCCACGCTGAAAATACTCAGTAATTTGTGCATTCATGACTGGCTGTAATACTGGTAGCTTAGCTGTAGCATTTATAGCTGAGGGCTTCAGCTTCCGGGTAACAAGGAAATGATGTAATTCATGTAGATTACTGATTGGCAGCGCTAACTTGAAATTTCGAGTTAATAAGTTGAAATTTCGAGAAACATAACTCAAAATTTCAAGTTATGGATACATTTTATTTATTTTTTAGTGGCGGAAATGGGCCTCCATAGGTTAACACTTAAATCAGGTGGTCACTGAAAGAGGCTTGGAAAGGGTTATTTCAATAAATGTACTCACATGTAACCCCAGATATACGTGTGTGTCTATACTTGTATTGCTTGCGTTGAGGGGACCAGAACCTTTTTTTTCCACAATCATTCATATTTTGATTAAAAAAAAATAACTGTAAAAAAACGCAAACACTCAATACTGTGTACATAATTACTTTTAAGGTGAAATAACTACTGTTCCATAACACACAGCAAATCCTAGACTCCACAGCAAATGACTTCTACCATTCTCAAATGTAATCAGTTTCATTATAGTTGTGTTTATTTGTTTAATACCAGCGTTCCATAATTACGCTCATATATAATTTGCTGTTCATGTTGTGTAGTAAAACATTTGTTCTCGACTGTAATATTTTTTTTTTTTGTGTGTTGCAATAGGGGAGTGGAGAGAAGATAGGAAAGCTGGAAGAAAGACCGGGGGAAAAATATAAAAAATAACCTGAGGGCAGATTCAAACTCAGGCCTCTGTGCTAGATTTACAACATATGGATTGCCTGTTCAACCCAGTGAGCTACACCAGTGTCCCACATGGTATTTTCTGATATCTAGTACTCATTAAACAACCTGATTTTTGCAGGTTTAAACATTTCCATACTAACAGCGACTTCCAACATTCAAAGACTTGCAGTTTTTTGATATAGGACTGATATCACAGAGGTTCATATCATACAGACTTGTAGTTTCTAATGGAACATATACTATTGTTTCGCAATGTTGTCGCTCACCTGATGTTACTTTCCATAGTTAGATCATCATTGCTCATAATTGAAAACCCTGTGAAACTATTTACTGGGTTTCTACATGCAGAATCTCACTGTTGGCCTCTACAGAGTCCCCAAATAAATGCGAAATTTTAAACATCATTACCAGCTGGACAGAAATGTTTTATCATAAGAATCTCTCTATTTGTGATCATTGTATGCAGGTGATTTTGTCACCTTTTTAGCTTTCTAACAACGATATGTCTTTTTTCACTGTACAACTTCCACTAGAGGTGGAATAAGTACATTTTGTTTTAGGCCTGTCTCTTGCTAGCTAAGAGGCAGGAATTCAGTTTGCTATCATAGTAGATTGTAAATATACCTTGCTAACTAGCTAGCCAGCACTAGCTAACTAACAACTTCCTGGTCTCTTACTATGGTCACGTCAGGCTTGTAAAAAACAAACATTGAAAAAATTTAATGCTTCAAACTACTTGTCAACAACACAACAGGTATTGTTGCAGTGACTATGTCTATTTTTAATACAGTATGAAGACTATGGTGAACATTTGGTCTCATGCTAGAGTTAGCAAGTACTGGTTATGATTAGGTTAAAAAATAAGTCAACATGATTTTCTTTAACGGGTTTATTTAACTGATGAACATGAATTCAATTCTTTAGGATAATGATTCCCAAAGTAAGGGTACTAAGGTACTGCAGGTGGGTCGCAGGGATAACAGAAATTCAGTTTGAAATTTCCCAGCTACATTACATAATTCCAGATCCATTTTTCTTCACTTATCCTAATCAGGGTTGCGGGATGGGGAGGCTGTAGCCTAGCTACTGGGCCACCCATCCAGTACCCCACTGGGAATCTGTAACAGAGCTAACATGGAGAGATGGGCAACCATTTTACACACACTCACATCTATGGGCAATTTTAGATTCACCAATTAAACCCCCATTAAATTAACACCACTAATTGCATGTCTTTGGACTGTGGGACTGTGTGAGGAGTACTCAGAGAAAACCCACGCAAATGCAGTTTGTGTCCCAGTGGCAGGTGGGTCACATGTTATAGCCTATAACTACCTGTGTTATTTATGGTTTTTGAATAAAATGTTCAAGGAAATGCATCACTATCTCTTGTATTTTGGTTAGAGTGAAGATTTAAGATTACGTGGGCCCGATGAGATTTTCTGGTTTTTAAGTGGACTGCGGCACTCTTGACTTGGGAAGGCTGCTTTAGAAAAAGTTGAGAGAATTTGTCAGGAAAGTGTCCTATTTTATACATAGTAAAATAGGTTTTACATCTTCTCCTTTGGCTTCACACACACAAAGATAACCTTTTACATCACTTTGTGATCAGAACTGAAAATCTGAAAAATTGTTGCTGTACATTGCTGGCAGATGCTGTACATACGTGACAAAATCCATATCCTCCACAATCATCTAATCTCATCTTCTTCTCTCCCTGGCTGTTGCTGCATTTGTATGGAGGTTTTAATCACAGATAAGGAACATTTTCACACTGTTAATCAGATCGTCCAGGCGATCTGCTCCCATGCAACATGCATACTTTGCCATGGTGTTTTCCTATGAGACATTTGCCTCAGATCTAATCCCCTTCAGCTCTCCACTCCATGTTCACTGAACTGATGGGAGGTGGAAGGCAGCTGCGGATGAGCTACAACTGAAAGATTATGATCATATGACGCAATGTCAAAGAAAGGGCCTGAGGTCAAAGAAAGCCTGACAGCAAAACGTCCAAAGAAGCTTCGGTTTCCTTAAAAAGTCATGTCACAACACTGTAACCTTGCAGCAGCTGATTTAAATTCATTTGCTCATTTAAATTCAATCCAAAGGAAGTTTGCTTGTGTTTGCTCTTCTTTGTCCCTGTGCAACCTGCTTCATATTCATCCTCTTAAAGCAAAGTTGGGGAATCGGTGCTTTGCAAACAGGTGCAACTACAGGGACACAACACTGCATAAAATCAATAGTGCTGCTGTGCACCCTTTTAAAATGCTCAAAAATGATGCTGTAATTTGAGAATATATGTAGATTATTGAGAGAGTATTGATTAAAAGTTTTAAATGCCAATGAGAAAAAAAATAGAATAATTTTTGCTTTGTTTCAGAAAAAAAAATAGCCTTAATTACCCATTGATGTGCAAAAATGGCTCCTTCAGGGCACCGGTCCTCCATCTTGCCTGCAGTCATTAATTAGATCTAATCAACACCGCAGGGAAAAGTTACTGTCAAGACTAATTAGCTAAAATGGAGCTTCTGTAATGGGAAACAAATGAACAACAACAGTTAACTGTAGCAGCCTTCGCCATGCGGTATGACTCATTCAGTCTCAGTGGGAGAGATTTCCAGAGCAGCACCGCTCCGAATTATATTAGCACTTGATTACTGTTTTGAGGGAATGTGTGAGCATTTAGCGCGCTAATAGGTTGTGAAAGATAAAATGATGTTAAAGGGAGTTAGATTTGTAGGTATCCATTTTTGGGTAATTTTTCAGCCAATTTTGACAGATGTGTGTGTATGTGTACACACACAGTTTTTTTGTTTTTTTTATTGTAAGTGCTATGCCGGCTTCCTCTTCAACCCCAGGCCTCAGAGGTCATGAGAAATGTTAACTTAATCCTTTCTTCATCCCCACACTACTTCTGAGAGTCAAGGCAGGGAGTAAAAAGAAGAAAAAATAGGAACCTTTGTTTCTCCCACAGCGATGGGAACAAAAGGGGTTGGGATTGGGAACATCGTACCCACACAACCACCTGCAATTAAGAGCTTAGACTTCGTCCTCTCGGCACAATAAAAAGAAAGAAAAAAAAAACGCCTCAGCGGTCAAAAAGAGAAGAGGAAACGTCAAGATTAGGTGGGAAGAACTAAGAGAGCATTATAAAAAACTTGTGAGAATGCTTGTGACAGAATATTACTTACACAATGTTGGATGACAGTCACCTTATACCCCGTGGAAGAGTAATTGTGGAAAATCTGCTAAATAGGGGTTATTGATGACAAAAAAAGTGCTCAAACAGCGTGGGTTAGAGGTTTGCACCAGAGTCACACAAAACGTGAACAAGCCTCTGTTTGTTTGCCCATATGCTGGATCAAGTTGTTCTTACGTGGACGTCAGCTGAGGAGGGAGAGGTGTTAAGTTGTCATGAGAAGCACAAGCGCGGCGGTGACATTTAGAGATTTTGAGCGTTTAATTTGCGGTAAAAAATTTAATAAAAGCTACAAAAGCTCACAAGCGCCAGCCTCCTGACACAAACCAGAAAGTTGTCCCTGGCAAAGCATTTCAGGCATGTGAACTTTGCTGAAAATGCCAACTTCATTAGAACAAAATTGGGTCAAATGCACCGAGTGCAAATTAAAATCAACCAGAGGAGATGAGATGATTGTAATCAACATCTCTTCAATCAAGCAGGAGTGTGGGAATCATAGCGCCGTGTTTTACATTTACAGCTGAACTCCGAGGACCTTCTCCTCGGTAGTACAATAAGACTTGTGCCATTTTTTTTTTGAAAAAAAGCCTGTTTGAAATATGGCCGCACTCACGGACGTTTTGGAAAAAAAGAAAAAAAAGCTTCACAACTTTGCAAACTTTTTAATTAGGACACACTTGTCTGGGTGCACAGTTTCAGCAGTTCTCATCAAAAATAATTTCTGGTGAGGATTCAACCACTTGCTAGAAAAAAAAAACACACACACAAAAAAGAGTAAATTTAGTGGTTTATGCAGAATCTGCTGCTCTGCAACAACTCTGCTGTACAGAAAGAGTTCGGCATCAAGCGGATGCCATTTATAGACACGCTCCTATCTCCACAGTCCATACTCATAGACTTTTACAGCTTCATTACTGGAGATAATTACAACACTCACCACTGCATCTTATATAATAAGGTCAGTTAGTCCTCCCCCACAGAGATATCCAATAACCAGCAGTGTTTACTGTACTTATCTACAACCCTCATACTGAAAAATCTTACACTTTATTTTTGCTGCTCTTACACTTCTTATTATATTGAACTCACTATTAATTAGCCAAGGTTTCAGGCATCCTGTACAGGAAGTAATGGAAAAAAAATAGCTGTAAAGCCTCAAGTTGATTTCCAGCGGTGTTCACATACCCCTCTCTTATGAATCTGAATTTGAATCTAAGGTGTATTTGATCAGCTGCATGGATTTTCCTGGTTTTTGTCATTTTATTTTGCTCATTTTGGGGTCCTTTAGAGATCATCTCTAAAAATAATCGCCTTCCAAAGTGCAGTTGCAGAACTTGGCCTCCTTCCTTGTTATTGTGATTAAACAGACGTACACAGACGCTGATTGAGATCCTTATCAGTATGACTAATGAATGTAGTGTCATGGAGACCTGGCTTTGCATGGCGAATTAAGTAGTGTACAACAAAGAACCATTGTGGACGATTTCTGCGATACGCTAATTCAAAACCCCGCGCTAGGTCTTCTCATACTACTGCCCCAGATTACGGCTTCTGTGTTAACTTTGACAGCAAAATTTGGTTCAGTTTTAGTCATAATTCTTCATAAGATTATAGCGAACTATTTCTAAAGTTGGTTCAGTTGACTAGAGTAAAAGTTTGTCTTGTTTCTGGTGAGAGTTGCTCCACATGGTTAAATAAATAAATAAATAAAGTGTCTTATTTATTGACATAAAATGTGAAATGTGTCCATATGTCTGCTTTTCTCTTGCTCCCAAGCGTTGACATTTTGACATTATGTACCGTGTCTCGGGGGCAGATCAACTATACTGCACATGGAGACTACTTCTGATTGGATCTCATCTCTGCAGAGCATTTTCATCTCATTTTTATTCGCTGGCAAAAGTGGCAATATATTTCATCATAGTTTTTGTGTTACTTTCTTTTTTCTTGTTTTCATCAGGAACAAAAAAAAGGTTATTTCATCTGTTCCAGCGATTCGCTTTCTTCTGTTCCTCCAGTTTAACGTCGTAATGAGGGAGGGGGTTGACATAGGATGGAACACGGGGCCAACACAGAGAGACAGACAACCACACACTCTCACGGTCACACAGCATGCAAGTTTTTGGTCTGTGGCAGGAAGTCAGAGAGCACCCTGAGGTAACCCACACACACAGAGGATATGTAAACTCCATAGAGAAAGGTCAGTGGATTCAAACCCAGGACCTTTTTTCTGTGAGGGGACCGTGCTAACCACTGAACCGCTATCCCAACCTGCTTGTTCATCTAGATGTTGCAACACACTCGATATCTGATTTTGTTTTTCCTCTCATTTGAAACTAAAACGAATAAGTGATAGTGGGTTATTCTTGTTTTTTTGTTGCTTGTTGACTGAATGTGTAAAATTCCTTGAAAGATTTCATCACAGGACACAATCTCAGGCCCAGATATTCTAATTTGACCTAAAAAACTTACATTTCATAGAGAACATTAAATTTTTGAAAGAATGAACTGGTTGGCCCGTGTACCAGCAGTCTGCTCATGTTCAAAAGGAGACTGACAGAAAATAACTGTGTATAACAGAATACACATGTTGCAGCTAATGTGTGTGTGTTTAAGTTATGCAACTCTGTCATCCAGCTGGTGTCAACATGTGCGCTCTTTATAAGCCTATCGGAGGGTTTTTCTTTAAGGAGCCTGCTTAAAGGGTGGCACTGCATGGCGCCTCGTCCTGGATCATTTGCGAACCCACACCCCAGCCATGCTGGTAGCCCCCCGGTGCAGCCGAAGTCCTGTGGTGGGTGGCAGCACCAGTCTCAGCAGAGGCTGTAGGATGTAGGCCAAGCCGTGCGTGTAATCCCTCACTCAGAGTTGGAACGCACGGTCGGCGAGGAAAAATAAATATGGAAGGGTGAAGCGCTGGATAGGGGATGCACTGAGAAGACAGCCAGCAATTAAGATTACAATTTTGTTTCCTGATACTGAGGACTTTGATTTGATTATAGGTCTGATTTAAGATGCACTAAAACACTGAAATAACTGGGAAACCATTAAAATTAAGTGTCTTCAAGAGGTGATGCTGAATTTAAATTCATTTGCTCCTGTCACAGCGTTGTATGGACCTGGACACGTATTAACACTGCTTACATTCTGCCTTTCACTGACACTCGCTTTAGGTCACTCTCTCCTAATTTGGATCAATTATCCCATTTCCTCTCACAGAAACAGTGTTTCTCTTTACGCATAATGCGCTGGCTATTTGACAGCGCTGGGTCACGTGCCCGCTTTTTCATCATCTGTGTGCACTCCTGTCTGGGTGACTGAATGCTTCCTTTCTCTACTGTCTGAGACTCATTTGAAATTCAAATATTGCCTCATTGCTAAGCCTCAATAATATTGACTTTCAGTTACTCTCCAGAGGTTCTGGGTATATTTTTAGGCCAGGGATTGTGCTTACACTATGTATGCAGGCATCAGGAGATTTGGCACAGCAGTGGTTGGTTTTCAATAGCTCAGGCGAAATGCCAGCCAAACCTGACTGAAATTTAACATTTACCTGTTGTTATAATTAATGGAGAAACTATTTCTTATGGGACTGCTCTGTAAATATGCAAACCTGACATCTACAGACTAAAAAAATGCCAATTTATAAGTTGGGGTTTTTTTTGGAAATTCAGTCTGAAAGAGCAACTTCAGAAATGTTTAGAAGCGCATTTGACTTGATGATCAGTCTCGGCGTGAGCAGTCTGCCCACAGTGAAGTGACACAGCAGCTCTATCAGTGGTCCACTAGATGGAGTACTGCATCACAGATGTTTCTTATCAAGTTTGATCCTTAAAGGCAAGCATGAGGGCAGGGAACTAAAATTCTGTGTTCCAGCAAACAAGCATTTCACCTCTAAATAAAATCAAATACAGTTTCTAGTAAAATTATAACATTTTCAACATATACATAGTATAATTTCTAGGTTTTTCTCTTCCTCCTTTTTTACTAAAAATGTATTTATCTGTACATCTCTGCCAATAAATCAATTTACACCGAGCAAACAGCTTTGTACAGCCCGATCCGGCGGGGAGGTGTGGGAAGCCAGACTGGGTGCCCCCCTTCCGGTTCTCCTCTCTGCTCTCTCCTATCTTGTCCCTTTTGTCTTACTTCTCTCTATCACCTTTTCAATCCCTTTGAAGAAGTGAGGCTCCATAAATGTTAAAGAGGTAAATATTATTTCTCAGTTGCAGTGAATAGATCGAAGAAAATAAACTGTAGAAAACAAATGACACACTCCGGGGCCTGATCAACCCTGGCAGGGCCTCCTTGGATGAGGGTGTCTAGTGATAATGGCCGAAACACCCGATGAATCCAAGTTCCACTACTACGATGTGTCCCAAATTTGAATATGATAATGTAGATCATATCCTTGTTGATCCCTAAACCTAACCAAGGAAAAAAATGGAAGATCGGCTTGGGTAAAAGACCGAAAGTTGAGGCACACAACGATGTGTGCCTCTGGTAAAGTTTCTGGGGTGCCTTTCCTCATAATAGCCATTGTTCAAGATTTTCGCCATTTAAAGCAATGCAATATCATTGATTGTAACATCTAGTCCTTTACTGAATCAGGTGCACCTCGCTATAGTACTGGGTTGGACCCCATCTTTATCCTTCAGAAATGTATTAATTCTGGGGGCGACGTAGGAGCAGCGACATGTAAAGACGCACGGCTGAGTTGCTCTGTGGGGATACGCTATTTTTTCATAAAAATACTGTGACATTGTAAGTAAGTAAGTAAGTAAGTAAAATTTATTTATATAGCACATTTCACAGATAAAAATCACAAAGTGCTTCACAATAAGATCAGACACACAAGTTAAAATTAATTAAAAGCCCGTTTGTATAAAAATGTCTTCAGCTGCTTTTTAAAGGAGTCAGTAGAGTCTAGACAGCGTAAAGACAACGGCAGGGAGTTCCACAGCCTAGGTGCCAGTGCCTGAAAAGCCCGATCCCCACGTGTTTTAAACCTAGTACGTGGGACCACCAGTAGCCTCTGACCTGAAGACCTAAGTGCTCGGGATGAAGCATGAGGTTTCAACAGGTCAGAGATATACTGGGGAGCTTCACCGTGCAGAGCTCTAAAAGTTACAACTAAAATTTTAAAATGAACCCTAAAATTTACTGGCAACCAATGAAGATAAGCCAAAACTGGAGTAATGTGAGACCTCTTGTTTGTACCAGTTAAAAGTCTTGCCGCTGCATTCTGTACAGACTGAAGGCGATCCAGAGCAGATTTGTTGAGACACGTAAAAAGACCGTTACAATAATCCAAACGAGAAGAAATAAAAGCATGAATAATCATCTCAAGTTCTGTCTTTGACACTAGTAGTCTGAGTTTAGAAATGTTTCTTAAATGATAAAAACAGTTCCGGACAAGTTGTTTTGAGTGTTTCTCAAGAGACATTGAACTGTCAAATATAACACCTAAGTTTCTGAGACTCGACTGAAATGAAGGGTCTAAAAAACTGATATGCTGCTGAATTTCTGAGAGTATGTGATCAGGTGCAATAATCAAGGTTTCTGTTTTATCTGCATTTAACTGAAGGAAATTGTCATTTAACCATTGTTTGATTTCTGACAGACAATTATTTAAACAAGACAATTTGTAAAACTCAGAAGCTTTGAAAGAACAGTATAACTGAATATCATCAGCATAGAGATGATAAGAAATATTACTGTAACGTTTGATAATTTGGCCTAGAGGGAGTATATACAGCAAAAAGAGAATAGGACCTAAAACAGATCCTTGAGGTACCCCAGAAGGCAGAACTGACGTTTCAGACAACACATGATTGATACAGACAGTAAAGGATCTCTCAGACAGATACGACATAAACCATTTTAAAACAACACCAGTGATCCCAAACAAGTCCTTCAGCCTATTTATCATGATGCTGTGATCAACAGTATCAAAAGCAGAGCTGAGATCCAACAGAACCAGAACGGTGTACTCTCCAGAGTCTGCTGCCATCAAAATGTCACTAGATACTTTAAGCAAAGCGGTTTCAGTGGAGTGCAATTTGCGGAAACCAGACTGGAAAATGTCCAGAACGTTGTTAAGTTGTTCTGCAACTGTTTTTTCCAAGATCTTTGACACCAATGGTAATTTTGATATTGGCCTGTAACTGCTTGGAAGAGATGGGTCCAAATTTGGTTTCTTTAATATTGGTTCAACAATAGCTTGTTTAAAATAGCTGGGAACTGAGCCAGTATAAAGAGAAATATTAATTATTTCCAGAATACAGGGGCCAATAGAGTCAAACACACTAATGAAAAATGATGGAGGAAGTACATCAAGGTGGCTTGAAGTCAGTTTCATTCGACCGAGTAGAGCACTGATGTCCTGCAAGGTGACAGGAGTAAAAGAGGACCAGGTGTCAGAGGTAAGCAATGTGTCAGTGTGATACTGAGAGGATGATGGAGAAATATTAGACCTGATGGCAGCGACCTTATTAACAAAATAGTTTAAAAAGTCATTACAATCAGATTTAGTATAGACTGGTACATGAGGAACATCAGGAGAGACAATGTTCTTAATTGTATCAAACAATACTCTGGGATTTTTCTTTTTTGAAGCTATTAGATTAGCAAAATATTCAGTTCTGGCATTTTTTATCATGTCATTAAGTAAGAAAATTGATTCCTTGAGATGTATCCTATGGACCTCAAGCTTGGAAGCCTTCCATAAACATTGGGCACTAACGCGTTATCTGTCGTCAGTTGAGTTACCACTGCAAACGTGCGCATCACCCAAGGGAACTTTGCAACGATGTCAGGGTCCAAAAACACCAGAAAGACTGATGGAGCCAAGGCAATTGATAGCAATGCTACATCCCCGGACACGGCCGCGCTAATGGCTGCCATAGCTAACTCGGAGAAGAACGTAGTCAGCAAAATTTCTACGCTGGAAGCGAAAGTCGAGACCAAGTGCCAAGCTCTCAATGAGCTGATCGATTCGCTTCGCAGCAATGTTTCTGACCAAATAGATGAAGTCCGGACTGAACTTTGTGCAAAGATCGATGCTTTAGCTACTACCTGCACTGACCACCACAGCCGGCTAACTAGCCTGGAAGAAGGTGCAAACACGTATTCGGACCGGGTTGTGGACTTGGAGAAGCAAGTTCACGATCTGAAAGAAATTGTGTCAGCTCTTTCGGACAAGACTGAAGACCTTGAGGGGAGACAGCGCAGATGCAACATTCGAATACTTGGCGTGAGGGAGCACTTTGAGACTGGGACGCGCCCTGTCACCTCTGTGGCCCAGCTACTAAAGGAGGTTTTGGCCCTGGATACCGCTCCGACACTAGATCGGGCACATCGCAGCCTCCAGCCCGTCCCTGCGAGAGACCAGAGACCCAGGCCATTTATTGTCAAATTTCACTACTTTCAAGAAAAGGAGGAGGTACTTCGCAGGGCCGCGTTAAACAGTCCCCTGACGCATAATGGAGACAGAATCCTAATTTTCCCGGACCTGCCATCTGCAGTCGCGAAGAGACGGGGGGCCTTTAAAGAAGCTAAAGATCTACTGCGCGGATGTCGGGGTGTGAGTATCGGGATTCTGTACCCAGCGAAGCTGAGGATTTCTTCCCCTCTTGGTGAGGAAATATTTACCAATCCAACGGCTGCTAAAGACTACATCAAGAATCGCATCTTGCCAGCGTGTGGGAACCAAGACACGGATTGAGTGGACTGTGGGACCTCAATTGCTTTTTGAGTCTCTGTTGTTCACTGACTCAGACTGCACCTTAGATGGAGGTTTGTACTTTTGCTACTTTCATAATTTAATATGTCTGCATATAATTGTTTATCACTGAGCGAAGTAATCGACCAAGCGAAGTCACGTGTGGCTTTCCAATCTGCCAGATGTCTAAACATTATATCATAGTTGGCGTTCCCTGCTAGGGGCAACTTTTGTTTTGGGGAGTGAAGAGACATGTTGGATATAAGCTCTTTTGGGGGGGAGGGCATAGTTTGCTCCCGGTTTGTGGGAGTTACGTTTATAGTTACTCTGGGTTTTTACTTTTGTTCTTTTGTTTTTTTATTTTTTATTTCTTTTTTCTCTTGTTGGCTGCAGTTCTGTGCATATACTTACCCCAAATTATTGTTCGGCTTGCCTGTCATGATTGTCTTGAAAGTGTGAATATGGCTTACAATGTAACCAACAGTGCTGCAACTACACCTGATTCTACTAAATTTATTACATGGAATGTGAAAGGCCTAAATAATATTAAAAAACGTAAAAGGATATCTACTCATCTGTCAACTTTCAAACCGGACATTGTCTTTCTACAGGAGACGCATCTGTGTTCCACGCAAAGCAATAGGCTGACGCAAGGTTGGGTTTCCCAGGTCTACCATTCTGGATTTAACTCTAAATCGCGGGGGGTTGCCATTCTTGTTAGGAAAAATTTTCCCTTCATCACCTCAAATGTAAAATGTGATGTGAATGGTCGCTTTCTGATAGTTACTGGTAAACTTCACAACACTTCCGTTATCTTGGTAAATACTTATGCACCAACTTGGGACAATCCACAATTCTTTATAAAACTAATTGGCCTGCTGCCAGATTTAAATACACATCGCCTGATTATGGGTGGAGATCTGAATCTGGTATTCGATCCCAACCTTGACAGGTCTAAGCCACGTCAGTCTACTGGGACCTCCAGATCAGTGTCTGTTTTGAATACATTTCTTCAAAACTATGGCATTTCAGATCCATTGCGTGTCACTGAGCCCTTAGCAAAGTACTATTCCTTCTTCTCCCCCGTGCATCATTCATGTTCCAGGATTGATTATTTTCTTCTGGATAATTTCCTTATCCCTAGGGTCACCATGTGTAAATACCATGCAATTGTAATTTCTGATCATGCACCAGTGCAGGTTGATATCGCATTTCCAAATGTATGCGCAAGGCAGCGGTTCTGGAAATTTGACTCAGCATTAATGTCAGATGAGGAGTTTTGCAAGTTCATTGAACACCACATCGAGCTTTTTCTAGAAACAAATAACACTCCAGATGTTTCAAAATCTATAATTTGGGAGTCACTAAAAGCATATCTGCGGGGCCAAATTATTTCTTTTTCGTCTTATAAGAATAAAAAGCGAAACGATCAGCTTCGAGAGCTGACAGAGCTCATAGCTATCATTGACACACAATATGCTACCTGCCCAACCGCTGATCTATATAAGCAGAAGGTACTGCTGCAGTCTGAATTTGACACTCTCTCAATTAAAGAAACTGAGAAGCTCCTACTTAGATCAAGACATCATATATATGAGCATGGTAAAAAAGCAAGTAGATATCTTTCGCATCAGCTTCGTCAATCCGCCACAGCTCAGTCTATACCCGACATACAGTTAGACTCCGGTCAGGTGGTAACACACCCTGACGGAATTAATGCTGCTTTCAAGCTATTTTATCAGGATCTATATACTTCCCGCACTGATTATTCAGAGGCTGACTTGGATTCCTTCTTGAGGAACATAGATACTCCCACTATTAACCCAGACCAACGTGAGCTACTAGAAAGACCTATTACCTCTGCGGAAATATTGCAGGCAGTTAATTCTTTGCGGAATGGCAAGGCACCGGGCCCAGATGGCTTCTCGTGTGATTTCTATAAACGCTTTGCCGGCAAGTTAGTTTCTTTACTGTCTGAGGTTTTTTCAGAAATTCAGGCAACAAGCACGTTGCCACAAACTCTGTCCCAAGCCACAATCTCTGTAATACTCAAAAAGGACAAGGACCCTCAAAAATGTGGATCCTATCGCCCCATTAGTCTACTGAATGTGGATTATAAGATCCTCACAAAAGCTCTTGCACTTCGTATTGAGAAAGTAGTACCTTCTATTATACATGAAGACCAAACAGGCTTTATAGTAAACCGCCAGTCATATTTCAATATCAGACGGCTGTTAAATATCCTATATTCTGACCATTCAGCTGATCGCCCTGAGATAATAGTCTCACTAGATGCCGAGAAGGCTTTTGACTGTGTGGATTGGCAATATCTGTTCTCCGTTTTGAAAAAATTTGGCTTCGGTTCTAATTTTATTTCATGGATCAGGACTCTGTACTCAGCGCCCCTGTGTTCAGTCCGCACCAATAACACTATTTCAGAATACTGTTCCTTACATAGAGGCACCCGCCAGGGATGCCCCTTAAGCCCCCTGCTATTCAATCTGTCAATAGAGCCGCTGGCAGCAGCATTGAGAGCGGACCCCAGAATAAGGGGGATTACTAGGGGAAACACTATTCATAAGTGCTCCTTGTATGCAGACGATCTCCTTCTGTATATTACAGATCCGGAGGCATCAATTCCTTCAGCTCTGGACCTCATTGGATCCTTTGGCCGCCTGTCTGGTTACAGATTGAACCTGGCTAAAAGCACACTGTTCCCTATTAACAGTCTGGCGAAGGAGGCTGACTACTCAGCCTTCAAGTTTAGACTGGAACACTCCTCATTCACCTATTTGGGTATTCAAATCACAGACACTTATCAGGATCTTTTTAAACAAAATTTTACCCCTTTATTAGAGAAAACAAAATCAGATTTGGCACGCTGGTCAGTATTACCCATCTCTCTTGCTGGGCGGGTCAACACGATTAAAATGGTAGTCTTGCCTCGATTCATGTACCTCTTCCAGATGATACCCCTTTTTCTTCCTAAAACCTTTTTCACCCAGTTAGACGGACTCATATCATCTTTTATTTGGGACAAAAAAGTTCCAAGAATCCGTAAATCCCTGTTACAGTGTTCTAAGTCGGAAGGCGGCCTGGCCCTACCAAACTTTATGTATTACTATTGGGCGGCCAATATTGTGAAATTATCCACCTGGATGCGGGCTTTTAGGGAGGGCGTAGGGCCGCTTTGGTCCACTATGGAGCTAGACTGTAATCTCACCATATCCCCTGTTGCAATAATGTGTTCAGGTCTACCAGTTAGTCGCAATGTTAATTTTAAAAATCCTGTGGTTAAGAACTCTCTCAATGTCTGGTTTCAGTGTCGACGACATTTCGGGCTGAGGCGGTCACTTGTCTGCTCCCCTATTGCGTCAAACCATCTTTTTTTACCAGCTCTGAGCGATGCAGGGTTTAAGGTTTGGTACAGCAGAGGAATTATCTGCTTCTCTGATCTGTTTGTTAAAGGGTCATTTTTACCCTTTGAAACACTATCTAAAGATTTTGGAATCCCAAAGACTCACTTCTTTAGATACTTACAAGCGCGTAGCTATGCAGTCAAACACTTCACTTCTTATCCAAGTCTACCTACTGACTGTCCACTTGAGGATTGTCTGCAATTTCGATCTATTGCTAGAGGCCACATCTCTCAAATATATAGCACATTGCAGCATATAAAGGCAGACTCTGTGTCCAAAGCCAGAAATGCCTGGGAGCTGGACTTAAACCTCCAGATCCCAGACGACCTATGGGATCTTAGTGTTAGCAGGATCCATGAATCCTCAATCTGTATACGGCATTGTATAATACAGTTTAAAATTCTTCACCGGGCATACCTAACCAAAGCTAAACTAGCTAAAATATACAATACCTCTGATGATAGATGTCCGAGGTGCAAGCAATCACCCGCCGATATTAGCCATATGTTCTGGACCTGCTCTGATTTGAACCGGTTCTGGGAATTAGTTTTTAAAGCTCTTTCATATGTGTGTGGGAAAACAATTGATCCTAATCCGATGACAGCAGTCTTTGGTGTACTCCCAAACCAACACGGTATAACTTCTTATCAAATGAATGCAGTGGCTTTCTCATCTCTACTGGCACGCAGGCTAATTCTTCTTAAATGGAAGGATTCAGGTCCGCCAGTGTTTATTCAGTGGGTGAGAGAGGTGATGAGGTGCTTGCAGATAGAGCATTTGAGATACAGTTTGAGAGGGTCTCAAAGTAAATACTACAAAACCTGGTCATCCTTTGTTGAATATGTGGAGAAGTTGTCATTTACTGAAGTATGATGTATTACTGCTTTTATCTGTGTTTGGGGGGTTTTTTTCTATTTCTTTCTTTAAAGCCACCTACTATCTGTAGCAAGCCAAAAAGAACTGCGCACAATGCAGCCCCCCCTTTTATTTATGTATTTATTTTATTTTAGTTTAGTTTGTTTTGGTTTTTTTTTTGTTTGTTTGTTTTGTTTTTTTTGTTTTTTGGTGGGCTTTGTTTTCTGTTTTTTGCCTTGTTCACATGGTAGTTTTTTTTGTTTGTGCCCATAGATTATACATTTTCCTGCATCCAACTGGTTTGCCACTGCGTGGCGCAACCGGTTTCACAATGGCAGTGTTTGTAATCGCAATTCGAGTTATATTTTTCTGTACTTTTGTCATATTGGAAAATCATAAATAAAGGTGTCAAGAAATGTTAAAAAAAAAGAAAAAAAAAAAAGAAATGTATTAATTCTTCATGGCACATTCCTCAGAGAGTTTGGTTCATGTTGACATGATAGCATCACACAGTTGCTGTGGACTTGTTGGCCGCACATCCATGATGAGGATCTCCTGTTCCTCCACAACCCAAAGGTGCTTTATTGGATTGTGAACTCATTATGTTCAAGAATCCAGTTTAAGATGACATGGTGTAATTGGACTGTGGTTATAAAGGGATGGACATGGCCAACAACAATATTTAGGAAGGCTGTGGTGTTTAAATAATGCTCAGTTGATACTAAGCAGCTCAAAGTGTGGCAAGTAATTATCCCCCACACCATTACACCACCTTGTTGATAAAGGCAGGATGGATCCATGCTTTCATCTTGTGCCAAATTTTGCATGCATGAAAAATTGAGACTCATCAGATGTTGTCCAGTCTTGCATTGTCCACTTTTGTTGAGATTTTCTAAACCTTGGTTTCCTGTTCTTAGCCGACAGGAAGGTTTTCTGCTGCTTTAGCGTGTGTTCAGAGTTGCATACCTTGGTTATAATGAGCGGTTGTTTAATTTACTTTCGCCTTCTTATCAGCTCAAAGCAGCCTGGCCTTTCTCCTCTGAGCTCTGACATCAACGAGGCATTTTTACCCAGTAGATCAGCAGATACTGAAATACTTAGACCAACCCTACAGGCACTTTCAGAGTCACTTAAATCACATCAGATGCTCAGTTTTAACTTCAGCAGGTCATCTTTACCACATCTATATGTCCAGTGAAGTTGATGCCGTATGACTGGCTGAACAGATCGAGCGAACAGTTGTACCTAACAAAGTGGCAGATGAGTACATTTGTATTGCACTGCTATCTACTTACAGAGGCCAGATTTCAGCAACCGGTTCCAAAGTTCATGACTCCTGTTAAAAGCCTAATAAATCATCACAAATCACCAGCTGTGTGTTGGTCGCGTTAACAAAGCTAAAAACCATTCTAATCAATTTATGTGCTGCACTTTAAAAAGTGACCCCGAACTTTTAAGCACTAATAAGAAAAATATAGATGAAAAGACCTTGATGTTTTTGTAAACACCCCAAGAATTTGATTTTTTTTTCTCTTGATAAGGACCGAGATGATGTCATAGATGCACTGAAACCAATCAAAATAAAGAGTTTTTTTGTCCCAGCACTGTGAATCAAATCTGATAAACACACACACACACACTGAGGTGTTATTATATTCATCTACTAGTATGATGTAGGATTATTAAGAATAACTGAGGAAAATTATTCTGAAAAATCATGACCACAATATATAGATTTTAAAAAGAATGGCATACAATTCCCTTTTACTAATTTTATAAAGGAGTACAAACTCACACAGTAGATGCACCGATATCTTCACAGAAAGATCATAAAACACTGAATGCATTACAAGTTGGAAAGAAAAGCAGGTATATAAATGTGTTATCTCTCACAATCTCACTAGTTATCACTTCAATTTACCAGAGGCATTGTATCAGGTCATGCCAATCAGAAGTCAAAGTACAAACTGTCTTTTATTGACTGCAGTAAAGGCGGTGTGGAAGTAATCAAGTAACAATGCTGTAATTACCTCTTAGTGATATTTGGAGCTTAGTAAATAAATTGCAAAACTATTTAATTGCTGTTCATGTTATGAAACTATAGCAGCCAGTTAGCCCAAATAAAGACTTGAAACAGGGACAAAAGGTAGCTTTGTCAAAGTTAACAAAGCTACAGTGCTACTGAGTGCCTTGTAAAATATAAATTACTAAGATTATATATACATGCTTTGTTGTAAATTACAATTTAGCAGCAAATTTACAACACTGGCACCGCAGTTGGTCGATTATTACCACAATTAAATACAAGAGCAGCGAGCAGGGCTTAAAGTGTGAGGAGTTTTTGAGCTGATGCACATACCGCTAACATTTGGCCTTGCAGCTGCTACTACTCACATTTTTATGTGAATCCTGTAGCTTCAACCCCAGCTGTATTTTGGGCCAAGGAGTGTGCAATGAATATGGAAATGTCACTGATACTGACACTGACTGGTGAACAAGATCTAAAATATGATCTGTGTTATTTCATCATCTGTGTCTTTCGGTTTGGATTTACCCACTTCATTGTTAAATGGAAGTGGCATCTCTTGGTGACTGAGAGGAACTCTAGAGTTATACAGAGAGTATTCAGTATTCATGTAGTGAGCTGTGCAGCTCCGAGTGCAGCTTTACCGCTCAAGAATGCAGCTATAGTGCCCCATTGTCCATGGACACAAGCTGAATGACAACTAAGGACAATACCCGCGGTGTTTTGTCCTCTATCTCGTCTGCTCTCTCTAAGAATGCATCTTAAACCTCATCAACATTGTGCTAACAGACTATTATGTTGGAAAATCCATTCATATTTATAATTTTTTATAATATTTATTGCATGAAAATATTTTCTTGGTGGAGTTAGTTATGCCGGTTATTCATGTTGTCAAAAAAATAATTTAGAAACTAACTTGATTTTTTTCGCTAATGCTATGGCTAGCAGTTAAACGTTTAGCTAGCAGTTTTGGATGAACAACTGAAACAATACAAGCTAAACTGTTAAAGGTGAACATGAAACAGCAATGAATGGTAAAAACATAAAGTCTAAATAAAGCTTAAAATATGTTTAGATGAACACATTTTACCTCGAGAAGTCTTGTGAAGTGGTTTTTGGGTTTGGGTCCATCTGACAGGGTTGTGGGGCTACAGATGGTGATAGTTTTGGAAACACTTTTGATAAAGTAACATCATTTTCATCTGTAAAGCTCATAAAAACATACATCCAGTTTGTTTTTAATGTTATCCCACAAGTCAGTTGATGAAAACCTAAAGCAGAAGGACTATATTTTTAGTCAACAATAGCTAACAGTGACACAAATTCATTCTGGTGGATTGCATGCAGCCTATGCAAGTTTTGGGGGTTTTTAATACCCATAAACCTAATGTTGTCTGAAAATATAAATAAAGTTAATAAAGTTTTACAGTTCTGAAACTTTGCTGACACTAACATTGTCCTCAAACTGGCCTAAATAGAAAGTTTGGGGTCCTCTATGAGGCCACACTAAGAATGCATTGTTAAATAGACCATCATTTTCATGCTAGGCAATGTGACAATGAAAAGATTGAGCAGCAGAAAGGGGCACCCATTCAAACAACTCCCTCCTTTCTTTTTTCCCTGCAGAACAGTGCAACAGTGTTTAACTGTGCCAGATTCACAGAGGGGAGTTGCCCTCCTGTCATTTATCAGCGTATCCTTGAGGTCGTGCAGCTATCGGCCTACATTTGACACCGTCTTTAAATGGCCACATCAGCAGACAGATAATCAGTGAGATAAAGAACAGCATCTTCCATGCCAGCTCAAGGAGGGGTGGGTGTGTATAAATTGAGGTCTTTGGGGAATCACAATCTCACGGTCTGCTGTAGCGCTTCATCATCAGCTGCCTTCAACCCGACGAGCCTGCAGCCATGTCCTTTAATGGAACCTGGAAGGTCGACCGCAGTGAGAACTATGTCAAGTTCATGGAGCAAATGGGTGAGTGTGTGCAAGAGCACTTGACAGTGTTTAGTTCACTGTCAAGTCATGCACTTAAACTCTGTTTTTTCTGAGCCTGGCCATATGAATTTATGAGGATAATGTGTGTAACTGTGTTTCCATAGAGTTCAGTATGGTTGTGCAGGTGTTGCACAGAGCAGTGAGATGCTAAGTTTTAATGTAGTTGTTGTAACAGCATTCATCTTAGGACTGATTACAACACTAATCACTATCATGTGACTATAAAATCACCTCAAGGGGTTAATGACCAATAACTATCAATCAGCAATCTTCATTCAACAATCCATTTTCATATTTCTATGCTTTTTGTGTTTTACAAGGTGTTAATCTTGTGAAACGCAAGGTGGCAGAGCACGACAACCTGAAGATCACCATCGAGCAGAACGGGGACAAGTTTCACGTCAAAGAGTCCAGCACTATACGCACCAAAGAGGTTGACTTCACTCTGGGCGTTCCGTTCGACTACACCCTGGCTGATGGCACTGAAGTCTCAGTGAGTGTGCTAAAGAGAAACATTACTAAAGCACAGGCACTTGGTCAAGGTGCTGTTTCATAATTGCACAAAGGCAACCAGAAATGGTTTGTTTTAGGCAAATCTGGCTTGTTTTTAAGAATGATAGATTCGCTGCTAATGGAAATAGTGGAAACCAAGCCAGCTAAAAGCTGCAGTTAAAAGCAAAGGACCAGTTTCCAGTGAATAATTCACTCTGCGGTGAATTAAAAGTCGCTTTTATGCAAATGTAAAACAGTAAAGGAGAGTGTTAAAGAGTGCTTTGACTGTATATTTTTAACCAGGGTGCATGGGAGATGGAGGGGGACATGATGAAAGGCAAATTCACCAGGAAAGACAACAACAAGCTCCTGACCACTACTAGAACTCTGGTGGGCGGAGAGCTCGTGCAGGTCAGTAGGTCCAGAGGTGTCAATCCCGAATTCAGTCCCAATAAATAAACGTCTCCACAAGCCATCGACACTTTTTGTCTTTTTCTTTGCAGAGCTACAACTATGACGGGGTGGATGCCAAGAGGATTTTCAAGAAGCAGTAACCTGGATATTGAAGTTCAAATTTTATTTTATATAAATCACACAGCCCAGTGAACTGTATCTGAAGTTATTGTTGGCATTTAGCTTATTTTACAAGAAAAATTATGGTCACCATGTTCACGAAACACTGAAATGGTCACACAGCTCAGTTAAATTTGCATCCCTTTTCCTATGAAAGGAGAAAACAAACACTAAACAGCATCCTGGCAGTGGATGTCTGTCTGTAGCAGTAGCTAAACATTCAAATGGGTTTAGTTTTATTTGTCTTGGAGGTGTTCGGGATAATCCGCACATCATAGTGTCAACAAATTTCACAGGACTCATTCATTGGTATGGTGTAGGTTATCCACAGTAATGGCTGTTTTCAAGAAAAGCTCCACAGCAACATGAAATACATGAAATGCTATTGTGTGTGTTCAAACAGGGAAAAAAATCAAATTGCACTATTGGTTCCCAAGTATCAGATATTCTTCTACAATAAAACATGTTTATTATGTCTCTTGAGTTCAGTGTTGGTGTTATTAAATGACTGAATTGCATGTGAATAAAGTCCGATAAATATAATCAGACTAGATTGTCTTAACAGATGTGATAAAAGTCTATAATCTTGCATGTCATGTTGCTTCCATGACACAAGCACAAAGCTCATGCCTCTGTGATATCACTTTTTACGAGCATCAAAAGTTCTTCATCAGGGATTTAAGTGAAATACCACGTTACCATTTCAGACTGCTTTCCAGTCGCTCTTATAGCGCATGATTGGAGTGTGACCTCACGAACAGAGTCTTCTGCTGTCATGTGACGGCCCTTATGTGCTATGTGGAGAACTAATGGTTCATCACATGGTGGTTTTCTAGAAAGTGAACAATGATTTTCATTCAGGGACAAAAAGCTCATGGCTGTTTTTAGTCACGAAGGGTGTAAAGAGTAAGTGCATGTATGTAATGAGGCTGTCTGACCACAAGAGGGAAACCTGTGCCTGCTTTAATTTTACTGCTCCACTTAACGTAGATACAGTAGCACAATACGAATTCTAGGACCTGCCAGCTTCAGAAAATGTTACATAAAATGTTCTTTTATGGGTTTTTAAATTATTTGTACAAAAACACGAGAAATGGCAAAGATAATTATTTGATCATTCTCGGCATGTGTACAGTATTAAACTAGTGGGGTATAAAAAAAGCAAAAAAAGTGGCAAGCCTAAAGGAAACTGTTTACAGAAGATGAAAAGTATCATCAGATTTTGAACCACTATAGTTTGGAAAGCTTATTGGTAACTGCTCCATTTTTCAGCATGACAATGATCCTAAACACATTCCTAAAGCAGTAGAAGCATACCTAGAACGAAAAACACACAATGACACACTTTCAGTCATGCCTCCCCAGAGCCTGGACCTGAACATTATTGAAGCAGTGTGGGATCACTTTACAGAGTGTGCAGCACAAGGCAGCCAACATCCAAAGAAGAGCTTTGAATGTCCTTCAAGATGCCTGAAGAAGTATTCCTCAAGATAACTTAACAAAATTACAAGAAAGCTTGACAAAGTACAAACTCTGTTTTTGTTTCTATAAATCTCAGCACCCATTCCCATTTTCGTAGTAAAATATAACAAATGGTGGCTCAGGACTTTTGCACTCTGCAAATACAGTGCCTGATGGATAGGGATTAGTTCGGTAAGTCTTCACGCCTGCGTACTTTAACTTTTGTGTTGTTCATCATGTGCAATTTAAGCAAAATTAAGCAACAGGTTTCCAGTATTTAGAGCTTCACACTGCTCAAAGTGCTTGAGTTTTCCAGTCTTTGGCAGAGCAGGCATCAACATGACACAGATTTCCTTACATGGGCATCTTGGCTAATAATTATCCTCCTGAAACCCAAACTCTTGTTTTGGGACCTGATAAGTACAGAAAGTAAGCTGCTTTTGAACAGGGAGTCATCAGATGTTACATGCTTAAAAAGAAGAACTCCTATGAGTTACAATAGCTTTATTTGCATTGCATAGCAAAGTAATAAATGTTTTATTGGGCTGAATGCAGTATATGAAAAGCCAAAACATAATACCAACAGTTGCAGACACATGGTCTCAGGACTCTATACTGTATAGTTCTGAGGTTTGTATATAGTACTTTGGTTTGAGGACGTGGTAGGTGATGTCTTTAGATATAAACCATAAGTCCAAATAAAGTAAAACCAATAAAGTGTTAAAGTCTTATTGGCTCTACAATGATAGACTGAGAAAGAAAGAGTCTAACATCGATCGATGGCAACTTCCCACTGAGTCCTCAGTGGCACCCTTTTTCACGGAGGTAAAAGCCCGCCACGAACAAGGCTAATCTGGCAGGGGCTGGGCTGCTTTGAACACCAGTTTTCCGCTGAACCCTCCTTAGGGAGGAAAGTCCCCGGAGACCTGTCAGATGCTGGAGGGCTGAACAGATTTCAGTGCAGGGAAAAAGTGGGCCGGCGGGGCTTCTTTTCTCTGTCAAGATGTGCAGTCCACACTTATTTTATGTTTTTGATGTTTAAATCAGCAACATTATGGGATGCATCTCCATCACTGATGTAATTAGCCTGATACAAGACTTCCATGCAATGGATAGGATCACCTTATAAAGTGTAAAGTTCAGATTTTACAGCTGTGGCAGTATTACAAGTTAAAATATTTTTTGACCTGTATTAGCAAATGAAGGCTTTCATTTTGTCATATTGCTATGTATATACATAGAGAGAGAGAGAGGATTATTTTTACCATAACAAAGATGTGTACTCTTTATCTGCCACTGGTTATGTGTGAATCATAAATGCTTTGTAATATCTGTACCACTAGGTAGCACTGTGGAGCTCTTTATTGTCTGAGAAGAAGGTCCTCAGCTGCTCTATGATGTCATCCTCAGCCAAGTTACCATATGAAACACACCCTGTTTACACAGACGCACGCACGCGCGCACACACACACACACACAAAGCCCCACTACATAATTATTGGATCTCAACTCAAATTATTGGAATAATATCTCTGGTACTTATCTGGAATCTAGTAGAGTTAGAGTGAAATCAGTGGGAAACAGGAAAGTCGTGGGAGAGTTAGCCTTTAGTGTTTTGATTGCTGTGAGACTGTGGGCGCAAGGGGCCCACCCGAGGGAGGTGGAAGCTGTGGATGAGAGGGGAGGAGGAGGAGGTGGGGAAGGAAAATAATAGGAGGACAAGAAGAAGTGTGTGTGTGTGTGTGAAGAAGAGGAGAAAGAAAGGACAACACAGGGAGAAGCCACTCCTCGCCCAGCTCAGCCCCTCTACCGCAGTGAAATCAAATTCACTGACTCACTCTGAAGTCGTCAGCTCATGTGAAAGAATAACGATCACAAAGACACTGACGGCATGCTGGTGAGCGTCGGGGCTATTAGTTGGCCAATGCTTCCAAGAAGACACGGCCCAGCTTTAGCCAATCACTGTTTGGACAGTGACTGTGCAGGCCTTTGTAGAGACGCATGCAGACTGCTGGATGATGAGTCAGTAGACAGTCAGCACAGAATACTTTATCTCAGACTCCTCAGATTCCAGTCTTACTATAAACAATTCATGTCAGCGTACATGCTCAGATGTGACTTCAATTCAGTTTTATTTATACCGCGCCAAATCACAAAATCACCTCAAGCACCTCAAGGTGCTTTAAATTGTAAGGTAGACCCTATAATAATGAAAACAGAGAAAAACCCAGCAATCATATGACCCCCTATGAGCAAGCACTTTGGCGACAGTGGGAAGGAAAAACTCCCTTTTAACAGGAAGAAACCTCCGGCAGAACCAGGCTCAGGGAGGGGCGGGGCCATCTGCTGCGACCAGATGGGGAGACTTGTACCAAACATGTTCATTTGAAAGCATTATTGTGTGAAAAGTGTGATGATGATGATGATGATGATGGAGCAGGCCTTTATGAGATGAGACAGTAATAGAAAATATATGCTCAAGCCTTCATAATTTTTCATCCATAAATCAGAATTTCTATTAGTATCTCATAATCTTGAGTTACTCAGAAGTCAGTCGAAATTTTGAAATAATTATTTGAACTTGCTAGTTATGTAAATTTTTATTTTTATTTTGTTTTTATATTTCTGTTTATTTTTCCAGTCATTTTCCGTAGTCATAGTCATTAGCATAACACACGCAATTATTGTCAATATGATTAAAAAAAAATATATAAAAATAATTAGTAACAATAAAATCAACATCCTAGTATTATCAGCGTGTTAGCGTGCAGTTATTAGCTGTAAGCTCAGTTGCTAGCATGTATGCTAACATGGCTGTGGAAGCTTTTTCGCTGTTTTCTGCGGTAGCTGATTGGCTTATTCTCTTTGTGTGTCTACAACTAATAAAAGGGGCACAAATAAAACCCATTAGAAACCAGCTAGGAAAGTATTAAATGTGTTAAACATCAGTTTTTAGCTGAATGTTTGTTAAGCCATGCTAATGTTTGGTCTGTATTTTACAGACACAATCCCAAAAACTAATTCAAGTATACAAAAACATACACTGATATTCAGGTAATGTATTAAACCAAGGAGAAGATTTTTAATTTACCTGAATTTTGACTGTTCACTTCAGTGAAATAAAATAAAAACGCTTGTCAGCAAGTCCATTTGTCTGACATCCTGCAGCCAGAAGAGCTTGAGACAGAAACACCTCTTTAATGGGCTTGTCAAATGGAGTAACACCATTACAAAGTGTTGCCGGTTGGGTGTATGCATGCATGCACCCAGATGATTACGTACCTTTGCACACAGAAGCATTTTCGTCCTTCACTTTGCTCTGCACCGACACCCTGCGTGAACGCCCCCGGGCACGGACGAGTGTGTGTCATGTGAGAAGCTGTTGTGTGCCACCTGGTGTGACTGAGCTGACAGGAGAGTGGAGACAGTGAAGAGAGAAACTAAATTGGCTGTGGCCTCTGTCTCAGGAGTAGCCAGCCCCTGGGTTAGGCGGGCTATTCTTATAGAGGGCAGTGAGAGGTCTCCAGCTCTCCTGATACACAAACCACTTTATAGAATCCCACATCATGTTTTGATGGTCTACTGGGATTACGGGGGAGGTATTATCCAATGAAAAGTGTAAGAATGGAAGAGGAAATGGAACTATACGAAGGTGGATTTCTCTGTGGGTACAAGGCCACTTCTAAGAGGAGCCAAAATTACCAAATACAGTCTTGAAATCTAAAAATATCCTATGATGTAAACCATGGCCTGTAATATAAAGGCCCAGGTAGTACCAGTTATTTACATAGTTATTAAAAGACTATACATTGGCAAGTTCACAGGATACTGCGCTTCAGAGATCTGCTCAGATTGTTAGCACATAAGAGGAACCAGTTAGCCTAATGGTTATTAGGTTTGCTATAATTATCCTGTGACCGAAAAGCAAACAAACAAACAAACAAATGTTGATTTCATGTTTTCTCATCAAATATACTCTTGTGCCACTTCATTAGGTATAATGTTCTACTGCTCATTAATGCTACTGTCTAATCAGCTAATCAGTGACTGATGTAGACATGGTTGAAACAACCTCCTGAAGTTAAAACCAAGTAGAATGAGGAAGAGAGGTGATTTGTTGATGCTAGACATGCTAGTCTGAATTTGAATCCAGGAACAGCAGATCTGCTGGGATTTTCGGACACTACCATCTGCTCACTTAGCAGTTTTCTGGGTGAAAATACCCCCTTTATAACCACAGCAAACCCATCTTCTGATGGTTCCTTCCAGCAGGGTGACGCACTATGTCACAAAACTCGAATCATCTCTAACTGGTTTCTTGAACATGACACTCAAATGTCCTCCACAGTCACCAGATCTCAATCCAACAGAGCACCTTTGTGATGTGGAGGAACAAGAGATTCTCATCATGGATGTGCAGCAACTGTGCAATGCTTTCATCCCCTTGGATGAATAAGGACAAAAATCTCTGAGGAATGTTTCCAGCACACTGATCGATCTGTGCCACCCCCATCTGTCCAACCCAGTACTAGCAAAGTGTACCTAATGAAGTGCCTTGTGATTCTAGGTTATTTCTAAGTATATATATCAGAGTTTTATCAGTGTCTTCACATTTTAGAAAACTTGCACACTCTGAACAAATAAGGTAATCATGACAGCACAGATAATGTCAATCTTTAATGGCAGATGGCCTGAAATGTCTTCATTTAACATTTTCATAAAAACGTCTCATTTTGATCATCTCCTTTTTTTTGTTTCAAACAAACAAACCTCTGCAATTCACTGAAATACAGTTTCTCCTTACAGCGGCTAAAGTACATAAATATCAACAGTACTGTATGCATTAGGAAAAAGGAAAAAGAACACGCACACACACATGCCGTGAACATGCACTGAACACACAGCTACACACGCGGTATACTAAAACAAGTAAAGAAATGATTTGTCACTGACAAAAGGAGGGGGGGGGTCGTCTTATTCGTTTTTTCAGGAACTTCTGTACTGTACCGCTGGCGAAACACAAAAGACCCATTCGTTCGAGGAGTATATCTTCTTCTTCTCTGGATTTCACAGTGAATTATGCAGGTAAAACAGTATTCACATGTTACATACAGTATGCTCCAATCAGACCGATACAAACGAAGAAAAAAGCTCTAGTAATTCTTACCAAATGAAAATACAATTAAACTTACAATAATACTTACAATGAATTATATGATGGGCATTTTCTATGAACCTTAAAAAGACAACACCCATTAAAAACACACATAACATTCACGCACGTTGTATAAATACTTGTTCTAATAAATCTGAGTGCCACACTTGGCTTAAAAATGTCTGTAAAAGCAAAAATAAAAACCAAAACAAAAAAAACCCTTCAGCTGATTTAATAGATATGATGCATATTATCATTAATTACAAACACTTGACTACTGTATGATTCAACCAGTCCGATATAATTGTACACAGAGGGGCTAAACATCACAGGGGACGCTCGTCTCCTTACGGCGTTTGATTGTCACATCAGCGTGAAATGCGACTTGGCCTTCGGAGACTGGTTTCGTATTAACGAATGAAGATTTTGGCGTCAAGATGTCACAGAAATATGATCACTCGATGATATGTCATACAGCAAAGACGTTATTGCAAGATTACAAAAGATTGTTTTATCTTTTCCTTTTTTTTTATACATCTCACTCCAATCATTATTATGTAAATTCAAACTTTACAAAAGCAGGTTGAATCACACCGGTTCCCTAAAAATAGACAAAAGACACAAATCGCTTAAAGTGAATATCCTTTCAGATGCAGAGTGGCTCTTTGGAGTGACACCAAAAGGGACATGCTGCAAAAATAATGTCATACTTCATAAGAAATCAGACTGAGGACTACAAAAGTAGTCAAAAATGGAATAAACCACTAGCCTAGATAGCTCTCCAGTGTAAAAAAAAAGAAAAGAAAAAAAAGCTTTGGTCTTGTTTCTCTATACTGTGCTGCTGTCCTCCTGCTACACAGCGAAGGAGCGATTTCCTAATTATAGCAGGGCTCAGTTTGCCGCGTATTGCCATCACGCTATACGTGACATTGGGGTCACGCTACCTTCCACCGGCGATGGCTTTTTCCTGTCAGTGCCTCTTTTCACACATCTGATTACCTCAAACAGCCAAACTACGAGCCGGATCAGGTGCGTTTTGTCACTCAACGTTAAAATCGCTTCAGACAAAAGACTTCTGTGTTTCGTTTCGTCGGGTAAAGACGTCACAGAGGGACAAAAAAAAAAAAAAAAAAAACGACACATATGAGCGAATCAAAATTCCTTTTGGAGCAGAGACAAGAGCAAACTGGCAGGACTGCTTTGGTATAGCAGGGCGACTTGTTTTAAAATGGCACTGAACAGAAAGGGAACAAAAAAAGAAAAGGTATAAAACATCCTCACAAGATTTAGCACAACATAAATCAACCCAAACAAAACCGTTTCAAACATCGTCTTGATTACAAAAATACCTTTTTGTATTTCTTTAAAATATCTAAAAATGTACAGCATTGTTTTTTCATTGTTTTCTCTCTCACGCTCTATTTTTTTGTTTGTTTTTTTTGCAAAGTCATGCGTCAACATGTAATTTCATAATCATAATAACATTAATATGAATGATATACAGAATAGTAATAATTATAGTCATATAATAACATTACTCAGTAGCACTTTAGCCACACTTCCGGGCGTCTGCAAAGTGGCTGCATAAAACAACGTTTGCACTCCTTTTAGGTGGCCGGCTTTACACCCGCACGTAGAGGATGCAGAGCGAGAGACCAGCTAGGTGGGCGATGCAGTCAGTCGGTAAACAAAGAGCGCGGACGCCTTTGTTGTGCATGCCTGGTACCTTTCACGGAGGTGTCAGAGGAGGTGTAGCCAAGCGCTGCCTGTAAATTTACGTAACAGTATAAAAAAGATTTGGAGGGACTTTCGGGGAGGGGGGGGACTCGATGTGTGATGGAGGCTGGGGTCTAGTATGTCCTGAGGCCCATGAGGCTGCTGCTGCCTGAAAGAGAAAGACAGAACGACAGCGGGGTGAGGCTGAAGTTCGCAATGCTAATGGGAACACCGGGGATTACGTGGAAACACTAACAGCCGTAAAAGTCACACCGATTTTTTTAAATCCCCATCCAATCCAATGCCAAGACCACATCCACATTCAATGCACGCGCGCTCTATCTCGTGCTTAAATTCTGGTGTATTTGTTCAAAGTATTTCGCAAATCTAAAACATGCACAGATGAAAGTCGACACGGTGTCAGTACAGTTTGGCGCTGCTTCCTTCATTCAAGTGGATGTCTTTGACTGATGCTGTCTCTCAAATTTGTATTTTTTATTTTTTAAAAAGGACTTTCACACCTTTTCCTGCAAATCTACACTTTCAAAATGCCCCCTCTCCCCTGCGGGGGCCCGCTACACGGGCGACGAGGTGCGATCTACACCTTTTGTCCTCGCCTGTTGGGATCAACGGTTGTGACGTTCCGAGACGTAGAACTCACCGACGGTGCGCTGCTCCAGCAGCTGGAGTTAGGTCGGTCCTCCTGGTTTCTAATAGGACACGAGAGGCAATCGGCAACGCCCGTCACAGCCGGCCACGGCCACCATCACACATCAGGAACCTGAGCACACAAAAGGAGACAGTTGGAATAAATCCTTTTGATGATGTTTCAGAGGAGTGAATTTTGCTTTTATTTCAACAAAAATGTATGATTTTTAAATGTTCTCAAGCTCTTTGACTGCATTGAACACACTGGCTAAGTATATGTTTGAAGGGCAACGCAGCAGCTTATTAGTGGCAGTTTTACAAAGTTATGCGTTACTGTTGTTACATTATATGTGACTGTCGCACTGGTGTTCCTGAATTTAATGATTAAAGTTGTTAATCACAGGATTTTGTTACTTTCACTACACAAATTCTCTATTTATTTGCAAAAGAGAGAAAAAAGATAAACACAACTGTCTAACCTCATGGAGCGAAGACAAAAATGGCAGAGAGGTCAACAACTTTCGAATGGTGGTGATTACATGGTGGACATTACTTAGAATTTGTTGCACAAAGGGGAAATCATTTCTGACAGTAAAGGGACCCATGCCCAGGAACAAGATCCATTCTTTCCGATTGCCTGTAAAGGCAACACAATATTACAGAGCAGGTATCAAAAGACCCCTGGATCCAGAGCGATAATTAAGCTGATTGTACAATGTGGTGCAAAAGTCTTGAGCCTCCCATAATTTCTCTATATTTTACGTCTGAGGAACCAGACTTTCTAGTCATTTTTAAAATGGTCTTGTGCAATAGTTCTCCAAGCTTTCTGAAAGTATTTCAAAGTTTTTCTTTGAACACTGGCTGCTGTTTCACTCATTTAGTCCAGTTCTTGTACCTGACCATTTCGTGTATTTGCATCTCCATGTAACACTGACCTATCAAACATAGAAAAGGCACAAAAATCAAGGGATGAACTAGAGTTTTGTCTACATAACTTGCTATCATTTATTTAAATAAATCTACAAAAATGTCAAAGATAATAATTTTGAAGGGTATAAAATAGTTATTTCTTCATTTTTCAGCATCCCAAACACACTTTTACAGAAACATACCTAGATGGAAAAACACACAATGACGCACTATCAGTCATGGACTGGCCTCCTCAGAGCCCGGATCTTAACATTATCGAAGCAGTGTGGGATCATCATGATACGAAACAGAACAAAAGGTAGCCGACGTCTAAAGAAGAGCTTTGAATGTTCTTCAAGAAGCCTGGAGAACTAAAAAGCTTTTCTAAGATAATTCAGACTGTGTTGAAGAATAAAGGTGGTCATACTAATTATTGAATTTCAAGCTTGTCGCTGTTTTTTCCTTACATACTGAATTTCCATGTATTTTTGCACGTATTTGCGCATATTTCTGTGCCTGTTTTCAATTATCCTGGCAAAATATAAAGAAGTGAGGGATGACTCAAGACTTATATACATATATCAATCTGAAAGACTGATTTTAAACAAATGCAGAGATATGCACTGGTTCAGACATAGTAAAGGAAATCTTGCCTATGTTATACTTCTATAGTGACTTCTGTGTAACATCCTTTCTGGCTGGTTTTCCTGTGTTGACGCTAAAATAAGAACACCAAAAAACCCCACTATCATATGTCTGCTCTACACATTAAGTCAGGGATTTATGCCGGTATGTGTGCACATGAAAGGTTTAATGCTGTGTCATAACCTGGCACTTATGTGGAAATGTATCCTAGGCAATGTTGTAGAGCAACATGACAGTGATATAAGCAGCAGTGTAATTAATTTCTTTGTTACAGGAGAAAAATCAATAGCAGCTGAAAAAAAAGTAGCGTATCTTGTTTCTTTAAAATCAGTAGCTCAAAAGAGACAAAACCAAGCAGCAGAAGACATCTTAAGTCAAAACTCGAGCCACATACAGAAGCCCATTGTCCAGCAGTTTTGTCAGGACGTGTATTACAGTTTTATTTGTGAACTAATTTTGTAATATCAGTCCATTCAAACTGAAAGTCTTTCAAGCTCAAAGTTTAGCATTGTCACAGGATGTCTGCCTGACAGCCATATCTTCCACAAACCCCCAACATCCACACTTCAAAGAGAAAGGTCAACCATGCAAACTCCCACACCAGATGGATCACCAAAAATAGGAATTTGAGTTTGGGGGGACTCGGTGGAACAATAAACAATTACTAATCCAAATATGACCTTAAGAGAAAGAAGGAGCTGGATAGACTGTTGCAGGGAAAGAAGAGAGGTGGCTTAGGAAGTGTTCCCTGTTCAGAGAACAGTGCGTTTTTGAAGGGGGATGGCTGGCCTAGCTAATGCCCCATTGCGTGTTCAATCAGGGATGAGGCAATCGATGCGTTATATAGCCGCTTGGCTAAACTGATGCGACGCATACTTCCAGAGCACCCTATTTGTTCTGGCTGAGACACCAAGGTTAAAGATTGGGTTGATCATTGAACATGTCTGTGCGGATTAGGGAAAGGTTTAGTGATTTGTCGGCTTAATGTGTTACATCCAATAACTCGGCCCGGGCGCATGATGTGAGATAAGTAAACAAGCAGTTCTGAGTGTGGGAGGTGACTCGGTTTCTCGTGAATGTGTGGGTTGTTTCCTTTTTTTTCCAAAATTTTCAACCAGGTTTCATGTAGCAAATGTTCCTCCCGGTGTTATCACTGACACGGTGCTGCAAATGAAGAAGAGAGGACTTTTTTGTTCTTTCCTTTTTATGTCTGTAAAATTTCTTCTTTCAACATGTCTTTGTAAACTTTGGGTTTCACATGAAAAAAGCCTCCCAAAAATGTCCCTCGGATTTCTTATCTACCCTTAAATGAGTCAAAAAGCGGAAAATAAATCTACAGTTTACAAAATGAACTCAGGCTTGATGTCAGTTTTTGTGAAAAAATGATGAAAAAAAACAACAGCAGCAAAAAACAGTAAAATATATCTAATATCGAGGTAAAACTTCAAACACACCCATGTGGTCCTTTAAGATCTCTACCTTCGCAGCGTGACCATGAAAAAGATCGCCGTCTGAAACCCCTTTAATCCGGGGAAAAGCCTTTAGGCCCTGGCTGTGTTTCTCACATACCAGCAATAACTGCTGGAGCTGGGTGGTGATGAATGCAGCTGCTGACATGTATCCAGCTCCTACAAGCTGGTGCCACAGTGCAGCTACACTGTACTATACACTGTGTGTGTTTGTGTGTGTGCGTGTGTGCATCTGTCAGCAGGGGGTGGAAGAATAAAGTCCCACTTCCTTATTAGAAAGGGCCCCAGCTGGCCCTCAGCTCTCCTCCAGTGGGAGTTAGTGCAACATTGTGCAGGAACCATTGGTTTTGTCAGGCTATTGGCCAAAAAGCTCCTGAAGGCAGGCAGCCAGGCTGCATACACACGCATATTTGTCTCTTTCAGGGTCACACACAGGCATGCATGATAGGGGTTTTACACCCCCCTACACTCCCTCACCATGTCTTGTCAGATGGAAAATCCGGATTACCTTTCCCTTCAGTTCACCAGGCATTAATGTCCACTATTAGGTTGTCTTTGGAACCTAAGACCAGAGCACGAATGTCAAATATAGTTCAGGTTCACAAACAGCCAGACAACTGACCAGACAAAGCCTCCTGGGGGAATCACAAGAACAAAAACTTCAAGCGTCTAATAAAAAACAGTAGCTGCTTAAACTTGCATGAGGTGCTGTAAATAAAGTTGTTGTTTTTTTAAACAGCACTTTCCTAGAGAGGCAGGAAGCCAGGTGATTAGGACAACTCATTACCAGTCACGGCTGAATGCTACCTCACTTCCAGCTGTTCACACATCCACATTCAGGCCTGCAGTTACGCTTCCTAAGTCGCATACTCAGACAGTGAGTGGTCTCTGTTCGTCGACAAGTAGCGACCAACCACAGGCCTCTCTGAACCGCAGAGCTGCGGGCTTTTGTGAGCGTGCATCGCTCAAGTTTACCCAGTTAGCTTTAGCAACAAATTCACAAATGCTGTCCTTTCTGCTGTTTTCTTAAAGACAATATCAGACAGATTGCACAACAGTGGTGCAACACAGATGCCTTCTTTCCCTAACCTCTGTTCAAGTTTATTCTTGTAGTCATGCAGCTAAAAATATTTCACAAGTATTCTGCCCAGCAGATTACATTGCACAAATCAGTTATACCCTCATCACAGCCAGCTTTGAGACATCGAGTACAAGTCGACTGCATTTATTTGAAATGCGACGAAGGCCTAAATACACAAGGACTTGTATGGATTAACTGTTTGTTTGCTAAGATGCAAAATGTCAGGGGCAGCCTTCAGTAGTAAGGTTAACCCAACAAGGCAGACACGGAGCAACATAAGTGTCATTCAGTTTTACTATGGCAACATGGTTACTGGGGAGATGTGTTTTAGACCATCAGTAATATCCCTGCAGCTCTACTTTGAACACAAGTAGCACATGTGTAACATAAGCTACTCTTAATAGATTTATTTATGAGACTGCTTTTGTCCACTGCAAAATCATCTCTTCTATCATTTTAATTAATACTGTAGCTTGCATTATGCTGCAATACACATGGATATAATATATATTCTTGCTTCCCCACCTATCACATGGTTTAGGATTGTGTTTAGGAAAGCAACATTTCTAGAAACCAGATTGAGGATTGAGGGAAAGAAACCTTTAGAGGTCCCACGTAAAAATTTGTGTTTAGTGATTCTAGGAAGATGTTAAAGTGTTTATTTAGAAGCAATCAGGCAATATTGTAAGCAATATAATTGGAGTGACAGAAACAACAACAAATCCCTTTAAAGCCGAGGCAAGTAAATCAAAAAGTATCAGCGTGAATAGATGCGAGTAAACGTGAGCATGTTTGAACATGTAGTAATGCTGCACACTGCATAATTTGTGTGCTCCTGCTTCAGTCACCTGTAATTATAACAATATTCTGACTGGATGTCTCGGCTGCACTTTGCCCTCCACCGTGAGCCGGATGTGGGGTCGCTGTTGTTTCACTCAGGGCCTAATATCCACTGGGGGAGCCTGACCAGCCAAACGACTTCCTTCTGGTTTGATAGAGAAGTAATTATTTCCTCCAAGCCCCTCCCTCCTTCCTCTTTTGTACACCCCACCCACCCCCCACCCACCGCAGGCAGAGAAGAAGTCATAGAAACGTCCAAATTACTCACACAGCATGTTTACATGTCAAGAAACGGACATGTAAGCTATGATGTAGGCTTAGAAGGAGGTGATGGAGGAGTAGCACCAATCAACAGTTTGATGAATGTTAGGCTCCACACTAGCACCTCCACACCACCCACCCACTCCCTGCTGACTCCCTGTGGGGTTGGGGCAACATGTTTCTTCCTGTCCTGAGACTGAAGGGAGGGTACTGGTGACAGTGCGACTGGCGCCACACACACACGCGCACACACACACACACACACACACAAACACACACACACACACACACACACACACACACACACACACACACACACACACACACACACACACACACACACAGAGTCAGAGCCAACAGAGATACACAGACTAGCAGGGGATTTGTTTTGCTTTGTGGTTTTGTTTTTCTGCAAGCACAACAGCGTTCAGTTTGTCTGAACCCCCGAGCAAAGCGCACGTGCTGCATTGCTCATGCGTGGTTATAGCTGACTCATGTACTTATCAAAGCACTTATTAGAAGCCAACGGCCCTGTGTACCGTCTGCCGCTCCACTAAAATTAAGTCATCTGTAATTTATTTGAAATAAAGATCCCACGCTAATCAGTTTCTAATAAAGATTCATAAAAACGGCCCTTCCAGCACTACCCAGGTACCTCAGCGGTTCTGGGTGAATATTTCGCATTTACGACCTTTTGGATCATGTCCTCCGTCTCCCTCGGCCCCATCTTTTTTATGTTTCTCCACTGTGCACTTTGTCAGAATGCAGAAATGCCAAAAACAGGGGTTTAAATTAAAAAATGTATTTCATCCTGCCAGGGTTTGACAAAATGACAAACAGCACCTAATATCTGTGCTATATAACTAACAACATTACACAACAATATTCTGTGTTTATTATAGCAATGCAAGAGCGGGTGCATAATAATAAACTTTCCCTCACACACAAGTATAATAAATATCAGCCGTCTTTCCGCTAGGCAGGTCTAATTTCCTCTGATCCTCCATAGAAAAACTACTGAGGACATGTAATCACATCTTAGAACTATTTCACTGCAGAAACCTGATGCTTGTCCTGAAATTGTAAAAAAAATTGACCCTCATTAACTAAGGATGAAACACAAACAAAATTCATTCCAACTGTGTGCAATGGACTTCAGATCCAGTTGCCTTCAAAATGGCTGCTTCAAAGACAGAGACCAGTTCTATTCAACTCAATTCAGTGTTATTTATATAGTGCCAAATCACAATAGTTGCCTCAAGGTGCTTTATATTTTAAGGTAAAGATACTACTGATGCAGAGAAAACAGAGAACTCCAACAATCATATGACCATCTATGAGCAAGCGCTTTGGCAACAGCGGGAAGGATAAACTCCCTTTTAACAGGAAGAAGCCCCCAGCAGAACCAGGCTCAGGGAGGTGCAGCCATCTGCAGAGACCAGTTGGGGATGAGGGGAGGAAGACAGGACAAAGACATGGTGTGGAAGAGAGCCAGAGATTAATATTAACTATTGATTAAATGCCGAGTGCTGTATAAACACATAGAGTGAAAAAAGGTGAGCGATGAAACACTCAGTGCATCATGGGAAGCCCCCATTGTAACTAAGGATTCGGGGTTACCAGTTCTAGCCCTAACTATACGCGTTATCAAAAAGTAAAGTTTTAAGCTTAATTTTAAAAGTAGAGATGTCTGTCTCCAGAATCCATACTGGGAGCTGGTTCCACAGGAGCCTGACAACTATTGGCTCTGTCTCCCATTGTACTCTAAATACTATCTAGGATACTAGGATACCTAGGTATCTAGGATACCTTGTCCTGTTTCCCTCCCCGAGCCTGGTTCTGCTCAGGATTTCTTCCTGCTAAAAGAGAGTTTTTCATTTCCACTGTCACCAAAGCGCTTCCCCATAGGAGTTGTCTGATTGTTGGGGTTTCCTTTATATTATTGTAGGGGCTTTACCTTAAAGTTTTAAAGGATTCGTCTGTCAATGCATATTAAGCTTTTCACGTGTCTTTTCTCGAGCTTTATTCCCTCTGTGAATGGATAACATTGAAACAGCATGGGGAACAATAGCTTAGCAGCTTTGGTCGAGACAATTTGAGCACTCGACTTTACTTTTCAAATTAATGGTTTAAATCTTGTAAATTTTCTTCTGAACTTTGGCTGGAGTAGAGCTGATGTAAAAAGCAGCACAGAACAGAAATAGCCAGGTTAAATGTCTCAAAACAAGTAGTGAAAGAACTGAGTGACTTTCCCTGCAACTGTGTTGCCTTTCAAAGCAGCTAGCATTAGCATTTTAGTCATATTTGCAAAGCTCTTCTCGGTCTGATTTATTAAACGTTGGCATTGGCACTCATTGTATATTCTGTTTGACTTGCTGCTTTTGATGCCTGAGATCAACCATAACATCAATGGGAAAAGTCGACCCTCTGTACCTTGTGACCAGAGTGGGGAAAATAATGGAGTTCCCCTTTAGATCGCACCTTTTATCTCCTATGATCATGTGTGAGGAGTGTGTGTGGTTTCATCGAACCACAGGCTTTACTTTTGTTAGCGATTAGTACGTCTGTTTTTTGACGTCAACTAGAGGAAACGTGACTAATTAGCTGGTTAGTTTGGCAGTTAGCTGGATGGAGGTTTTGTGAGGTTTGAGGGCCAAAAGAGGTAAACACGCGTGAAGTAACACCCCGTGATATTCCTGACATGTGTTTAAGATAACTCTACTCCTGTTTATGCAAAGTGTCATAACATTTACAAAAGAGGTTTCACACCAGAGTATGTACACTTCTTTGACGCAGCAGGGCAGGGAGCTATGTGTGCATACGAGTGTGTGTTTGTGTGTGTGTGCATGTGTGTGCTGTTACTCACACATGCTTCAGCAGAACTGCCTGGACTTCCATCCCTGAGGAGTTCCATCTGCAGGCGGGAGCCAACGAATCTAAACACACATAATCACATATTAACATAAAACTGTGGAGCCTAAAAGGTGAGCTCATGTTAACAGAAAGTAGATTGACCATCTTGCAACATCACACGGCAATGATCACTTTGCACGTGTCAGAATGCGTGCATGAAGGGCGGCTCAGTCGTGGCCGCAGAGGAGACTGCTCGCCCTCTGTTTCTTTTGAGAGACAAGAGGGAGATCATAGTATTTAAAATTATACAAATACAGATCGTCTCAAAAGTGAGATCTGCAGGGAAGAGGCAGTGGGTCAGTCGGTGTGGGGTCGTTGGGGTCAGTCAACTGGCCTGACATGAATATACGACTCGATGGGTGCTATGTCAGGTACGCAGGTGCACACAAAAAAGATGCATTTAAATGAGTATTCGCAGTCTCTGTCGCTGTCTGCAAGCCAAATAACTAACAATGTTAAAAATAATGAAAAACAGTTAAAAAATGTTAAAAATCATGTAATTACTAGTTATTATTAATTTCTGGGGTTCTTTTGTCCTGTCACAGCAGATGTCTTCCCCTCTTTGAGTCTGGTTCTGCTGAAGGTTTCTTCCTGTTAAAAGGGAGTTTTTCCTTCCCACTGTTGCCAAGTGCTTGCTCAAAGGGAGTCAGCCGATTGTTGTGCTTTTCTCTGTTTTATTGTATTTACAATATAAAGTGCCTTGGAGTGACTGTTGTTGTGATTTGGCACTATATAAATAAAACTGAATTGAATTGAATAAAAAAAAGCGATGTAGCTAAAAGTGGCTAATGCTGCCAGCTAGGAGCAGAAGCTACACTGCTGTAGCTCAAGATCAGTCTCAGTGAATGTGTGTGAAGTTTTTATGTACTTTTGTTTGATGCCTCAGTTTTAAAATTGTTTGAATAGAGTATCTCCCTCTGTGTTTAAAAAGTATTACAATGGCTCGTTCTTACTCATAATATCCTAATCATTGTTATTTTCGTCTAGCGTCTTTACTGTTATGTTTATTGATTATCTCCACTCATTACACTCATATTTCAGCTGTAATTTACTTGCAATTAAAAAATTTAATTAATTGACATAAGTAGTTTTATTTATTTATTTTCAAAATCTCATTAAGCATCACAATAATACGATTAAAGAGAATTCTTTTGGCTAGATGTGATTTCTGATAGCCACATATTGTTTTTCCTTAAACAGCAGGCAGGGTAAGCCAGCAGAATTAGCAGTCTGATGGTTTGCATGTACAGAGTAGTCTGAGAGATGATGTCCCAGCCTGAATTATTGCCTCAGTTCGCCACTGAGTCTGACGTCCTCAGGGCGGGACCTCTTCCATTAATTTAATACACTTTGGCTTCATTCCTACTACTCTGTTAGTGAGCAGAACACGTAGCATGATGCTCTAAAGGAGGACAACCTCAGCCAGAACATCCACAGTAAAACACTGACACTGTGTTCTTCCACTCGTCTGATCTCTTCCACTATATTGTACAAACGTGATTAACTTCGTGACATTTGATTTGGGTCTTTTGAAAAAAAGAGACGGACATATAGAATTTTTCCCATTTCATTTCTCTTTTTAAAAATCAAGCAGTAGCTAGCTACTTGCACTAGCCAGTGGTAACATTAAGGCAACCATGAAGGACTAGCATAGGGAATAGATTTGGACTGGAGTGACTGGATCCCGTTGGGCAAAGGATAGAGAGCTCTGCAGTGATGGCACAGCTTTAGCCCTCATTGCTTAAATGGTTTGGAATAAACTGACTCACTAAAATCAAAAACATCTTTCTTGTCATACTTATTATTTTTCCAGCTTTCCCGTTTAGCTCAAGGTCGGTATCTGCGGTAGTGATTATGGTATCACTAATGTGCACAAGTTTGACTGCTCTAAACATCAGTAACTATGAAAACATGGCAATATGTAGGCTGGTAATTAGTTAACTAATTATTTTGGTGTATTATTATTGTGGGCTTCACAGAAATACACACTGCTGTCTGTCCCTCTGGTCCATTTAAAGGACCAGTTTCTTCAAAATGACCAAAGCTAGCAGGCTTCAAATAATACATACATCATTCCCATCCAGAGCACAGACACTGTTTTTAAGAAATCTTGCAAGGCACTGTTTTACTGCTTCACCACGAGAAAATGGAAATATACTAACTAGGATAACATAACATGAATTGATTTTCTCGTCTGTCCTCATTTTTTCAGTTATCAGCTGCCACTGGTGTGAATATACTCGATGCATGTGGAAAAATGCCAGCTAGGCAGATTCTTGCATTCATTTCAAATGCTGACATCATCTGAGCTTCAGCTAGTGTTTTTGCCCGGAGGCCTTTATACTTAAATAACCTTAGTATCTAGCCAGTAGAGTATATTATAAGTGGAAATGCTCAGTTTTCCCTCGAGCAGAGAAAAGAAACACTACATGACTGTATAACACGTTGAGTTTGAAACACTGCAAAGTGAGCAGTGAGAGCTTGCATTCAAAACCGTACATACTGTATGCGTGGCATTAAGACTGCATGAGGGCCTGCCTGCATCAAACGGTCTTCATGAGAAGAATTTCAAGAGATCGATAATGAACTTTAACATGAACTCACAGCAGAGCTGCGCAGATTAGAAGACCTCAATAAACTGGATCATGGCTGGTTGGAAAAGAAGGATTTGCTGTAATTAATGAGGTAGATGACGGTAAAATGATCCAAACCCTTTGTACAGCTGCAGTTTTTAGCTGTGCAGATTAAGCAGCTACAAGATCTGAAAACTGTGTCCTGCGATGCCATTTTTAACATTATCTTGGTGTTGAATTCTTTATTTTATACTACCTGGTGGTGCTATGGTTATCACTGTCATCTCATTGCAAGAAGGTGTCTAATTTGAAGCCAGCTGTGACCTCTCAGTGTGGAGTTTGCATGTACTTTCTGTGTGGGGGTTGTCACACAGTCCAAAGACTTACACAATGGGTTAACTGGTGATTCTAAATTATATGTGGATGTGAATGTATCCATGCATCCTGTATGAGAATGCATGGATACATTCAGGATTTTAGTCTAAAATAAAAAGCAAAACAGGACAAATCAGTTTCAGTTTGAGGAATTTATTTTTTACTAATTTAAAAAAGTATCATTTGGAATTTGTGGAAGAGTTATTTTTCCTGCTTGGACCTCCTAAAACTCAAGCTCAACCCACGGGCTCCATTATGTGACATGCAGTTTGAGAGTGAGGTGAACAGTTAAGTTTACTTCGATTTCTGGAAGGTGCTGGGATCGGGTAACAGCTCCGCTGAGAAGGGTTGGTGAAAATGGACTGACAATTCAATTATTTATAAACTCACTAATTTCAGCACCAATGTAACAATTAAATTGTTACTGTGCTACTGGCGCAGCAGATGAACATGACTGATCAGTATTTCAGAGGCAATAGTTTAAACATAAAAGCAGCTTTTAATATGTTTGCACTTGAAAATGTTTCAATAAAAGTCAACATGAAAACCTGCAGCCAAAGAAAATGTGTATTTAGATGCTTTTATAGAGAAGCTGCTTGTTTACACTGATGACACTGAGTGATGCTGGGTATACATTTCATTGTCTGTAAGAAAAATAACTCCCCAGCCCAAAAAATACATTGACCTGGAATCATTAGACATTTGATTTAAACATGACTGTGTTTAACAGTGACAATGGGTGGTGTGTGCTCTGAGATGCGTCTGTGGGATGAAGCAGAAAGTGATAACAGGGCTGACAGCAGCAGGTCTTTGTGAGGTGGGCTAGGTGACTGAGGCGGCGGTGGCGGTGGGGGAGGGGAGGTGGGTTTACCTGAGCGTGGAGCGAGGAGGGGTAGGTGAAAGCGGGTGGAAGGGCCGGCGACAGCTCCGCCGGGTACAGCGGGTATGAGGCCCACACGTCTGGGCTGCTGGGATAGAGAGCAGGCACTGTGAGCTCATCTGTGGAAAGAAGAAGAGGAGGAGTGGAGTGAGGAGAGTGGCAAGTGGATGGGTGGGGTGGCTAGAGAGACAGGGTGGAGGTGGCGGTGATGGTGGTGATTGTGAAGGTGCGCGCTGGGGGAATGTCAATTGTCTGAAGTCGCTTCCTCTTGTTTAAACCAGAGACTGGGAGTCAGACAGAGATACTCAAAAAAGGGGGGTTTTAGAGGTAGGAGTAAAACTTCGGAAATTTGAGTTCATTTAGATAAGTTTTAAAATAACTACCCAAATAAAACTAGCCCAAATGCCATTCTACACAACAGACCTTCTTCACAGTGGGTACTTTGATGTAATATGGTTGGTGAATACTGTTACAATAATCGTAACTGCAATCACATTACATATATCTACAATATTGTATGTTAAAGGCTGCTGTTAAAGGCTACATAAAGCTATAATGTTTAAGCATCATTCAGGTATCGAATAACCTCAAAATACATGAGAATAATAGTTTACTTTTTTGTTCATGATCTAATTATGATGAGGTGCTCAGGCTTTTCGCAAAATGATTTTATTTTCTCTTTTTGATTAATACCTCCTGAAGAAACACAGGTGTTACTACTCACTGTAATTAAGGCTGAGTACATAAACAGAACAATGCCCTCATTACTGACATTAGTAACATCTGTGTTTATTTCATGTCAATACAGCCGAGAAAGATTTATTTTCTAAACTTGCAGCTTAACTATTGTCACGAGACAGAGACTGTCTACATAACTTTGAGTGTTTTTGTGGTTTGCTTCAGGCTGGAGTAAGAATGATCCATTCATTTTTCCGTAATAGAAAAAATGTTTCTCTCCTCAAAGCTAACGTTAGCTTTGAGGAAAGCTAAAAGCTAACAGCAATTAGCTGTTAGCTTTACTATCTACATGTCTAACCCAGAATTGCTTAAAATGGTCAAGGCTATCAAAGGCAGCTAGAAAACCCAATACTATCAGCCACCACTAAACTTCATTTACACGTTCCTACATACGTGTGTTTCCATATTATAGCAACGAGATAGTCTGGTTCCAGTGATTGTAAAACACGTTGTTAAGACGCTTGAGGCAAAAGGATAATTTACCTCAGTTAAGAGGTTGCTCATCTCTGAAATATAGTTATGTTTTAGACAGAACTATGATCTAAATGATCCTCTTAACTCAAGCATCGTGAACAAGTAATTAGCTAGAAAAGCTAACAGCTAATAAATACTGCATTTATTAGCTATAGCTAATTGCTACAGCTAATATTAGCTGTTCATAATAAATACAGTATTTATTTGCTATAGCTAGTATTAGCTTGTTGCTGAACTTGATGAAGTTTCTGCTCTATCATTCAGAGCCAACAGTACCTATGAAAGCCTTGCTTAACTTACAACATTATTGTGAACGTAGCCTTAGCTTACACTGTTTGATTATGAAATTTTAACCCTGAGATTTTTAGCCTTAGTATTTAGAAAAATGTCTTTACTATAAATCATCATGCAAATATTTAAAATCCCTTTTACACAACCAGTATGGTCTAAAGATGTTTCTTTTAACCAATGCAGTGAACTAACATTAGCTTCATTAGCTATTTATAGATAGCTGGACCTGTCATCACTTTAGCCAGGAAAACTGATGTCCATCAGCCACTAATGTAATTATCTAGTCGCTTTTGAAATGCAGGACCTTTAGTTTCACAAATTAAAAATTTCAAGGGGAAATTTTATTAATTCAAAATGCACATGTATTATGCAAAAACCTTGACAGTATCTGAGAACGGTCATTGACACTACATGATTAGATTTCATACTTTAGGAGAGGTTGAGAGGAAACAATGTCAGACATCATGATTTACTTGCTAAGCCAAGTGCAAAGTGACTGTGAAAAACGAGCATCGGTGCATGAGTTAGGAGACGGTGCTGAGTCGTACAGAGTGGGTGAACATTTAAAAATGCAGGAAAAAAACAAAACACAGCAGCTCATTGGATAATTAGCAGATAATCTCGAGGAGCATTCCCTGTGCTCTCCATGTCTCCTAGTAACCATTTATCCAAGCATGATCACAAAGATGGCTGGTTTAAACATCTCTTATCAGGAAATGACAGCAATTTCTCTCCTAGTGATTACGTCACGGTTTCATTAATCGTTTCCTTCCATTTTCCTCCGGGGCCTCATGCACACACCCTTTCCCCGGCTATAAAAAAATAAAATGATCTAAGATAAAAGCAGCTTGGTCATACAGGAAGAATGTACTACCACAGCTGGCCTATGTTTAACTATCAATAGCTGATTCTTTCAAAATCCTTAACTCTTGGAAAAATATTTAACCACAAGAAAAAAGAAAAAAAAAGGTGGAAAGTCGCATTAGCAAATTATATACACACATTGTACTGGAAGACCTTGAGTCCAAGTTATTAGAGTAAACGGTTAAAGCTGAAACATGCTCTGTTAATGAATCACTAGTCTAACATCATCAGTACACGCCCGCACAAAATTAACGTTTCTCAGAGGGACAAATACGTAAATGTTTAATTTAGGGGCAAACAAAACAGCATTCAATGAAAGAGACCTGCAGCAGATTCAACAGTCTCTTTTTCATGCACAGTTACAACAATAGCACAGAAAAGCACCTCGATTACAAAAAAATATCCTAAAAGGAAACAGCTGTCCAGTCCAGTAGAGCCAGAGGAAGTAGCAATGCAGACGGACAATATGTAAAAGTAAGACAAACTCAGCGACAGGCGGGTAAACAATCGGCGTACTCACATGGGTCTCTGCTTATGAACTGTGGCCCGGGGCTCTGCTGGGAAGGAGGGGGGTTGGGAGTGCCAACCAGCTTGTTTTTGGCCATCTTGGTGTTGGCCTTGGCGAATTCCAGCCGCAGAGTCTGGGGAATCTCTGGGTCAAATCGTACCCCCTGAGATTAATGAGACAGATATGTTAGTGCAAATATTGTTTAGTGGAAAGCTTAGAACAGGTGAATCAGAACTGAGGGAGCACACTGACAGGGGTAGTGCATATGGACAAGTCTTTAAAAAGGAAATATGAAGCATTTTAGCTGTGAGATTGTATCCATATCTTAGCACTGAAAGCAGGTGTCATGAGTCATTAATCCAGGGGTCCCCAACCCCTGGGCCACGGACCGGTTCATGAGTCGTTTGAAATTTATGGTTTTCAGGGTTTTTATCATTAACTCGGTTTTCCTGGGTCTTTTCCCGTGTTGTAGTTGCGTGTCTTAATTTGAAAGAAACATTTACACGTTACCATAGCGACCAGAGCGCATTAAGGGGCAGAGAGGAAGATGTTACTCTCAATGTTGTTGGCGTATTTCAGGAGGACCCTGCTAATAAAGTTACACAATTACACAGTGAATTTGCGTTTATTATTATATTTACAAAATACCACAGTTTTTGTCTTGGCAGTATAATTTTATTCTGCTGTATTTATTCACGACACCTTAAAGGCCGGTCCATGAAAATACTGTCTGACTTTAAACTGGTCCGTGGCACAGAAAAGATTGGGGACCGCTGCATTAATCAAAATCTGAGTTCTGCCATATCTGATATTCAGGGGTGCTTGAATTATGTTTTAATTATGATATGTAGTTGTGTTGAGGAATAATATTTCCTCAACACAACTGCACATAATCAGATTTATTGTTATGATTAAATCAAGAAAAGTTCATTTTCACAGCTAATATAACTTCTACATGCATGTTGTTGAATAGTAGACAGGTTGTTGTGGCACAGACATTATACTGGAACAATGGATATTTCAATTCTTGCATTTGGCTTCAACTTATGTTAAATGCTGACCAAATTCCATATTTAAAATGGGTTTTTTTCTCACATACTGCTCCCAGTCGAAATATAAGCACAGACAAGCTGTTTATAACGTTCTTATCTGTCTTTTGCTTTCCTGGAAGGTTTAGTGAAGTGAAATTAGCGCATGATCAGCACATGATGACGCTTTATGATGTTAAAAATGCAACAGCTAATACCTTGGTTAGGCAACCGTGCATTAAAGAGGCTGACCAAATAAATAAGTTTGCTCATCAGTGAAGCGATGATGTTATAAATAATAGGGAGCGACTGACAGACGTGCCGCCCTGTGCCTTTAAGTAGCGACGAAGCAGACTAATTTAGCCCACAGCACTTATTAGATAACGCGAACAGTTTCCATTGCTGCACTTTCTGTCTTGTTATCTGTTGTTTAGCTTGATCTGGAATTGTCACTTTGTCCACTTTTCATCATCTCAATTTCACAATACAATTTACTGCTGAAATCTCGGCGTGACGAGAGCGTTTTCATTTGTTTAGCCTTTGAAGCTGGCTTATTCTGAGTGACACATGCAATGGGAAATCAAAACTTGATGACACAAACCTGGCTGGCGCATGATGTCATTTACAACACAAGCAGACAAGCCACAAGGCCCTCACTCTGTTCCCCACTGAACTGCAATGTAATTTCATACCATGACATCAAATACCCTGACATACGGCAGGCATCACCGCTTAGAGTGAGCCAAACATTGTGGTGAATTCTTGAGATGCCACTGCTGACGACAGGCCAAAGGAAAAAGCTGCCCTGCCATCAGATCTTCATCAAATATCTCCACATATGGGGATTAAAAAAAAACAACAGGAATGTGGCATCGTCAAAGTTGCTATTCATTTACTCCGCTTGGACACATTTTTACCAGGAACTATAAACGCTCTGAAATTAACCTCATTTGATTGCCTGTAAACGATACAGAAAAGCACGAAGGTCAGATCAGCGGAGGAGAAAAGCAGCGAGTTCTCGGCAGCAAACGAGCGAGAAGCAGCGAGGACGGGCTTTTCGGCTCGTCCCTGCAGGCTCGGGCAAAGCAAGGCTGAAACAAGCGAGGGATGACTCTTCTCATGAAGGGGAGGGAATTAACTGGGATTGCCTCGGCTCAGCGCACTCGCGGCTTCTGCCAGTAGAGGCTGCAGAGGTGTAATAAGCTACATGGCTATAATGAGGCCCGAGCACACCTCTGCTTGAAATGTGTTGAATATCTACCTCGAAATGTCTTTTTATAGCACCTTCTCCACGTACAGCTTTGATTCTGACTGTTGGAGGTAATTCAGTTTTTTGTTTTCGAGGCTCACAGCTTGGAGGGAATATAAGAGAGCTACTATGATAGGAAACAAATCCCCAAATTCTCCCACAGTTTTCTGCGTCTTTCCCATATTTCAATATGCAGATGGATGTTTGCAGAATCTGGCTTATCTCCATATGACCCCCCGGGACGTAGCTTTCCCTGAAAAACAAGAGCACCGTTGAATTCTCAGCCCCACTGAGCCCTTCTACGGAAACAGTCTCGCTGTTGTTGGCTCATAATAAGATGATAATTTTTATCCTTTGTTCAACTCTCTGCTCTACCTTTGACGAGCACCAATATCTTGACATCTGAGAAAGTTGACACATCGCTCGTGCTGTCACGGTCCCACTTTAGAGGAGGGCCGTTAAAGTGATCTGCTGCCTTGATAAAGACATCAACAAAAACTTAAGAGGCAATCGGAGGAGGGCGGTGCATGTTGAAGTCAAAAACAACAATGGAAAAACAAAGGTGTAGGAGATAGGCGGCGTTCATTACTGTCTGTCTACACTTTGTTTCAAGAGAGCTGAATAAAAACCGCGTGAGAAGATGAGCTCTGTTTTTTATTAGTCTGCCTCATCAAGGCTTTCTACTGAGCCACATTCTGAAATACGAGAGATTAAAATTAAACCCTAGATCAATATCTTCTATTTTTATGTGGAAGAACAGCTAATTTTCTTCTGACCTTGCAGGATCCCTCGCAGAGCTTAAAGTTAAAAAAAAAAGGCTTTATTTACTCAAACAGAAACATTCAGACACACGCTATTTTAGAGCAGCTGTGATATATTTGCCTTCGCTGCTTCACTTTTCTGCTTTTTCCTCGTGCGATAGAAAACGCTTTTCCCCCACTTTCAAATACATTTGCACTAAAGGCAGTAAAAAAAAAGAAAGATGAGATTTCACGAGAAACACTAGAGCTGAGCTGGAGCACAACGAGGGCATGACACTTACGTTCAAGGCATTCTTAGCAGCCTCCGCCTCTGATCGACTGTCAAAACTGACAAACCCCACTGGCTGGGGAGACAAGGAGACAGAACAAAAGAAAGAAACATGGTTTAAGGCAGAAAACTGAGTCGGCATTTCTGTCTGAGTGACAAAGACATGTTTTTATATATATATATATATATATTTTTACATCTTAGCATACCCCACCCCCTACCTCTCTGCCTCCCTCTCCCTCGTTCTCTCTCCTGTTTATAAAACCATTGCGACAGAACAGGGAGGGGGAGGCGGAGGGTGATTGGAGGCTGGACGCACTTTCATTGTAGAGTTCATCATTCGGCTCCCCTTTGCCCAAATACGGGCAATGCAGGACCGAGAACAAGCATGTAAGAGTTTAGTGTGAGACAGGCAGAGAAGGGAGTAAAAGCTGAAAAAGGAGAAGAAGATAGAAAGAGGGGGGGAGGGGGGGGGAGGAATTTCAAGGGTTAAAGGTGAAAATGAAAGCAAGTGAGGCGACGGGTAGAAAAAGTTTGTTTTTTTCTTAAAGACCTCCTCAAACAGGCCTGTCAGTGCAGCATATCCTTGTTTGCATCTGTTTCACCCACACTTGTTTTATATTCCAGCGACATCGCTTCAAAGCCAGTAGTAAAGGTGAGGAGAAATAAAACAGGAAAAAAACCACACACTCACAGGGGTGTAGGTGCGGCTGCAGGATTTCTGACTGCAGATATGAACAGAAAATACATATTTTTGTCTTGTATGTGGATGGGGACGTTGGGAGAAGGTGGGGTGGTGGTGGTGGTGGTGGGGGAGAGATTGCAGAAAACTCTAAACATGTTACTCCCATGGGGTCACACTGCTGTGTGTGATCTGGAAAAGCAGTCTAGGGTTATGGGAATTCTGAAGAAGTGCAGTGGAGGAGGAGGAGGAGGATGTGGAGGAAAAAAACCCCCCGAAAAGTAACACAAAAAGAAAAGAAAGACTAAGTGAAGACGTCAGGAGGAGGAAGCATAACAGGAATATAAATAGAAAGGCTCTGAGATCAGGCTTTTGCTATATATGGACATGGCTGGGAGTTCTTGGACTGGAAGAGAGAGACGGAGATCGATTGATTTGCGTGGCCATTGTCATTGCCGTTAGCAGGGAGGAGAGCTGCTCCAAACAAACCCTGAGGAAATGGGGGGCAGCAATTTGCCCTAACATAAGCATCAGTTCACATCAGTTCTCTCACTGAAGATGCCACGTAGGCTGAGGAAACAGTGCTCCGAGTCACAGTTTAATCACAAAGGTAAAACAGGTGGTAAAGTCCATCATAGTCTAAAAGCCAAATATTCTCCAGGGGCTGAAAATTAAACTAGTGCAGTTCCTCTAGTGACCACTTGAGGCTGCCAACAAAAGCGAGTCAATCCCCATAGACTCTCATGTTAAAATGTCCAACTAAACAGCATTAAATAGCATCTTACAGCAAGCTGTTCAGGTCTCGGGGGATAGTTTTCTCCTTCTTAACAACTATATCATACATGATGTTTTTAATAATTGATCCATCTCGATAGGGTAAGGCTGAAACTCAGGGGAGAGGCTGCTTCGACTGGCAGGTGTGCCAACACAGGTAGCTGCAGCTTGGGTAACTCAAGTGGAACTATCTGACAAATAACACAGCCTGCTGTGAACAACACTGTATGGACAAAAGTACTGGACCACACCTCTTAATCTTTGAATTTGGCCATTTTCAGGCCCACTGCCACACGTGTATGAAGTCAAGCACATAACCGTGCAGATGCTTGACTGTGAGAAAATAACTGGCAACAAAACCACCAAACAAGTGAACACAATGAGGCCTAGAGTGAAGAATGTTTAATGCTAAATTAGACTTCAATTATAGATACATACATTAGAATGAGTTTTTCTGAATGCACGCAATAGCAGTGAAACAAAAAGAGAGAGCCTAAAGCTTTCCTTTGTACTTGGTTTCAGGAATATTTTTAAGGTATTACACTCAGCAAGTTCAACCCAAATCGCCTTAAACCCTTCTAATGAGCATGTCATGTCTTTATGAGAAACAGTGTAAAGTGGCAACAAGTAAGCTGACATGAAGCTAAATTGCTCCACTCTGGACGTGGACACCTGCCAGCTGGGCTCATTTTCAGTCCCGCAACCCTGGAGGCAAAACTCAACCATCAGTGCCGCTCTTGTCAAAACGCTCACTTTGACACCTCGAAACTCTTCCCCCGTCTCTCTTCCTCGTCCTCACACAGCCCACCAGTTGACTCGCTGTAACTACAAGCACTACATCCGACTGCCAAAGGCAAGTTGGTGCAACATTTTTCCCCTCCTATCATTCTCCCTCCCCCTGGAAACCTTTGTTATTTGTTATTTTCTTTTCTATTAAAGGCACTTCCTGCTAATCCTTCTTTATCAACAAGCTAAACACACAAAGAGAGAAGAAAAAAATGCAAAGGTGTCGATGAGCAAGAAGTAATGTGGACAGTAACAGCGTGATCAGAGACTGACCGGCTTCATTCAGGAGTTTCTTTGAACACAACACAGATCCCAGACTTGTTAGCATACCTGTTTAGAAGTGAGCTTTATCAAGGAGCCTTCATAGCCCTGAAAAAAAAAACAGAAAACAAAATGTCAGAAATACACATAACAAAGCAAAAATTCAACTTTAGTGGCTAAAAAGCTGCAAAACACGCAGACTGCTTACACTTACAAAACCTTTTTTGCTAAATTACTCAAAAATGTTGGCATGTTGGGGTCACGGCGGACTAAGCTTGGCAGTTTCACAGGTCACGGCGCTCTTATGAAGACCATATGGATTAGATTGTTGTGTCTTACCTGATTAAGCAAGATTTACTGCTTTCAACACTCATGATACAAACCATTTACTCAGAGCACATGAACATTGCTTAAGTGAGCGATTAGATGCATTAATCACTTAAACAGCGCTGCTGCTGCTGCTGCTGCACCATTAAGGTGCGTTAGTTTTGGTCGATAGTTCAAAAAGCTTGCAACATCTACATGTATTCACCTGAACTAAACTCTGGGCCTCTGTGTGCTTGCAACAAAGTTGGAGCTTCTGAGGTGAAGCAAACAGCTTTGTTTTTGTTTCGCAGGCATTGAGCCATTTTTCCATGAGACATAAGCTTCCCATGGATCAAGATGTGATTGAACCTCGGCTTTAAGAACACAGACACTTGAACCTCGCGGGAGAGTTTCCATTGCCGTTTATTTCATCACCATTAATGGAGGTCCCATTGACTGCTTGAAAGAAAGCTGCTAAGAATAGCAGCAGGCCATCCATTTAAAACATACAAACATACCTTAAATGGTCTGAAGAGGAGATAGAGCTCCCGCGGTTTAATATCCAGTGGTAGCCCACTGACAAATAGTGTTCGGACCTGAGGAAGACACGAGAGAGAGAAAGATCATGTATTTTTCATTAACCTCCACCAGTTATAAATAGCTACATTGCCTTTCTGACAATAACAGATGAGGTTAGGAGGAAAAAGGACAATGAGCATGAGTTAAACAGTTACCGAGGCTGGCTTTACACTGAAAGATAAACTTTTTAAATCCAGATACGGGTGTCTTTCAGCTCTGCAAACACACTAAGACACACACTGCGTTCTACAGTAAGAGCATTGTGTTCTCCTGTGTAATCTACAACCTGCTGTGTTTTATGGCAACCCTCCCTCGCAGCTCTAGCCTCTGTTTTACATTTGAACTTTTCAACTTGAAACTTGAGCTGGCATTGCTGGGGAATTATAATGTAAATGTTAGCTACAACAGACTAAATGGAAATGTAATTGTTGTGGTCCACAGCCCATAGTCAGAGAAGGTGCAAAACCCTCAGGGCGCAAAATAAGAATAACTACAAAAGAGCTTTCAGGGAAGGACGGAGTTCTTATGTTATTACATGCGATGATGAGGAGGAGGAAATGAACGCAGCATGATTGCTGGAGGTGTGCTGCAGGTAAAACTTTGTGCTCTTTTTAAAACTTTTCATTTCAAGTTTGGAATCTCTAGTGGTTTTTTTTAGAGGATACAAAGTGCATAAACCCCCTAAGTGTCAAACCTTAGATGATAAAAAATAGGTGACGTCAGAGAAAGAGATACCAGACATGCTCGAGTGGGGGTTAACTCACCTGTCTGCACAGAGACTAGCAATAAATCTGGAAATTGATTTGGAAACTAAAGGACTGCACTTTAAAATGTATTGGGTATTCATTTTTTTTGGTTTGTTTAAACAGTGTTACACAAGAAGTTTGGTACTGTTGTCATATCTGTATAATATATGTAAAGCAAACCTAAGCAGCAAGTTAGCTTAGCTTAGCATTAAGACTAGAAACAGAGTACAACCTACTATGTGTTTGTCTGAAGATTAGGTTATTAATACTTCTGAAGCCGCTATATTAATCTCGTTTCTTCTAAATGTTTTGCATGGCTTGACTCTTGTTCAGTTTTTAAGCATGCTAAAACATACCAACGAGTCCAATATTGATTTTCTTGCATGTCTTTCACAAGTTAAATGTTTAGTATGATAAGGATTAGCACCTCACCAAGGCCTCAGTCACACAGGCCTTTGCTCACTGACAGAATATTTAACTAAACAATACATCGTACAGATTTTCTTTCTTTGTCTTTCACTCTCACGCTGTTCAAACAAATCTCACACTAAATAAAAAGAGGCCTCGTAGGCCCTCCTTCATAAAAACATCTTTGTGTATAAAAGTTATATGTAACAGGTTTTCTCTGCACACAGGACATATTCTGAAAATCTAGTCTCACAGGACAAACTGCTGGTTGGACAAACTGAACATTGGTTTATAAACAACACAGAGAACACAGGAAACACTGTGCCCCTACAGTTATCATATGCACACACAGAGACCTCTGCAAAATCAACAGAAACCCTTCATGTATGTTCACTTTTACCTCAGTCCAGTAATTAAAAACAGTGTCCCAACAGAAACATCTCTACTGCAAGATTCATGAATAATTAATATCATCCTGGTTTGGCAAAACAATAACAGGAGTTACCTTAAGTTAATTAGTCAGGCTCGCTATACATATCAATTATCCCTGACATGGAAACAGTATTGATCGAATGGTTGGGTGACAGATGCATTTGTTCCACATTATTGTTCAAAATAATATTGAAGGGGTGTAAAAGCACCAATCCTTCAGTTATGCAATCGGCAACCTGGCTACCACACCTAAAAAAAAGATGAATACAGCAGTAGCCCTGTAACACACATTAGCCCCAGCCGCAACACTTATGAAACGCAGAGCAACACTATAGGATGCAGATGCCGGGATGCCCCACCACAGCCCGTGAATGCAGATCCCGTTACACTCTGGAAGCAGCAAAACAGTGAAAATTCTGTTTGTTGCATGTAATTGTAGACACATCTGCCCTTAATGAAGGGTCAGTCCAGGAGATGTTACACAGGTATTTCTAACAATAAACTCCACTGATCATAACATCTGTCTCCTATTAATGCAACAGCTGTATTTTTGCTTTTAACCTCCATCAAGCTTTACAAAACAACAAGGAAACAAGAGAAAGAACTCCCTATTCTAATAAAATGTTACAAAATTAACTGGATCATACAGGGAATAATGGGTACTTTTAAAACTGTTTAACTGATTGAATGACATCATCAGCCAATACTGACCTGTTGTGAATGTATTGGTATAGGTTATTTTTCTAATATATATATATATATATATATATATATATATATATATATATATATATATATATATATATATATATATATATTTATATGGTGTGCCAGCATGTAATCTAAGAAAACAAATCCTGACTCATACCTGGAACCTTCACTGAATCAAAGATCTTGGTTCAGGAAGACAAAGGCTTCAGCGCACGGAAGACAATACAATCAAACAATGCAAACACACACCCCTGCAAACGTCACAACATCCCACACCGTGATAGTGTAATCTGATTCTGTACAGGGCCCAGTTTAGAATAAAACCGTAGCTATGCAATTACACAGAGTATATTCAAAGCTCCCAGATTCATTAGATAGTGGATTCACAACTCAGGGGACAAAGGAACTGCTGAACTCACACGGCACCTCATTCCCACATGTAACCGGATACGCAACACTGAAGCCAAAGGCAGAGCAACACACAAACAAAGGAGCTTAGCAACTAGGAGAGCGAGAGCCGGCGAGTGCCAAACCACCCATCCATCCGGAAGAAGAAAAAAAAGAGAAAAATCTCACCTCAGCGACTTTCTCACCTTTGCTCTTATCTTATCTGAGCTGAGCTGAACCCTGCAGGGCCGTCACTGCGCTCTGTCTCTGGCAGTTCTGTTTAAGTAAACTCAATTGAAGGTCTCCTTATATGGAGTTACATGGGAACAAAGAGTCAGAAAAGGATGGTATCAATCAGACACAAGCAAGGTCAGTCTCTGACAGCTGCTGAGGCTGATAAAACTAATAATGCCGTAGTAAAAAAAAAAAAGGGCTGTAAAAATAGAAACGGTGCTCAAGCTCTAAAAATCTAAAAAAAAAAGAAGAAAAACTCTTTGAGATGAAGACAGATAAGTCAAAAGAAAGACACCAAAGCTTTCAGATTTGAAATCTCTATCAGGGACGGTGTTTGTTTTCTCTGTCAGCTTTGCCGTTACAGTGAGCATTACTCTGCACACGACCGCAAAAATAGACGCCAAATTCATCCCAAGTGAACGACTTCGGGCTTTCGCACTGACGTGGTTAAGACGAAAGATTTATACGCCGCTCTTTTTAGGAGTTGTAATTTTACTCTAGGTGGAAAAAAGCCAAGAGTGAACGTCAGAATTGCACACGTTAAGAAAATCTTAGTCATCTAACCCTTCCTTGCCAAGCTTCCTAAGATCTTATCTGTGATTTAAGTCCTGTCTTCAGCCATGATAATAGCCACTTAGGAGCTGGATGTGATGCACGAGTAAGACAAACACAATGACTCCTGTGCACACTCGGAACAAAAGGACATTCTTGGCTGTCTTGAACCTCATTCCTGAGACTTCCTGACGTCAGCTGTTATGATATATGATCATTTTTTCCGGTGTGTGTGTGTCCAGCGTGGAGCTGGCTGCACACACGCTGGATACAGGATGATTCGCAGGTAAATCTATCAACTGCTCTCTTCTTCAGACATCTGCTGCTGATTATAATATCAGTCTATATTTCTGCCTCTATCAGGTTGGCTTAAAAGAAATAAATAAATAAAGGGAGGGAGCTGTAAAGATGCTCCCACCAGGTAAAGTGAGACATCAAACTTTCATGATGCAGTAAACTAAAGCGAAGGTCAAGCCGGAGGTTGAGCAGATTGTGCAGATTTGTAAAAAAAAAAAAAAAGGAAAGACAAACCTTTGGCCACTGTTTTATTGGGTCTGTTTTTATTGGTTCCCCGTGAGTCACATACCTATATTTCCATAGTGCTGAGTGGCCTGGTTTAAGCCTTTGAATCACTGACCATTTATGGCGTGCTCAAACACTATCACGCAGGCAGGTTTCGATCAAAAACAGCAGTCCCTACCTACCACAAGCCAGCTGAGTACTTCGCAGCCGGCGTGCCAGTGCAGTTCCCTGGCAACGCCTTAGCGGTGCACAGCAGAGTGCAGAGCCCCAGGCCAAAAACATCAGATCCTATTAAGGCCACTTCTGCAGCAAGTCCTAGGGGATCTGTGCACCTCTAATCAGAGATCTTTGACTCAACAAGCACCGGGTGAGGTCATCACCCTATTGATATGCTATCATTGCCGTTGTTGCATCCTATGGATGGAGGGAGGAGTCTGTGCTCATAATAAGACTCAAGTACTGTGTTGAAGAGGAAATCTGTTTTGTTGTTGTTGTGGGTTCAATCATTATTTCACTATGATTTGAAAGGTGAAGTCTTTCAGCTGGCACTAGTATTTCAACATCAATCTATGACAAGTATCAAGGCTAGCTGGATCTCTGTAAGATGTCAGAAAACAGTAACACAATGAAATCATGATTTCCTAGATCATACGTCAACATCTGCATGTCCCTTATTGAAACAACAAAGATATACTGTATCTGTGTCTTTGTATATGCAACCCCTCAGCAGGGCAATGGCCCTAAGCACACCGCCCTCTGGGACAAGAAGAATTAGGACTCCTGCAACAGACAATAAGGTGCCTACAGATAGCTGATCTAAGCATCATTTAGTCCCTGCTGCTCAGTGAACGAGAATCTGGGAGAACTGTATGGTCGAGTCAGGTTATTCAGATTTATTATTTCTGTTAACAGTGCCATGCATTGGGTTAACCCCCAAATAAATACTTTATATTTTGCTACTCTCAAAGAATTTTCACTTTGCTTATATTCCATAAAATAAAGATGGGCATCTCAAGAAAAGATCACTGCTCACTCGACCCCAAATTACTCTGAAATAACAATTTATTGGAGACTTGTGGCATCCTAGCTTGCGTTGGCAGATCTTGCACTGGACTTCATTTTTGTTTATTTTCTGGTGGCGATCCACGCAGAACTCTCTGACAGACTCTAGGAGCGTTTGCATTTTTTCTACTGTTAGTCTAATCTCACACACAGTTTTACACTACTAAGTAGTTAATAGTTAAACTGCTGTTGGAAAACAATGGAAATACACACTTTAAGACAAGAAAAAAGACATGAACTATGTTCTTTTTGATGATTTATGGAGTATTCAAATATTTGAAAATCATACAAAGTTTTTTCAATCAATAGTACTAATAAGAAGAATGTTTTCGTATGACTGAACCAACAAAAGGCCTCAGACGGACTTCCACCAAACAGCCACAATTTTATGCAGATTTAATCACCAAAGCCACATCTGACACCACAGCTGTTTCACAGCCATAACCGTGACTGAAGGCAACACCAGTCGAAATGTGTACAAATGAACGTCAAATTTTCTCCAGTGAAGACGCTGCAATTCAGCAGCCGTTACGAAGAGGCCCGATTTGTCTAAGTGAACAACCCCGTAACGTATTAATGTGTCATTTCTATTCAGCTTACGTTGTAGACTGTTAAATTTGTTACAGCAATTGCCTGAAATGCCTCATTATATCCGGCTGCACTATGTGACTCTCTCACATATTTGCCCTGACTTTAATTGAGTGCTTTTTTGACCGCTCGTTCTGGCTGAAATGAGGGACGCGACCTTGGTGCAATGTGAGAAGATTACTATGTGTTCCTTTCTCCCTCCCTGCACGTGTGGGCTCGACAGCCAAGTTAATAGACGGAGGTCCTTCGAGCCAGACGTGGCAGGACACGGCTCTAACCTTGAGGAGAGGGTACAGTAGCATAACGTAGCAAGTGTGCATGCAACAGTGAGGCGAGTACCTGCACATGAAATAATAAAAGAAGAAGAAGGAGAAGAAGAGAAAAAAAAAAGCTCAGAGGAAATGTTTCATTGCCTGTCCACCACGCGGCTTGCTTTCAAATCCACCCGAGTCCTTGTTCTCTGTGACT